>NC_137053.1:37535205-37927705 GCF_032717465.1 Coenobita brevimanus | reverse complement strand
ACGAGGGAGCTAGAGTTGCGGTGCGAGTGGATGGTGAGCTGAGTGAGTTCTTTGATCTCAATGTGGGACTGAAACAGGGTTGTGTGATGTCTCCATGGCTGTTTAATATATACATGGATGGGGTTGTAAAGGAGGTGCAGGGTAGGGCAGTGGATGTGGGGGTGGCTCTAATGAATGAGGGTGAGATTTGGAAGCTTCCGGTGTTACTGTTTGCTGATGATACAGTACTGTTGAGTGAAGATGAATGGGAGTTGCAAGGTTTGGTGAATGAATTTGGGACAGTGTGTAGGAGGAGGAATCTGAAAGTTAATGTAAACAAAAGTAAAGTTATGGTGTTTGAGAGGAATGAAGTCACAGAGTGTGCAGTGAGGTTGGATGGTGAGGATATGGAGCATGTGAGTGCATTCAAGTACTTGGGTAGTGTGATGAGTAAGGATGGAACGTTGGAGGATGAAGTGCGTGAAAGGGTACAGCAGAGAAGGAAGGTTGTTGGTACACTGAAAGCAGTGATGAGAAATAGGGAGGTGAGTATGGAAGTTAAGAAGTCACTGCATGATAGTATTGTGATCCCTACCCTGACGTATGGAAGCGAGACATGGACCTTGCAAGAGGGGAACAAGTCAAGAGTGAGAGCAGTGGAAATGAGTTAATTGAGAGGAGCATGTGGAGTGACGTGGAGGGACAGGTTGACGAATGAAGAAGTGAAAGAACGCTGTGGGGTGGATGTGGATGTGGTTGAGAAGATTAGGAGAAATACACTGAGGTGGTTCGGACATGTGAAGAGAATGGAGAATGAAAGACTGACTAAGAGGGTGTATGTAGGTGAGGTGGAGGGAGGGAGAGGGAGAGGTAGACCGAGGATGAGGTGGAGGGATTGAGTTGAGAGGTATATGAGGGAGGGGGGGGTGAGTTGGTGGGAGGGTACTCAAATGGTGGGTGACAGAGCGACTTGGAGGCGTTTCGTCTACGGCCACCCTTTGCGGGATTAGGGCGTCGGGCTATAGAATAGAATATATATATATATATACAGTAATCCCTCCATTATCCGACGTAATAGAGCCATAGGCAGGTCCGGGTAGTGGTCCTGTCCGGATATTGGGCCCCAGCTTATGAACTTGTACTTATGGACCCTAACTCAGAAAAACACCTATACAACTCCCTCTGGACATGCATTGCACCTATTTAAGACCCAAATCACACCAATAAGGGACATAAAAGACTGAAATAAATGCAAAAGAACCATAAAATGATTTTTTAGAGGTGAGTTTATACAATATTAAACATTCTGGGTACATACAAGTCCCTGGTTCCTGGACTGGTTTGAACCGCCAGTTTGCAGTCCACAGTTAATCCTCTGCACTCTAAGTTCCAATTTCTTAACACTGCACAACACTGTAAATTCCTGTGTGTTCAGGTGACGAGGTATTGCAGTTTATTCACTGTTTATTCACAAAAAACAAGCACCTGTGGCTTGAACTGCTATGAGCATCTGCTCTCGATCGGAGTTAAGCTGTGACTGTTGATGATGGTGGGGTAACAGAGTTGCCAGATTGCAACGGCCACATTACCAATCTCCTCAACTTTCATTACCAAATTTAACTTTTCATTACCAAATTCATAAAGCTAGCATTTATTCTTCACTAATTATATATACAAGTAGAAATACATGTAATCACTGTCCTTATAATTAACACCATGTTGATTATTTTCACGCTATGTAGGGTAGCAGATTAATCAGAGAGAGCAAACAATCCACCATCTCCATCCTGTGTATCCTCATACATGTGAAAAATCCATTTGGTAATGCATTATTCTGATTCATTACCAAACGAATTTTTCATTACCAAATTGGCCCACACTTGGTAATGAAAAATACCAAATGACAACCCTGACAGGGGAGGGGGGAGGAAGGAAGGGGTGAAGGGACAATGGTGTAACAGCTGTTCGGCGCCAGGCAGCAATTTCAAATTACGGGTGGGAAAAAAGTCAGATTTTTTTCGTTTTTGCAGTTTTTGGCCCATTTTGGGAATATTGGATCCCAGGATGATTATGTCTGGTTAGTGGGGATGTTCGGATATTGGGCGTTCGGATATTAGAGTGATTACACTTATTACATGACAAGTCTATCTATCTATCTATCTATTGCCAGACGCCACAATCCCGTTTGGGGTAGCCACAAACAAATCGCCTCCATGTCGCCCTGTCCCCCACTATTTCACTCCCCTGCTCCCAACTCACACCCCCCTCTCTCATATACCTCTCCACCCCATCCCTCCATCTCATCCTAGGCCTTCCCCTCCCTCTCCCCCCCTCCACCTCACTCACATACACTCTCTTCATCAGTCTTTCACCCTCCATCCTCTCCACATGGCCAAACCACCTCAGTGTGTTCCTCATAACGATTCCTATCACATCCACATCAACACCACAACGCTCCTTTATATCCTCATTCGTCAGCCTTTCTCTCCATGTGACTCCACACGCTCCTCTTAAATAACTCATTTCCACTGCTGTCACTCTTCACTTGTGTCCTTCCAACAACGTCCAAGCTTCACTTCCGTACGTTAGAGTTATTATCACAATACTGTCATGTAGTAACTTTTTCACTTACATGCTCACTTCCCTGTTTCTTATCACTGCTTTCAAGGAACCAGCAATTTTTTTTCCTGCTGTACCCTTTCAAGCACTTCACTCTACAAACCTCCATCCTTACTCATCACACTACCCAAGTACTTAAACGTACTCACATTTTCCAATTCCTCACCATCCAACCTCGCTGTACATTCACTAACTTCACCTCTCTCAAAGACCATCACTTTACTCTTCCCTACATTCACCTTTAGATTCCGTTTCATACACACACTCTCAAACTCATCCACCAAGCCTTGCAGCTCCCCTTCGTCTTCACTCAACAACACAGTATCATCTGCAAACAACAGTACAGGGAGTTTCCAAACACTATCCTCTCTCACCAGGGCCACTCCAACATCCACTACCCTACATTGTACCTCTTTTATTACCCCATCCATGTACAGATTGAACAACCATGGAGACATGACACATCCCTGTTTCAACCCAACTTTCAAAGAGAAAATTTCACTTAGTTCACCATCCACACGCACTGCAGCCTTCGCACCATCGTACATACTCTTCACAGCATTCAACAACTTTCCATCTACTCCATATATTCTTAACACTTTCCACAATCCTTGTCTATCCACCCTGTCATATGCTTTCTCCAAATCCATGAAAGCCGCATACAACTTCTTTCCCTTCTCTAGAAACTTTTCCACTAAAGATCTGAGAATGAATATCTGATCTACACAACCTCTTCCCTTCCTAAAGCCTCCCTGTTCTTCTCCAACTAATTTCTCTGTTCTTTCTCTAACTCTGTCAATAAGTATCCTACCATACACTTTTCCTATTATACTAAGAAGACAAATGCCCCTATGATTACCACACACTTCTTTTTCCCCTTTTCCTTTGTACAAGGGAATAATTATACCTGACTTCCAATTCTCCGGGACTCTACCTTCCTCCCAGGCCAATCTGCATATCTTCCACATCCATTCTACTACTATCTCTCCCCCATGCTTCAGCATTTCACCACATACTCCATCAATTCCTGGGTCTTTCCCTGATTTAACTTTCTTCATTGCTTCCACAACTTCTATCCTACTGATTTCTTCCTGTCTTCTCACCTCCCTCCTTCTCCCAGCCATTCCCCAGCCACTTATACTCGCATTACTTCCATCCTCTACGTTCAACAATTCCTTAAAGTGTTCTCTCTATCTCCTCACTTTTTCTCCCTTCTCCACTAGTAATCTACCATTTTTATCTTTCACTCCTCTGCTAACTTCACTTCCACCCTGTGTTACTCTTTTCACCTCTCTCCAGAACATTTTCTTACAGTCCCTCCACCTTACACTCAAATTTCTTCCAAATTCCTCATCCACTCTCTTCTTACTCTCTCTTACTAATCTTTTCACCTCTCTCTTTCTTTCTACATATAACATGTAAAGTATACGCACGAATTTCGCGAGTTTGAGTTTCGCGCCGCAGGTGTATTTACCTCTTTGTAGTATATAGGAATTGAGCAATGCTCGTGTTGTCCTGTCTCCATATCCACATTTATCAAGTCTACCTTTACACACATGAATGTTTTTCTCATGCACCACCTCTTTGTCTAAGTCGTTCCAAATATTTAAGTATTTACCTAATATACCTAATTGTGGTATACACGGAATGTACTATGCTCATGGGTTTCCGTCGCTGTTTCTCAATAAGTCAAATTTAGCTTTAAACTCATTCAAGTTTTTAGACTGGACGATCTCTCTGTCCAGGCTATTCCATAAGTCTATACTTCTGTAAGGAAAGCTATATTTCTTGATATCCTTCAAGCAGCTTGACTTTTTCAATTTCATTCCGTGTCCTCTTGTTGCGCTCTTATCCCATACAAACAGATCTTCTTTGTCAATTTTATCTACTCCCACCATGGTCCTGAACACTGCAATCATGTCCCCTCTCTTTCTCCTTTCCTCTAAGGAAGGCAAATCCAGCTTTTCCAGCCTCTCTCTGTATGACAGGTCTTCCAGACTGGGGACCATCTTGGTTGCTGTTCTTTGTATTCTCTCAATCTTGTTTATATCTTTCTTTTTGTGTGGGGACCACACTACCGCTGCATATTCTAACCTGGGGCGGATCATGGCCACTATCAATTTTTTCATCATCTCCTCGTCCATATAATGAAATGCTACTCTTATGTTAGTCAAGAGTTTATAAGTCTCTCCAACTATCTTGTTAATGTGCTTTTGTGGTGACAAACTATCTTGGACCAGCACTCCCAAATCTTTCTCTTCTCTCCTTTTTGTGATTAATTCATTACCCAACAAATAACTCAGTGATGGCCTCCTGGTACTTTTACCCATTTCCAAGATTTTACATTTCTTTACATTAAATATCATTTCCCATGTCCGGCTCCAATCGTGTATCCTATCCAAATCCTCCGGCAGTATTTTACAATCCTCCTCAACCTCTGCCTTCCTCAAGATCTTTACATCATCAGCAAACAGACTTGCATAACTATTCACTTCATCTACCATATCATTTACGTAAATCAGGAACATTACTGGTGCCAACACCGAGCCTTGAGAGACTCCACTTGTTACTTCCCTCCATTCAGACATCCTATCGTTTATTACTGTCCTCATTTGTCTGTCTCTCAGAAAGTCTCTCATCCATTCCAGAAGTTTTCCTATCAGTCCTCCTATATATTCTAGTTTCCACATTAGTCTCTTATGAGGTACCTTGTCAAAGGCCTTCTCTAAGTCTAAGTACACACAATCCACCCAACCATCTCTCTCCTGTACCACGTCAATCGCTCTTGAGTAAAAGCTTAACAAGTTAGAAACACATGACATTCCACTTCTGAATCCAAACTGACATTCAGCCAAAATATTCATCTCTTCCAGATATTTTATCCATCTGTCTTTCAGGATTCTCTCACACAATTTTGCGACCATGCTGGTTAGAGACACTGGTCTATATTTCAGGGTTCTTCCCTGTTTCCTCCCTTGTAAATTGGTACCACATTTGCCCTCTTCCATTCTTGTGGCACTTTCCCCTCTTCCAGTGAGCATACGATTAAACTGTGAATTTTATCCGCCAGTTGTTCTTTGCATTCCTTCCGTACTCAGTTAGAAATTCCATCAGGTTCTGGGGCTTTTCTTACATCTTGAGTTCCCAGTAATTTATGCACTTCCTGTACCTCCACTTTTATATCTTTTATCACCGGAACATTTCTAATCACTCCCTCCCCTTCCACAAGCTCCTTTTCTTTAGTGAAAACTGACTGGAAACGTTTGTTCATTATTTCTGCTTGCATTGCCGCATCCTTGTAGACCTCTCCTTCTACTTTCAGTTTGGTGATTCCTTCCTTTTGTTTCAGTTTGCCATTAACAAATCTACAAAACAGTTTGGGTTTGATCCTTGCATTTGTCTATTATACCTTTTTCAAAATTCCTTTCTTCTTCTTTACGTATTCTTGTGTATTCATTTCTTGTTCTTTTATATTCTTCCTTTGTTCTGTTGTTACCTCTCTTTCCCCAATTATTCCACGCCTTATCTCTCTCTTTTTTTGCTATCATACACCTTCTATTAAACCACTCCTTTTTCCTGTTTTCTTTCCTTCTTACTCTTCGTACAAATTTTTCCACTTCCATATTATAGAGGTCTAGAAAGATATCCCACTTCCTCTGTATCTCTCATGTTTCTCTGAATTTTCTCCAATTTGGATTTTCAAAAAAGTTTCTCAATCCTGTAAAATTTGCTTTCCCAAAGTTGTATCTTCCCTGTTTATGAAGCTCATCTCTTGGCTCGACGTTCCCTATTAACATCTGGAACTCAAATACCACATGATCACTTTTTCCTAAGGGACAGAGATATTTCAATGATTCTGTTACATCAGGTTCTTTGGTGAACAGTAAATCTAACCTTGCTGGTGTGTCCTCACCTCGAAACCGTGTCTCTTCTTTGACCCATTGCGTCATCACATTATTCATTATTATATTTAATAACATAGTGCCCCACGAATCCTCGCCGCCTCCCGAGTACCATTCCTCCCAGTTCACCTCTTTACAGTTAAAGTCACCCACCAAAATTATATTATTGCTTTTCTCAATTATTTTTTGTAAATAGCTAGCCATATCTAACAACATCTCATGGTATTCGTCATCCTTCCATGCTCTCGTCTTTGGGGGAACATAAACAACCATCATATCTCTCCTAACATTCTCTCCAGTTTCTAATTTCATATACAGTAAATCCTCATTATACGATGCCTCTTTGTACGATATTTCGCTTATAGAATGTCAAAATTTTAGTCCCCTATGCCCACTGTACAATGGGAACGATTTGCAACAACGATGGATCATCCGCGGCTCAGTGAACAGCGAATGTGCAAATGCAACAAAAACGTCCTCACACTGTCAGCATTAGACCACACACACACGAACAGCCGGAGAGAGAGGACGTCCCAGGCATCGCTCCTAACCTTGAGTAGTTTCAGGAATTTTGTCTGTCCTGTCTCCTAGGGTCTTTCTTTAAATTTAAAATAATGAAAGTTGGTAGACTACCAAAAATGTAAAGATTTGTTGGCAATAGTATACATGAATGTTTGTGGCTTATTCGGTAACAGCTGTTTAGGTACTTTACCGGTACATTAAAGATGGCCGAAAATGTAAACAAAGAGGGAATGGAATTTCAAGGATTTGATGCTAATACTAATGTCATGGACCTGGTGAAAACATTAATTATGAGGATTAGTGAACTCGAAAAAAAAGTAGAGAATCTAGTGATAAAGGATGTGTCAGGAAATACGGAAACCACCATACAGAGTCT
The DNA here is from genome assembly GCF_032717465.1 of Coenobita brevimanus. NCBI lineage: Eukaryota > Metazoa > Arthropoda > Malacostraca > Decapoda > Coenobitidae > Coenobita > Coenobita brevimanus. The sequence continues at coordinate 37,920,307 of NC_137053.1, read as the reverse complement.
AATCCAGTCCAATGAAACAGCCAGTGAAGAGATTAAGAATTTGAAGAGGGAAAATGTTGAACTGAGGAGGAAACTTGAAGAGAGCACTGATAAAACGGAGAAGGTAAGTAATGTACTAGAAGAACACAAGGCAAAGTGGGCACACGTAGAAGAAGAACAGAAAGAAGTGGTCAGCTTAAGAGAGATCATCCAGGAAGAAAGGGAAATGAACAAGAAAGAAATGGAAGAAAATGTCGTGAAAATACTGATGAAAAAAGAGAAAATAGTGAGAGAAACTGTAGAAAGGAACAGATGTGTGGTAGTATTTGGAAACAGGGAAGAGGAAGAAAAGGTTAGGTTCGCAAGACTCGAGAGAGACACGAACATGGTGAGAGGAATATTAGGCAAGATTGACCCCGAAGGAGACAAGTGGGTAAAAGAAATTGAGGAAGTAAGGAGGATAGGGCCTTACAAGAAAGGGGAAACAAGACCATTGAGAGTCAAGTTTACATCAGAAAGTGTAATAAATGAGATACTTAAAGTGACCTGGAAATTAAGCAAAGAGGCGGGGATGGAAAATATTATAATAAGAAAAGATCTGAATGAAGAAGAAAGAGAAGTTTTAAAATCATTAAAGGAAGAAGTAAAGGAAAAAAATGATAAGAGGACAGAGGAAGAACGTAATACTTTTTTTTGGAGAGTATAGGATATGAAAGTAAGGAAATGGTATTTAAGGAAATAGAAGTGAAGGAAACTAGGGGGGATGGTTGTGAAAGATCAGAAGTTGAGGAAGTGGTACGGACAGAGAGTAGGAGAGAAGAGGGTATTAATAATGTCAAAAATAATTTGAAAGTGATATATACTAATGTTGATGGTTTCATATCGACAAGGATCGAAATTAATGATTTCTTGAGAGAACATGAACCTGATGTCATGTGCTTTGTAGAGACCAAATTAAGAGAAGATATTGATGTTCATTTGGGAGATGGTAAATACAAACTCTGGAGAAAAGACAGAAAAGAAAAAAAGGGAGGAGGAGTGATGATAGCAGTGAAGAACAACATAAATGTAGATACTGTGGAAATGGGAGAAGGCAGGGCTGAAGTGATATATATGAAATTAGAAACTGGAGAGAATGTCAAGAGAGATATGGCGGTAGTGTATGTTCCCCCAAAGACGAGAGCATGGAAGGATGACGAATACCATGAGATGTTGTCAGATATGGCTAGCTACTTGCAAAAAATAATTGAGAAAAGCAATAATATAATTTTGGTGGGTGACTTTAATTGTAAAGAGGTGAACTGGGAGGAATGGTACTCGGGAGGCGGCGAGGATTCGTGGGGTACTATGTTATTAAATATAATAATGAATAATGTGATGACGCAATGGGTCAAAGAAGAGACACGGTTTCGAGGTGAGGACACACCAGCAAGGTTAGATTTACTGTTCACCAAAGAACCAGATGTAATAGAATCATTGGAATATCTCTGTCCTTTGGGAAAAAGTGATCACGTGGTCACTGAGTTCCAGATGTTAATAGGAAACGTCGAGCCAAGAGACGAGCTTCATAGACAGGGAAGATACAACTTTGGCAAAGCAAATTTTACAGGATTGAGAAACTTTTTTGAAAATGCGGATTGGAGAAAATTCAGAGAAACAAGAGAGATACAGAGGAAGTGGGATATCTTTCTAGACCTCTATAATTTGGGAGTGGAAAAATTTGTACCAAGAGTAAGAGGGAAAGAAAACAGAAAAAAGGAGTGGTTTAATAGAAGGTGTATGATAGCCAAAAAAGAGAGAGATAAGGCGTGGAACAATTGGAGAAAAAGAGGTAACGACAGAATAAAGGAAGAATATAAAAGAACAAGAAATGAATACACAAGAATACGTAGGGAAGAAGAAAGGAATTTTGAAGAAGGTATAATTGACAAATGCAAGGATGAACCCAAACTGTTTTATAGATTTGTTAATGGCAAACTGAAACAAAAGGAAGGAATCACCAAGCTGAAAGTAGATGGAGAGGTCTTTAAGGATGCGGCAATGCAAGCAGAAATAATGAACAAACGTTTCCAGTCAGTTTTCACTAAAGAAAAGGAGCTTGTGGAAGGGGAGGGAGTGATTAGAAATGTTCCGGTGATGAAAGATATAAAAGTGGAGGTGCAGGAAGTGTATAAATTACTGGAAACTCAATATGTAAGGAAAGCCCCAGGACCTGATGGAATTTCTAATTGGGTACTGAAGGAATGCAGAGAACAACTGGCGGATAAAATTCACAGCTTAATTGTATGCTCACTGGAAGAGGGGAAAGTGCCACAAGAATGGAAGAGGGCAAATGTGGTACCAATTTACAAGGGAGGAAACAGGGAACAACCCCTGAATTATAGAGCAGTGTCTCTAACCAGCATGGTCGCAAAATTGTGTGAGAGAATCCTGAAAGACAGATGGATAAAATATCTGGAAGAGATGAATATTTTGGCTGAATGTCAGTTTGGATTCAGAAGTGGAAGGTCATGTGTTTCAAACTTGTTGAGCTTTTACTCAAGAGCGATTGATGTGGTACAGGAGAGAGATGGTTGGGTGGATTGTGTGTACTTAGACTTAGAGAAGGCCTTTGACAAGGTACCTCATAAGAGACTAATGTGGAAACTAGAATATATAGGAGGACTAAAGGGGAAACTTCTGGAATGGATGAGAGACTTTTTGAGAGACAGACAAATGAGGACAGTAATAAAGGAAAAGATGTCTGGATGGAGGGAAGTAACAAGTGGAGTCCCTCAAGGCTCAGTGTTGGCGGCAGTAATGTTCCTGATTTACGTAAATGATATGGTAGATGGAGTGAACAGCTATGCGAGTCTGTTTGCTGATGATGTAAAGATCTTGAGGAAGATAGAGGTTGAGGAGGATTGTAAAATACTGCAGGAGGATTTGGATAGGATACACAATTGGAGCCGGACGTGGGAAATGAAATTTAATGTAAAGAAATGTAAAATATTGGAAATGGGTAAAAGTACCAGGAGACCATCACTGAATTATTTTTTGGGTAATGAATTAATCACAAAAAGGAGAGAAGAGAAAGATTTGGGAGTGCTGGTCCAAGATAGTTTGTCACCAGAAAAGCACATTAACAAGATAGTTGGAGAGACTTATAAGCTCTTGACTAGCATAAGAGTAGCATTTCATTATATGGGTGAGGAAATGATGAAAAAATTGATAGTGGCCATGATCCGCCCCAGGTTAGAATATGCAGCGGTAGTGTGGTCCCCACACAAAAAGAAAGATATAAACAAGATTGAGAGAATACAAAGAACAGCAACCAAGATGGTCCCCAGTCTGACAGACCTGTCATACAGAGAGAGGCTGGAAAAACTGGATTTGCCTTCGTTAGAGGAAAGGAGAAAGAGGGGAGACATGATTGCAGTGTTCAGGACCATGGTGGGAGTAGATAAAATTGACAAAGAAGATCTGTTTGTATGGGATAAGAGCGCAACAAGAGGACATGGAATGAAATTGAAAAAGTCAAGCTGCTTGAAGGATATCAAGAACTATAGCTTTCCTTACAGAAGTATAGACTTATGGAATAGCCTGGACAAAGAGATCGTCCAGTCTAAAAACTTAAACGAGTTTAAAGTTAAATTCGACTTATTGAGAAACAGCGACGGAAACCCACGAGCATAGTACATTCCGTGTATATCACAATTAGGTATATTCTTAAATATTTGGAACGACTTAGACAAAGAGGTGGTGCATGAGAAAAACATTCATGTGTGTAAAGGTAGACTTGATAAATGTGGATATGGAGACAGGACAACACGAGCATTGCTCAATTCCTGTATACTACAAATAGGTAAATACAAATAGGTAAATACTTGTCCACCAGTCCAACCTCATTAGCTAGCCCTGCCCAGCCAGCCAGCCCTGCCCAGCCAGCCAGCCCTGCCCAGCCAGGCAGTTCTGACATTGATGAGTGAGGGCTGTGAGTCCCTGTGACTGTGAGGCCAAGTCGGGACAATTCGCCTTCAGGACGATTCCCCATCATTTATTTACGTATCAGTTTATTTGCAAGTACACTCAACCCTCGGCTATCACTCCTTATCGGTCCTGCTATGGCTGCGCTATAGCCGAAACCGTGATAGCCGAATTGAAGAACTTATGGAAATAATTCTAATTGGTGCCATGACCTCAATCTCTACCCCTAAGATACCCATTTTGTTCCACATATTAACATACAATAGTCCAAAAATGATCATTTTTTATGATGTGATCATGATTATTATAAATACCCCTCACAGTTGATTCACTGATGTTATATTTCTTCCCCACACTTCGGTTGGTCTCTCCATTGTCTATAAGTTTCACATTTCCAGTTTATCTGCATAACTTAGGTTCTTCCTTTTCTTTTATTTCCCTGCCAGGTGCCGTAGCATTATGTTGGGTGATGGTAGTGGGACAGGGAGGGGGTACGTTGGCCATGTTCATATCATTAAAAAGGTTATTGTTCTCGCTGTCACTGTTCATGGTCTGAGGGTGCGCACTTGAATGGTTTGGCGGGCAGGAGACTCGGTCGGGCAGCCAATCAGCGCTTGGCTGGCGCTGACGTCACACGACCTATCATGGAGTGAAGCTTTTGTTGGCTGGGCGGAGCACTGGAGCCCGGCCTTCTTGAAAATTTCAAGCACATCCGGTGCGTGATAGCGGGCATTTAGTTCATGATAAAGGTATTTGGGTAGTTTTTTATATAGGCATGATAGCGAGATACGCCATAGCGGAACCCATGATAGCCGAGGGTTGAGTGTACACTAGTTTTTTAATTATGTAAGTTATAGATAGAAACCCCCTGGGGGTAGGGGGGTTTTCAAGAATACTCCCCCAGTATCCCTGCTTGTCGTAAAAGGCGACTAAAAGGGTTGGCGGAGGGTTAGTGCCCCTTCCCGGAAAACAACTAACTAAAAAAAACAAACAAGAAGCCTCGGACAAGGATTGACCAAACGATGACGACCCAGGACCGGACAAAGGACTTGGTAATGAGTACATGGAATGTAAGAGGAGCGAGTGATGAGGTGAAAGAGAGAGAGATTGTCCAGGTGCTTGAGGATGCGAAAGTGGATGTATGTGGAATAACTGAAACAAAATGAAGAGGAGAAAGTGTGAGAGAATGGGAGTATGGATGGGGTATATGTGCAGGAGTAGATTAGAATGAGAGGGCAAAGGAAGGAGTGGGTATAGTTGTGAGTAAAAGATGGAAGAAGAGCATAAGACAGTATGGATCAGTTGGGTCAAGGATTGTGTGGGTAAAGTTGAAAGTTGGAATACAAATGTGGGCGATTGTGTGTGTGTATGCGCCAACGCAAGATCATGCTAGAAGAGTGAGAGAAGAGTTCTGGACAAATGTGGAAGTGTGCATGGAAAAGTTTGGAAGGAATGAGAGAGTGTTTTTGATTGGTGATATGAATGGTAAAGTTGGTAATGTGAAGGTGGATGGAATAGTTGGTGAGTGGGGTGTGCCTGCTGAGATAGATGAGAATGGGAGTGTGTTAGTGGACATTTGTGCTGGGAGGGGGTTGGTGATAGCCAATACTCTCTTCAGGTATAAAATGATCCACAGGTATACATGGCGAGTGATGAGAAGGGTGGGTGGTGAACTGAATGAAAGGAAGGCAATGATTGATTATGTGTGTGTGGATGAAAGGATGCGAAGATCTGTAAAGGATGCAAGAGTGTATAGAGGTTGGAGGAGTGGACTTTCTGACCACTACTTGGTGGTGGCAAGAATTAGGATGCAAGTAAGATGGAGGAATAGAAGAAGGGAAAGACGAGAGGAAGGAGTAGTTGCAAGGAGAGTGGAAAGGTTACAAGAGGATGAGAAAAAGGCAGAGTATAAGAGAGAAGTGGAGGAACAATTGGGCAAATATGAATTGGAGCAGATGGGAGACGTGGAAGGTATGTGTAAGATATTTACAGAAGAAATATGTGCAGCATGTGATGTGGTGTGTGGAAGGAAGAGAAGACGGAGGGGGGTGCAGGGAACAGCGTGGTGGACTGAAGAGGTGAAACAGGCTGTGGCACAAAAGAAGAAAGCATACAATGAAAGGATGAGAAATAGGGGTGTGGAAGAAGTTGAGAGGCGGAATGGAGAGTTATATGTGGAAAGGAAGAGAGAGGTGAAAAGATTAGTAAGAGAGAGTAAGAAGAGAGTGTATGAGGAATTTATAAAGAATTTTAGTGTAAAATGGAGGGACTGTAAGAAAATGTTCTGGAGAGAAGTGAAAAGAGTAAGACAGGGTGGAAGTGAAGTTAGCAGGGGAGTGAAAGATAAAAATGGTAGATTACTAGTGGAGAAGGGAGAAAAAGTGAGCAGATGGAGAGAACACTTTAAGGAATTGTTGAATGTAGAGGATGGAAGTAATGCGAGTATAAGTGGCTGGGGAATGGCTGGGAGAAGGAGGGAGGTGAGAAGACAGGAAGAAATCAGTAGGATAGAAGTTGTGGAAGCAATGAAGAAAGTTAAATCGGGGAAAGCCCCAGGAATTGATGGAGTGTGTGGTGAAATGCTGAAGCATGGGGGAGAGATAGTAGTAGAATGGATGTGGAAGATGTGCAGATTGGCCTGGGAGGAAGGTAGAGTCCCGGAGGATTGGAAGTCAGGTATAATTATTCCCTTGTACAAAGGAAAAGGGGAAAAGAAGTGTGTGGTAATCATACGGGCATTTGTCTTCTTAGTATAATAGGAAAAGTGTATGGTAGGATACTTATAGACAGAGTTAGAGAAAGAACAGAGAAATTAGTTGGAGAAGAACAGGGAGGCTTTAGGAAGGGAAGAGGTTGCGTAGATCAGATATTCATTTTTAGATCTTTAGTGGAAAAGTTTCTAGAGAAGGGAAAAAAGTTGTATGCGGCTTTCATGGATTTGGAGAAAGCATATGACAGGGTGGATAGACAAGGATTGTGAAAAGTGTTAAGAATATATGGAGTAGATGGGAAGTTGTTGAATGTTGTGAAGAGTATGTACGATGGTGCGAAGGCTGCAGTGCGTGTAGATGGTGAACTAAGTGAATTTTTCTCTTTGAAAGTTGGTTTGAAACAGGGATGTGTCATGTCTCCATGTTTGTTCAATCTGTACATGGATGGGGTAATAAAAGAGGTACAAGGTAGGGTAGTGGATGTTGGAGTGGCCCTGGTGAGAGAGGATAGTGTTTGGAAACTCCCTGTACTGTTGTTTGCAGATGATACTGTGTTGTTGAGTGAAGACGAAGGGGAGCTGCAAGGCTTGGTGGATGATTTTGAGAGAGTGTGTAAGAAACGGAACCTAAAGGTAAATGTAGGGAAGAGTAAAGTGATGGTCTTTGAGAGAGGTGAAGTTAGTGAATGTACAGCGAGGTTGGATGGTGAGGAATTGGAAAATGTGAGTACGTTTAAGTATTTGGGTAGTGTGATGAGTAAGGATGGAGGTTTGGAGGGTGAAGTGCTTGAAAGGGTACAGCAGGGAAGAAAGGTTGCTGGTTCCTTGAAAGCAGTGATATGAAACAGGGAAGTGAGCATGGATGTGAAAAAGTTACTACATGACAGTATTGTGATACCAACTCTAACGTACGGAAGTGAAACTTGGACATTGTTGGAAGGACACAAGTCAAGAGTGAGAGCAGTGGAAATGAGTTATTTAAGAGGAGCCTGTGGAGTCATGTGGAGAGACAGGCTGACGAATGAGGATATAAAGGAGCGTTGTGGTGTGGATGTGGATGTGATAGAAAGCGTTATGAGGAACACACTGAGGTGGTTTGGCCATGTGGAGAGGATGGAGGGTGAAAGACTGACGAAGAGAGTGTATGTGAGTGAGGTGGAGGGTGGAAGAGGGAGGGGGAGGCCGAGGATGAGATGGAGGGATGGGGTGGAGAGGTATATGAGAGAGGGGGGTGTGAGTTGGGAGCAGGGCAGTGAAATGGCGGGGGACAGGGCGACTTGGAGGCGAATTGTTTGTGGCCACCCCAAACGGGATTGAGGCGTCTGGCAATAGATAGATAGATAGAAACAGGGGATATAACTTTGGAAGGGGTAGCAAAATCTATAAAGGAGTTAAAGAATTTTAAGGCTCCAGGTGAGGATGGAATATTCCCTGAAATGCTTAAGGTGGAAAATGACGAGTTGATGAATGCGCTTTTGAAACTTTTTAAAGTGGCTTGGGATAATGGTGGAATTCCAGAAGAGTGGAAAAATGGAGTGATTATAAAAATACCAAAAAAAGAGAGATTTAAGTGTGTGTGGCAATTGGAGGGGGATAACTTTGACACCTGTAGTTGCAAAAGTCTTTTCCAAAATCTTGTTGAACAGAATAGAGCCAGTAATTGATAAAATTTTAAGAGAAGAACAAGCGGGATTTAGAAAGGGTCGAGGTTGTAATGATCAGATTTTCATTGTAAGGCATCTAATGCAACAAGCTAATGAGATGAAAATGCCACTTAACATGTGTTTTGTGTATTTTGAAAAGGCGTTTGATAGTGTTTCACGTGGAGCTATGTTGAAAATTATGAGATTCTATGGTATACCAGAAAAGTTTGTAAATGTTATTAGAAGCCTGCATGAAGGTACTTTTTGTAAGGTAATGGTGGGTGGTTCTTTGAGTGATCCATTTCAAGTTAGGTCAGAAGTGATTCAAGGAGGAGTTCTTTCGCCATTGTTGTTTGTTTTGGTTATGGATTATGTTATGAAAAAGGTTGTAAGGAGAACAGGTGCAGGAATTAACTGGAAAGAAAATAAGAAGCTGATGGATTTGGACTATGCTGATGATATTGTACTGATTTGCGGAAGTATTTACGAGATGCAGAGGGTGCTCGATTGTCTGGTGGAGGAAGGAGAAAAAGTGGGATTGGTAATAAATTGTTGAAAGACTGAAATTATTAATATGAACATGGAGAACCAAATCGATTGTGTAATTGGGAATAATGTGGTGAAGAATGTAGAAAACTTTAAATATCTGGGAACGATTGTATCATCTAATGGATCATTAAACAATGAAATTGAGGAGAGGATTAGACAGGCTTGGCGAGCTGTTGGAATGTTGAAATCTGTTTGGAATAATAATATGCTTTCGGTACATACTAAAGTGAAAATTTACAAGGCCATGGTTAGACCAATTTTAATTTACGGGCATGAGCCATGGTACAGTACAATTGCAACAGATCAGAAAGTATTAGGATTTGAGAATAAAATACTGAGAAGGATTCTTGGGGTAAAGTGGCAAGACAGAGTTACAAATGAAAGAGTAAGGGATATTACGAGAGTGGAACCAGTTAATGAATATGTGAGACTGTCTCGCTGGAAGTGGCTGGGGCACATATACAGAAAAGAAGGTTGTTTAATACAGGATGTGCCAGAGTGGATTGCTAGAGGAAAAAGAGGTAGAGGTAGGCCGAGGGAAACCTGGTTGAGGACAATGAAAAAAGAAGCAGGAGAGGAGTGTTGGTGGGACCTGAAGGAGATGGCAGGAGACAAATATTGGTGGAGAGAGTTCATTGAGGCCCTATGCATCCCGTGGGGTGCCACAGGAAATGATTGATTGATTGATTGAAGTTATAAAAGTGATGGTGGTTTATTGTTTATATAGTAAATGTAAAATATGGCATCAAATCATGGGCATTAAATGAAAAATAATAATATATTGAAACGTGAATCAGCTGATTTATGATCGATCCTTCATCTTGGCATAAGGCTACATTCGAGACATTGGCATTTATATAAATGCCTAATTACCTTAAGTGAACGATCGACATACTTTGGAATTATACATATAATCTTCATGTTACGTCTATATAAATGTTTCGAGATATTTCGCCATCAAGTCAATTCGCCATCACAACAATAACAAGATAATTCACCGTCGGGACTTTTTGTTCTCAGGATGATTCCCCGTCGTTTATTTTCATATCAGTTTATTTAGGAAGTACAGGTACACAAGTTTTTTAGTACTGTACTTGTACCTCTTCAAAGTCGTTTTAAAATATACCCAGGATGTTGTAGTACCAGTGGAAATTAATGAAAACAGCTGTGGGTGATGCTAGAACATAATTCAAAGTCAACTACAGCAAGGTAGAAACAAGTTAAATATTGTCTATAAGTGCAACTTACAAATGATATCCAAAGCCAATGGTATTGAATGAAAATAGACTTTGATAGATCCCCCTGAGAATTAGTTATTAAAGTATCAGTTAATCAGTAATAAGTATATTTATAGAATGACGGGGAATTGTCCTGACGGGGAACGTCCTTATTATGACGGCGAATTGTCGACTTCATGGCGAATTGTCTAGGAACCACATAAACAACAGTTGCTTGCTTCAGTAAAGGTAAGATCTACTGTATACTGTAGTTTTCATGCTTTTTTCTCTTTATTCACTATTAATGTGTTACTTTAAATGTTTAAAGATAAGGATATTTCATGTATGTGAGTGCTAAGGTGTGTGTATGTGAGAGTTTAGGCACGTTTGGGAACGTATCCCCATTGACTCCATGTTATAATGGGATTGCTATACGATGGATTTCTGTACGATGGGGTTTTCAGGAACGGAACCCCATCGTATAATGATGGTTTACTGTATATCGCTTCAGCCCTGCCTTCTCCCATTTCCACAGTATCTACATTTATGTTGCTCTTCACTGCTGTCATCACTCCTCCTCCCGTTTTTTCATTTCTGTCTTTTCTCCACAGTTTGTATTTACCATCTCCCAAATGAACATCAATATCTTCTCTTAATTTGGTCTCTACAAAGCACACGACATCACGTTCATGTTCTCTCAAGAAATCGTTAATTTCAATCCTTGTCGATATGAAACCATCAGCATTAGTATATATCACCTTCAAATTATTTTTGACGTTTTTAATACCCTCTTCTCTCCTACTCTCTGTCCGTACCACTTCCTCAACTTCTGATAGTTCACAGCCATCCCCCTTAGTTTCCTTCACTTCTAATTCCTTAAATACCACTTCCTTACTTTCATATCCATTACTCTCCAAAAAAAAGTATTACATTCTTCCTCTGTCCTTTTATCATTTTTTTCCTTTATTTCTTCCTTCAATGATTTTAAAACTTCTCTTTCTTCTTCATTCAAATCTTTTCTTATTATAATATTTTCCATCCCTGCCTCTTTGCTTAATTTCCAGGTCACTTTAAGTATCTTATTTATTACACTTTCTGATGTACCAGTTAGGCGCAAAAATAGCTACTGTACTGTATATGTATATATATATATATATATATATACAGTATATATATATATATATATATATATATATATATATATATATATATATATTATAATGCTCAGTCAGACCATCACTTGGTAGGCCCCAGGATTGTATTGCTTGCTTATTTTAACAGCTTGTTTGTTTGCTTATCTGTTGAAGCGTCTTGTCTTCGACCCAACTATTATAGTTGTCATTTGCCTTTTTGGCAGTTGGCCCCATATCCATGTTTGCAGCATGTGACTTCCCAGGCTTCTTTTCTCCTGCCAAGTGTAGGGGTGTCCCTCTCTGGGGCCTTTTGAGATCACCTGTTCTCTGACTTGCACCAGCTGTGTGAACAAGCCTACATCTTTTCTATCCTTAATGACCTAGAGCAGCTTGTACAGCACCCTACCCGTATCCCTGACCACCTTGGAGAGAGCTCCAACATACTTGACCTCTTCCTCACAACTAATCCTTCTGCTTACTCTGTTAATCTTTTCTCTCCGTTGGGCTCCTCCGATCACAACCTTATTACCTTAACCTGTCCTGTCACTCCGGTACGGCCTGTGGACCCTCCAGTGAAACGTCGTCTGTGGCATTTTGGAGCCGCGGACTGGGAGGCCCTCAGGCAGTACTTCTTTGATTTTCCCTGGAATGATTATTGCTTCCATGGCCGTGAGCCATCTGAGTGTGCCTTGCGCATTACGGAGGTTATTCTCTCGGGCATGGAAGCATACATTCCTTTCTCATATCCTTTGACTAATGCAAGAAAGCCTTGGTTTAATCACGCTTGTTCTAATGCTGTCCGCAACAAGGAGAGGGCCTACAAAAGGTACCGGAGCCAACCCACCCCTGAATCACATCATCTTTACGTTTCTGCCCGGAATCGTGCTAAGTCTGTTCTTCGCTCTACTAAAAATAATTTCATCCATACTAAATGCTCTCAACTCTCCGACTCGAATTCTTCCCGCTCCTTCTGGCATCTTGCCAAAAATCTTTCTAACAACTTTACCTCATCATCCTTCCCTCCTCTTTTCTACTCTGATGGTTCTGTAGCTATTTCTTCTACTGATAAAGCAGATCTCTTCGCACAGACTTTCTCCTCCAATTCTACCTTAGACGATTCCGGTGCTGTTCCTCCATCACTTCCCTCCTCTGACTTCCTCATGGCTGACATTAAAATTTCTTCAGTTGATGCATTTTCTGCCATCACTGGCCTCAGTACTAACAAGGCATATGGGCCTGATGGGGTCCCTCCTGTTGTTCTCAAGAACTGTGCTTCTGTGCTTACACCCTGCCTAGGCAAACTCTTTCGCCTTTGTCTGTCAACTTGTACCTTTCCTTCTTGCTGGAAGTTTGCTCTCATTCAGCCAGTCCCAAAGAAGGGTGACCACTCCCAACCCTCCAACTATCGTCCAATTGCTTTAACGTCCTGTATTTCAAAAGTTTTCGAGTCAATTCTTAATAGAAAAATTTTAAGGCATCTTTCCTATCACAACCTTCTTTCCCATCGTCAGTATGGGTTCCGTCAGGGACGCTCCACTGGCGATCTTCTCACCTACCTTTCAGACTCCTGGTCATCCTCCTTTCGGGACTTTGGCGAAAGCTTTGCCATTGCACTTGACATCTCAAAGGCTTTCGATCGAGTCTGGCATAAATCTTTAATTTCCAAACTGCCCTCCTACGGTTTCTATCCTTCTATCTGTGCCTTCATTGCTAGCTTCCTTTCTGGTCGTTCTATAGCCGCTGTTGTAGACGGCCATCATTCTTCTCCTAGATCTATCAACAGTGGTGTTCCTCAGGGCTCTGTCCTATCACCAACTCTCTTCCTTTTATTCATCAATGATCTTCTAAGCTGTACATCTAATCCTATCCACTCATACGCTGACGACTCCACCCTTCACCTTTCCATTCGGTTCCCGCAACGCCTATCTCAACAGTTACTTAAACAAGCAAGGGATGAGGCTGTGGCACACCTAATGTCTGATTTGGCTCGTATCTCTGATTGGGGTAAAAATAATATGGTTGTCTTTAATGCATCTAAGACTCAGTTCTTACACCTATCAACCCGACAAAATCTTCCACAGGTTTACCCACAAATGTTTAATAACATTCAGCTTAATCCTGCATCATCTTTGAACATGCTTGGGGTTTCATTTACTCGGGACTTATCTTGGAAAGATCATATTACATCTCTTGTAAAATCTGCTTCCAAGAGATTGGGTGTGCTAAGCCGACTCCGCTCTTTCTTTACCCCTGCACAACTGTTGACTCTATACAGGGGTTTTATCCGCCCCTGTGTGGAGTACAGCTCTCATGTGTGGGGAGGCTCCCCACATACAGCTCTTCTCAATAGGGTGGAGTCAAAGGCTTTTCGTCTCATTGACTCTCCTCCTCTTACTGACTCCCTTCAACCTCTGTCTCTTCGCCGCACTGTTGCATCTTTATCTCTTTTCTATCGCTACTTTAATGGTCACTGCTCTTCTGAACTGTCTGCTTGCATTCCTCCACCTCTACTACGGGCGCTAGCACCCGTCTGGCAGCAAACTCTCATCCTTTTTCTGTCCAACTCTCTAATGCAAGAGTTAACCGTTACTCCCAGTCTTTCATTTATGCAACAGGTCAGCTCTGGAACTGTCTCCCTCTGTCTGTATTTCCTGCTACCTATGATCTCCAGTCTTTCAAACGCAGTGTGTCCAGGCATCTCAAAATGATCGGATCTTGAATTTGGCTCTATATTGTATTTTGTTTTTCTCTTGGAGGGAACTGTTACTGCGGGCTCATGGCCTTTGGTTCCTTCTTCCTCGCATTAAAAAAAAAAAAAAAAAAAAAAAAAAGTGAATATCCATAGTTAATTAATCCCTACACCGCGGGCTTGTTTACCAATGACTTGCGTGTGCCGCGGGGTTATTTGGGCTCCGACAGACTCTCAAAAGATATTTGCCAAAAATCAGTTATTAGTCCTAGAATAATAAAATTACATATGCTTATGGCACATACCTTCAGCTTTCTCCTGGAATGATTGTTGAGCCTTCGTCGGTTACCGTAGGACTTGTGGAGACCTCTGAAGTAGGGTAACGAAGTCTCCACTTTACACTTCCCGACAACCCGTAATATGATTACCACAGCCAGATACAAACACTATAAACACTATTCTACAATTTTCAAGTAGTTTGGGATCCATTCTCAAAAAAAAAAACACTGTGAAAGGAATGGAAATTACGAGCGCGTCTGATCGTCACACTGGCACTAGTTCGCTCTTGGTAGTCTGTCATTTATTATTCATAAAACCCCTCACACTTTATATTTCTATTACTATATAACACTTATATATATCTACAGTCTTTATCTATAAGTTTCCTTCAGTAGTATTAGTTTATTGTCACTGTAGGGATTCAATTTCTTTCAGTAAAATACGTAGCATTCACTTTCTCGTCCTGTATACTGGCATTGAGAGTGAATGTCACTTTCATCTTCACTCTCATAACTCATAGCATTCAGACATGCTAGAGTGAAACTTTCACTTTCATTACTCCTAGGGTATATACTCGTATTCTTATAATACTACTCATTTACATTTCTATTTACGTTCTCTATTTTATTTACGTTATTTACATTTCTATTTTATTTACACTGTGTTGTGCACTGTCACTTGAAATAACTTATAAAACTATTTTCCATTGGTCACGTATATTTACATTCATTACTTTCACTTGCTGTTTACACATTATTTACACATTATTTACAATTCCACTTGCACTGTTTTACTCAATAGAAAGATCGTAGTCACTCTTTTATCAATTGTCAGCCCTTTACCTTTTTCCACACGAGGTTTAGTAGGGGGTAAAGTTCACAGAGCCATTTGCATGGGGGTGAAAAAAAGGCCTTGAAGTCAGCAAGAAGAAACATACGTCCTCTCACTGCGGAAGATGAGAGTAAACTGATAACGCAGGGCCAGCCAGCCTGGAGGCCTGTTTAGGGGTTATTCAGAGTTACCAATATTACTTCTTGAAACAGCTAAGTCTAGCACTGATATGATTGGCAGAAAATCTAGACAATACATTATAAATTTGGTAGTTCCAGTTGAATGTAAATATCACTTAGGCTTCTCCCTTCCCTCCTTACATGTATATTTATTACGAAAATAGATTAGAGGCCTACTTAGGAGATATATAATCAGAGCTACCAATGTTAAATCTTGAAACAGCTTTGTGTAGCACTGATATGTTTGGCAGGAAATCTAGACAATACATTATAAATTAGGTAGTTCCAGGTGAATGTAAATATCACTTAGGCTTCTCCCTTCCCTCCTTACATGTATATTTATTACGAAAATAGATTATACGGCATATTTCAAGGGGAAAAAAACAGCGAAAATTAGCGAACGAGTGCACCTGAGGTGTTGTCAGGTGATAATTAGCCAATTCCAGGTGTATGGCACTCTCACTTACCTGATTTCTTTCTTGTATATATTATTTGGTATAAGAATACGACATAGGGCTTATTTCAATGGATGAAATCAGTGAAAAATTCCAGGGAAGATTTACTTAGCGTAGCACGGCCGGGCAGGTGAGAGGATAGGGTAATGGAGGGGGGGTAGGGAGGGGAGTCAAGAACGGGGAGAAATGGCTAAATTGTCAACAATGGATGGGAGTACAGATGAGATTAGGAGTGCTGACTAGTGTTGGACATTGTCAGTACTGATAGATGATACAAGCCCCCACTTGGAAGCCCGGGTGAATTCAAAATAACACAGAATCACAAAAGCGACGCCCCGCGGTATGATCCCTTGCTCCCAAGCGTCACGAAAGTGACGCCGCGCGGTTAAGGGGTTAAGCACTACACTCTAACCCATACCAGTAAATTAGTGTGTTTTAGAATATAATCCTCTAATTGCTGGCAACGGATGAGTCTGGTAGTACCTTCTGTCCTCCTGCCTTATGGACTCTATTCTCCAAAATGGGTTCTCTTGATGACATTATTTACAGTGAAACAAAATGCATCATTGAGAGTTGGACATTGGGAAAGAAAGCATCAGGTTCCAGTAATGGGCTAGCTTTAAGATCTGACCCATCTTAGTGCTTTGCCAGATTTATTTTTTCTGATGTGGTTTGTTCTGCCTGGTTGAGTATTACCCTGGGACTATCTTATAGGACCAGGAATGAGCCTGTTTGCTAATTATGCATTACACCCCTCATTTATCAGGAAAGAGGGGGCTTTATTTTGAAACCTGCCATTATATGTAGATAATGGGGGTGATTGAAATTTTGCAATGATGAACCAAGGTGTAATGATTCTGTAAATGGTTTAAAGGCACTGCCATGGAGCGTATCTAATACTTCTCACGTGTTGCAACTTCCCCTTCATAGTGCTAAGGGAAATGGCGTCCTGTATTTCTTCCAACTGCCCATTTTTGCAGTTAAGCTACTTTTTGGTATATCTTCCAGAGGTAGCCAACCATCTACTACCTATGATATATCTAATAATGTGACATATTTCAGGTGGTAACTGTGGCCTCAGTAGATGGTCACATATCCATCCTCCCTACAAAGACGAAACCAAAGAAACTGAGCTTCCAAGGATCTGATGGCAAGAAGTGAGTACTGTAATTAATAGCAAGTTGTTGTAGTGATAGTGAGAAAGGGAACTGCTAATTTTGAGTTAAGTCTGATGAATGTTGTACATGTACTTGATACCTTGATATTGATTGACTTGTTTAGATAACTTTTAAGGAAATATACCACCCCTCTGAATAACATGCATTTTGAACAGTGACAGTATTCGACTTTATTTAATCTGGATTTAGAGTCTAACTTAGTTCTAAGAATGATTTTCACATTGTATTGTTTCTCTTGAGTTGTAAATACTCAGATAGATAAATACTTGTATGTATGTACAGTCGTCAACATAAATTCGCAGCAAGTCTACTCGTGTGATATGAGTCCTTTTATCTGGGAACAGTGTAAGGGGACTAGTTGCCACGTAGACTTTTATACCCTTTAACGACATGTTTTTAAGAAGTGGTACTAGAGGCTGGCTAGAGTACAGTATTATGTATACCGTATTTAATTAGTATAAAAAAAAGTGCAAGAGTTGACAGAATGTTATGAAACGACGTATGAGCGTAACACTCAGACATTCCTCATAACCGTGTCTAAACTCCCTTCCCCTCTCTCCCCCTTTCTCCTCCTGATGTCCCCCCACCCCTCCCTCTCCCTCCTACACCCCACTTACGCTCATGCCTCTCCACTTTCTCCTTTCCCCACTCTCTCTACTTTCAATCATTTATACACGGCACTAACCCGACTGGTGCATCACAATTCTTTCTTGACTGTTTGCCTAACCAATACTGTCCTGTTCTCAATTGCTCGAAATGCTTTAATAAAATGTATCCAAGGCTAATTACCAATAATGTATAACTTCCTGTTCTAATCCAATTTTCACCCTCCCCATCTGATTCCCACTCTTTTTATTCCAGTTGTCATTCTTTTCTCTACCCTTGTCACTACCAACATCCGCTAGATACAGAAACGTTTGAGGTCTTGTTCTTGTGATGTATTCTGTACTGTGTGTGTGTGTGTGTGTGTGTGTGTGTGTGTGTGTGTGTGTGTTTAGTGAGCCTGGCAGTTGGTGGCTATTATTTCAGTAGGCAAAATTAAACAAACATTTGTGCCCATTCCTCCTAGTTCCTCTCTCTCTCTCTCTCTCGTTCCAAGGAAAATGTTCCCATCCTCCTCATACTGTTCACTGATTCATGAAGCAGGATCAGAACCCATCATGTTTCGAACTACTGCATCACGTTCAGAGTAAAGAGTGGGTGAAAAAGACTGAGGCATGGCACAATACTCCTGTATGTAAGGAGCTAAAAGGTTACAGGAAGAGACAAGAAATGGAGAAGAGTGCAGTTCATTACGTAGATCTGCGCCGTGGTTAAGGTAGACAGGGTGCGGAGAGAGGGGGGTGGAAATGAAGGAGCAAGGGGGAGGGTGAGAGGTAGGGTGGGGAGGGACATGGAGTGGGTATGAGGGAGAGAGCAGAAGTTTTATCACTCTACAACATTCTTCTGTCGTCTTTTGCTCATTTTTATGCTAATCAAATATAAAGACTATTGCATTCTGGGCAATTTATAGCACTAACTCTTAAAAACACGTCTTTAAAGCGTATAAAAGCCTGTGTGGCGACTAGTTCCTATACATTGTTGCCAGACAAAACAACCACATCACACGAGCAGGCTTGCAGCGAATTTGTGCTGACGACTGTACATGTTTATTGTAATAATCTGAAATTTCAGTATAAACATGCAGTTTATTGCAGTATATGGTTAGGTTAGGTTAGGTTACCATCCACTCATTCGGTGTATCGCTGCTCTTGGGTGTCTGCCCTTTCCTCTCCTCCCTCCTTTCCTTCATTCTTTGTCAGTCTTTACTTCATTCTTTCCTTGTCCTTCTGCCTAGAAGTGACTTTACACTCCCTATTTTGTCTTTCTTTCCTTCATTCATTCCTGTTCTCTCTGCCTATGGGTGATTCTACACTGAATGACAAGCTGAATGGTTTCCTGTCCACCAGGAAACCATTTACTATGCTGGGTGGTAACCACATAAGCAGATTATGGCACCTGGTGGTTTAGTGGGTAATTGCGACATTCCAATCGGATTGAGCCGGTGAAGGTTTATATCCATGGGATGGTTTGGGTTATTGCTCACGTATTGCCACTCGGGGATGTGTGAGGCTGGTCACTCTAATCTTAACCTTTAGACGTAACGATGACGGGCTGGCCTGTCATGTATTTGTCAACCTCTGACATTAATATGACGAGTTTGCACATCATCTGATGATATCTTTAAGGATATATTTTGGGAGTCGTCATTTTTGTTGGATGACGGGCAAAAGTGGGCAGAGCTATGCCTGCCAAGCTAGTGCATGTGTTCTCTCTTGTTTTCCTTCGCTCGGTGTTGTGTGAGGTTGCTCACAGATTGGATATATCCCTCTTAATCTCCCACAGAAAGTGCCTATTTCTCTGGATCTATTGCATTTTTTCCCAGATAATTTTTGTGAATGTAGTTGAGAGTGTGAAGGCTTGCAAAATGCCTAAGGCAAAGAGGTCGTTGTTTAAAGGCAAAGGTCCTGCTAATATTCATGGTGAGGAAGGGCCTGGCACCTCTGATTCAAGTGCATATTTACAAAGCACCACAGTCGAAATTTATGCCCATCCCTGACGTGAAAGGGTTAAATGTTAGGACCAACTTGCCTAGCCCCGGGCTCCTATGTTCCTCATGGGGCAACATTGGATTGGATGATAGTTGGATGGATATTTATTATGAAAATGCTGTACAGTGACCCCACATTTTGTGAGGAAATTTTTTGGATGAATTTAGTTTACACAACTTAAGAATATATACCCAGACAGCCATTTGCAATAGCTCTTTCATATGCTTGGGTAAATATCACAAAAACTTATGGTTCAGCACACCCATTTTAAAAATCTGATGTGGTAACCAACCCTCTTACTTGACGACGAGCTGCTTATGCAAGACCCTCTGTGGCCCCAGGTGGAATCCAGATATGCTTCCTAAAGGCATAGCCTACTGTATATAGGTAAAGCAGACATACACTGTTAAGAAAATGATGTTGAAGTTAAAAGAAAAAAAAAAAAATGGGGGGGAAAGGGGGGAAAGTACCATAAGACCTCAATTTGTGTACTAAGGACCATGTATGACCCAAGCGAGGCTACAGATATGCATCCTAAGGGCATACTGTGTAAAAGTAAAGCAGAAAATGACATGAAGATGTTTAACCTCTTGACTTCAATTGATTTTTAGTCTATTCCTTTAACTACCAGACAGTTTATATTCATCTTATGAAAGGTCTCTCATACTGAAGGCTTTATTATGCTCTGTCTGATCTCTTCTGTTTAAGAAGTCTATCTTGCGCTGAATAAAATTGTCATAGAGATAACAAGAATAAAATTAGAAAAGAATTTCTCTTCTCATTGGGTTAATGGAGTATAAAAATCTGAAAAATAATAATTTCAGCCATCAGAGAGAATTTGTGAAAAGTATTCTGTGCATCGGAATACTTTTCCCATGCATGCAGTGTCCTTGGTACTTCCCCCCCCCCCCCAAGCATGTGGAGCCTGCACATACAGAGGTTCTACTTTTTCTTGTGGGTTTGCAGGATGCAGCCCAAACAACACCCCAGTGCTCTTTGAATGCAAACTGAATAAGCCCTTATGTTAGATGCGGGAGGGCTGCCTAGGTTTACGAATGAAGTCAGATGCGTGCCACATGACATGTTGCCACAGCCAAGGGTCCATATCATCTCCCTCCAAGGGGATGTGAAGAGACAGGTTGAAAACTTTCAGGAATGCCACATGGTCACACAAAAGTGTGTAGAAGGAGTGGAATCTCAGGCACCACAACATGAAGTATTCTTTGGTCTCTTCAAGTCATGAACACCATTGGTACCAAAGGTATGATATTATACCTAAATGGTAATGACTTGTGAGGCCCATGTAGCCCAACCGCAACCTGGTAATGGCAACAACAACATTCCGATTAGGGTGGCGAGCCCAAGGATGTGGGTGGCAAGGCGGTTTGTTACATTGCTTGCATTCCGATATGAGATGCAGGCACTATGCTGGAAACTAGGAAATGCTATCAGTGCCTTCCTTGCTGCTGCATCAGCAGTATCATTGCCATGGATGCCTAAATGCAAGGGGATCCATAGAAGGTGAAAGCACCTGGGGCAGAGGCAAGGAGAAAGATGTAAACCAAAATGGCATGGACTGGCTTAGCATGAGACACTGGATGATCTGAAAGGAAGTGAAGTGAGTCTTATGTAGTACTACCAGTTTGGCATGAAGAGAGGTACATGCAAACTTTAGGGCCTTTAGGATGGCTGGAAATTCTGTAGTCAGGATATCTTGCCACCCAGAGAAAGACCAAGTTTGACAGAGGGAGAGATCCTCCAAATAGGACCCTGAGGCAAAGGATGATTGGTGGAGGGGAGTGGGATCCATCTGCATAAATCCTAAAGGAGTCCCCATAAAAAGAGGAAGCCATGCATAGAAAGAGCCACCGTGCCATGACTGCATCAGTTGACCTCAGGAGTGACACTGGGAGATGGGAGAGAGAAACAAAGGGAAATCATATAAAAAGGGATGGGGGAGAGAGACCACTAGATCAGGCTGAGGATGGTTGAGAGACAGGGTGTGGCAGATTCTTCGGATAATGAAAAGGAACTGCACTCATGGCCAGTCCGTGGGCTGGTGAGAGATTTTGGGGAAACAATTGAGGGAGAAGACTGGGTGGCTGGAGGGAAGGGCAGAAATGCAGTGGAGCAGCTGACAGTGTGCAACAGATAAAGTGGCATCACCCCAGAGTCCATGAGAATGGCAGCAACAGAGGTGGATGAGAAGGGCCAAGGTCAGTGCAGACTGGGTTTCGGACAACATCCTGAAGAGTGTAGGCAGCTGGCCCACAAAGAAAGGAACCATAAGAGGGCTTGCTCTGAATAAATACAAGATATAGGTGAAGTAGACTCCATGTGAATGGGAACAACAGAGGTGGACTTGTTGGCATCAAGATCAGTGCAGAGTGCTGTGTTCTGCACAATATCCAGCATCTTGAAGTGAGTGTGGGCAGCTGACCCAGAAAGGAAGGAACCATAAGAGAGCATGCTTTGGATAAATGTCAGATATAGGCAAAGGGGGAGTAATTTGATCAGCACCCCATCAAACTTAATGCACTTCATGATGTCAGGTGCCTAAAGAATGTTGGTTGAAGATAGTCAGTGGGAGGGGCATAGGTGAGGTAGGGACCATCCAGACGGAAGCCAAAAAATGTATGTTGGGTCCACAAGGTGAGAGGCTCCTCAGCAAGCCAAATTCATTGGCATAGAGGGGAGCTTCAGTCGGGAGAAGCACATAAGGGCATGTATGTGTGCATTAAATGTAAAGCTTCAGTCTTTTTTTTTTTTTTTTTTTTTTTTTTTTAATGTGAAGAAGAAGGAACCAAAGGCCACGAGCCTGCAAATAACTGTTCCTTCCAAAAGAAAAACAAAATACAAGAGAGAGCAATATTCAAGATCTGTTCATTTTGAGATGCCTGGACACACTGCGTTTGAGAGACTGGAGATCATAGGAAGCAGGAAATACAGATAAAGGGAGACAGTTCCAGAGTTGACCTATTGCATAAATGAAGGACTGGGAGTAATGGTTAACTCTTGCATTAGGGAGTTGGACAGAAAAGGGATGAGAGTTTGCTGCTAGACAGGTGCTACGTGCCCATCGAATAGGTGGAGGAATGCATGCAGACAGTTCAGAGGAGCAGTGACCAATGAAGTAGCAATAGAAAAGAGATAAAGATGCAACAGTGCGGTGAAGAGACAGAGGTTGTAGAGAGTCAGTAAGAGGAGGAGTTAATGAGATGAAAAGACTTTGACTCCACCCTATTGAGAAGAGCTGCCCAAACCACCTCAGTGTATTTCTCCTAATTTTATTAACCACATCCACATCCACCCGACAACATTCCTTCACTTCTTCATTCATCAACCTGTCCCTCCTTGTCATTCTCCTCCTAAGTAACTCATTTCCATTGCTCTCTCTCTTGACTTGTTCCCCTCTAGCAAGGTCCATGCCTTGCTTCCATACATCAGGGTAGGGATCACAGTGCTATCATGCAGTGACTTCTTAACTTCCATACACACCTCCTTATTTCTCATCACCGCTTTCAGTGAACCAACAGCCTTCCTTCCTTGCTGTACCCTTTCAAGCACTTCATCCCCAAAAGTTCCATCCTTACTCATCACACTACCCATGTACTTGAGTGCACTCACATTCTCCATATCCTCACCATCCAACCTCATTGTGCATTCTGTGACTTCATTCATCTCAAACACCATAACTGTACTATTGTTTACATTAACTTTCAGTTTCTTCTTCCTACACACTGTCCCAGATTCATTCACCAAACCTTGCAGCTCCCATTCATCTTCACTCAACAGTACTGTATCATCACCATACATCAACACCGGAATCTTCCACATCTCACCCTCATTTACTAAAGCCACCATCTACATTCACTGCCATACCTTGCACCTCCTTTCCAACCCCATCCATGTATATATTAAACAGCCATGGAGACATCACACATCCCTATTTCAGTCCCACATTTAGATCAAAGAACTCAATCGGTTCACCATCCACTCACACCGTATCACTAGCTCCTTCGTACATACTCTTCACAGCACTCAACAATTTCTCCTCCACTCCATGTATTCTTAATACCTTCCACATACCTTGCCTATCTGTTCTGTCATAAGCTTTCTCCAGGTACATGAAGGCAGCATACATTTTCTTTCCCTTCTCTAGATACTTCTCCAATAAACTTCCTAGAGCAAATATCTGATCTACACACCCTATTCCCTTCCTAAATCCCCCTTGTTCTTCTCGAAATAGCTCCTCTGTTATATGCCTAACCCTATCAATGAGTATTCTACCATATATTTTTCCAGCTACACTAAGAAGGCAAATACCTCTATGGTTGCCACATAATCTTCCTTTTATTCATCAATGTTCTTCTAAGCTGTATATCTAACCCTATCTGCTCATATGCTGATGACTCCACTCTTCACCTTTCCATTCACTTCCAGCAGCATCCATCTCAGCAGTTACTTCAACAAACATAGGATGAGGTTATGGCACACCTAATTTCTGACTTGGCTCATATCTTTGAAGGGGATAAAAATAATCTTGTTTTTAATGCATCAAAAACTCATTTGTTACGTCTGTCAGTCCTACAGAACCTTCCACAAGAGTACCCTCTAATTTTTAACAATATTCAATTCAATCTTACATCATCTTTAAACATGCCTAGGGTTTCATTCTCTCGGGATCTATCTTGGAAAGAACATATTACCTCTTTCGTAAAATCTGCTTCCAAGAGATTGGGTGTGCAAAGCCAACTCTGTGCCTTCTCTACCCCTGCAGTTGTTGACTTTGTACACAGGTTTTATTCACCCCTGTGACTCTAAAATGTGGGGAGACTTCCCACATAGTGTTTTTCTCAACAAGTTGGAGTCAAAAGCTTTTTGTCTTATTAACTCTTCACCTTTTACTGGCTTCCATCAGCCTCTGTCTCTTTGCCGCACTGTTCCATCATTATCTCTTTTCTATCACCACTTCAGTGGTCACTGCCCCTCTGAACTGTCTGTTTGCATCCCTCCACCACTATAGTGGATGCATAGCACATGTCTACCAACAAACCTTCATTCCTTTTCTGTCCAGCACTCTAATGCAAGAGTTAACTGTTATTTCCTGTCCTTTATGTATGCAACTGGTCAACTCTGGAACTGTCTCCATCTGTCTGTATTATTTACTGTCTGTGATCTCCAGTCTTTCAAACACAGCATGTCCACGCATCTCAAAATGAACAGATATTGATGTTGACTCTTGTATTATCTTGTTTTTGTTTTGTTTTTTGAGGGAATAATTTGCGGTTTCCTGGTCTTTGGTTCCTTCTTCCTTGCAATTGTATTTGAGGGAAAAAAAAAAAAAAAAAGAAGGATTGGTACTGAACATGATGCCTGTTAATGTAAGCCCAGAACCTATGGGATTTTTCCTAATTGTTACCAGGCATCTCAAATGCAAGCCTATGCATTTAGGAGGAAAATGGAATCTAAAAAACAAGTACCAAGGGATGTCTTCTATAGTGAGGTGAATAAAGTGGTGGTTGAACAGAGAGACGTTGATAGCAGTGTTAATGAACTGTTCAGAGTCCTCAAGAGCAGCCTCTTGAGAGTTACTGAATTAGTGTGTGGATGGACAAGGGGCCCTCCAAGACATAAAGTAATATGATGGTGGGATGAGAGTGTAGAGGCTTCAGTTAAGGAGAAAAGAAGGCTTTTCTGGGAGTGGAAAAAAGGTGGTAGCAGAGAGGAACACTAGGCTGCCAATTGTAGGGCTAGAAAAGAGGTTTACAGGATGAAGTCTGAGTTACAGAGACTTTTGCTTGATAACCTAAATCATGTGGAAAGGAAGAATATGATATCTAAAGTGGCAAATCAGATGAAGAGGGAGAATAAAGATATCATCGGTGAGCAGTGTGTGAAGAATGATGAAGGAATGGTAGTGAGGAACAGTGGGGATATTAAAGGCGCATGGAGAGAGCATTATGGCTTGTTGTTGAATGTGGAGTTTGACTGGGACAGGGAAAGTTTAGAGCCAGCATATCCAGTGCTTGGCCTTTGATTGATGCTGCTACTGTGAGCAGGACAATAGTCAGGATGCAGGTGGGGAAGGCAGCAGGTGTGTCTGGGTTGACTACTGAAATGTTGAAAGCCTTAGAAGATATAGGATTGGGGTTGGTCGCCAACTTGATAGATATTACATCTGAGTGTGTTGTTCCAGATGATTGGCTGAAGAGTGTACACTCAATCTTCGTAAATCGTGGCAATTTGGGTCTGGACCACTGCTGTGATTTACGAATTCTGTGATTTATGAATAATAACTCTTATGTGAAAAATTGATTTGGGTCTGGACTTTGGCCAACCCGCCCCCACAGCACCCTACCTTCACCTATCTAGGCAACATCAAACACAAACATACAAATTTAGGAATATTCAGTGCATGTAATGAATAGAAATAAGCCATTTAAGGGATCTCACCTTAATCCTATGACGATATTGCTTAAGTGAATGGAGTGGAGTGGTGTTGGAAAGAACTTAGAACCTCTCAGCACTTGTTCTTCCCAAACTCTTTCAGCAGCTTTGAAAAATTCTCTCCCCTCTCGACATGACGAATGAGCTCCAAACGTTGACTGTACAACAACGGTGGCAGCTTCTTGACGCCATACTGCTTAGAGCGCTTCATTGGGGGGTCGGGAGGGGCCATGGCAGGTAGGAGGTGGGGGGAAGTTGCACAAAAAAGGCAGGTAACTCTTGTACTCCACAGCAACGGTCTGTAGTGTGCAGACTGGTGGGACAAGAACAACAACAACTTGGCGGCATTAGTATGCACATAACATTATGCCACCAGGGACACGCGGTGATTGGTTGTTGGGTTGCGATTTTCAATTTGGATGCCGCGGTTTATGGTTCTCCTCGGAAAAGGCCCACTTGGGTGCCTAGCTCCGCGATTTTTGTGACTTAACAGTGATTTAAGGTTGCCGACAATCTGACGGCCACTTAACAGTGATTTACGAATCCGTGATTTATGAACACACGATTTACAAGGATTGAGTGTAATTTTAAATGTGTACATGGGAAAGGGCGACCCTAGAAAGAGGAAATTATAGAGGCATAAATTATTTAGACCAGATAATAAAGGTAATGGAAAGAGTTCTAGAAGGTATGATTAGAGAAAGGGTGAATATTGATGAGATGCAGTTTGGGTTTATGCCAGGCAAAGGGACCACTGAAGCCTTTTCATTAAAGTTTCAGGAAAACATATAGGAAAGAAAGGGGAACTGTACTTTGTTTTTGCTCAGTTGGAGAAGGCCTTTGACAGAGTCCCTAGAGAGGTGGTGAAGTGGGCAATGAGAAAGCCTTGGATTGAGAGGTGGCTGGGTAGGGTGGTTATGGCCATGTATGTGGAAGCTTGTACCCGGGTAAGGGTGAATGGGGATTTGAGTGATGAGTTACCCGTGAATGTTGGTTTGCACCAGGGGTCAGTTTTGAGCCCCATGTTGTTTATCATGGTTTTTGAAGCTCTCTTATGGGACTTCAGAAATGGACTCTCATTGGAAGTTTTGTATGCTGATGTATTGGTGTTGACTGCAGAGAATGAAAAACAGGTGGAGGAAAGATTTAGGAAGTGGAGGGACAGTATGGGGCACCAGGGCTTAAGAGTAAATGCAGATAAAACAAAAGTAATGGTATCTAGGGCTGGTGCCAGTACTGTCATAGAAGAGGGAGAGTTTCCATGTACGATTTGCCACAAGGGCGTGGGAAGTAAGTCCATCTTGTGCAGTGTTTTTGATAAATGGATGCATAAGGGGTGTAGTGGTATTAGAGGTAAACTGCGAGATAACGCTATTTTCATTTGTGCGGTGTGTCGGGGAGATCATGTGGAGATTGCCAGGTGTGAAAGGATTAAACTTGCTGGCGAGTCTCTTGAGTGTGTGGAAGAGTTTTGTTGTTTGGGGGACATGTTATGTGCTGGGGGTGGGGCTGGAGCTAGCTCTGTGGCTAGGTTGAGGAGTGCTTGAAAGAAATTCAGGGAGCTGTTGCCTCACCTGACATTGAGAAGGTTCTCCCTCCATGCTAAGGCATCTTTGTGTGCAGCATGTGTTGAGCTTTTAATGCGGTATGGTAGTGAGACTTCGGCAATGAAGTATGAGGATATTTGGAGGCTCAAACATTGAGAATTGGCAGGTGATTGGGTGGATGTTCAGTGCATCCCTGAATGCAAGGTGAGGCCTGAGGGAGGTAGATTTATGGTGGAAGAATTGAGAGGTAGGGTAGGACTGGAGTGTATTGGTGTTGTGATGAGAGGTACATTGAGATGGTTTGGGCTTGTGGAGAGGATTGGAGATGATAATTGGGTGCAGAAATTGAGAAGTGTTAATGTTAGAGAGAGGGTTGAGAAAGGTAGACCAAAAAAGACCTGGGACGAGGTCACTGAATGTGACCTCAGAGATAAGGAACTGAATGGGGAAGCTGCCAGAGATCGAGCAGCTTGGAGAGCTGCCATTAGGTGACCAAGGCTGACTCATGTAGGCATGTTGGAGACTTAAAAAACAAAATGATTATAATAAGTATGAGAAACACATGGGCATGGCTAGGAAGTAGAAAGTGACAAAATGGGCACTGTAAGGAAGAAGCACACACCATAGAGAGACTGAGATGGACTTGGGGTAAGGGGTTCTGAGGCTAGGGGACAAAGAGTTAATGATCACCACCACCTGGGATTAACTTCTCGAGTTGGGTCTCATCTTTAATCCTTCAAAGCCATCAGAAACCACAGACGCTGCACCATCTTTGGTGGGAGAAACCAGCTCAAGTGCATGAGAATAATGCTCTTGAGCCATAAAATGTGTGATAACAGCAGCGGTGCAGATTTTCATCTTGCTCTGGTAATGGAAATCATTGTAGCCAAGTGCGTGATTACCAAGGGACCACTGTACTGTATTGGCCCTTACCATAATCAAGTATTGTACTGGTGTGCTTTAGCACAGTTATTTTTTTTTTACTTTTTTCATGTAATACATGCCTCCTCAATTTACTTCAGGTAAAAATTATTTAGGCATTGAATGAAGCCAGATACAACTTTCTGATTGAAATTACTGATAACTTCTTAGGACAAAAATACCTGTTGTTGCATTACAGTGGAGCTAGTGAAACAAGGGTAATAGTAGTGGAGACAGGGCTGTTGAGTAATATTTTTTATTTATTTATTTATTTTTATGCGAGGAACAAGGAACCAAAGGCCGCGAGCCCACAATTATTATTCCTTCAAAGAGAAAAACAAAATACAAGAGAGAGCAATATTCAAGATCCGATCATTTCGAGATGTCTGGACACACTGCGTTTGAAATACTGGAGGTCATAGGAAGCAGGAAATACAGACAGAGGGAGACAGTTCCAGAGTTGACCTGTTGCATAAATGAATGACTGGGAGTAACGATTAACTCTTGCATTAGAGAGTTGGACAGAAAAGGGATGAGAGTTTGCTGCTAGACAGGTGCTACGTGCCTGTCGTAGAGGTGGAGGAATGCATGCAGATAGTTCAGCGGAGCACTGACCATTGAAGTAGCGATAGAAAAGAGATACAAGATGCAACAGTGCAACGAACAGACAGAGGTTGAAGGAAGTCAGTAAGAGGAGGAGAGTTAACCCCTAAACCGCTGGGTTGTTTTGGCTCGACTTGAGTGTCCCACTAGGATATTCATGCTCCGACAGACTTTCTAAAAATATTTGCCAAAAATCAGTTATTAGTCCTAGAGTATTATAATTACATATGCATATGGTACATACCTTTAGCTTTCTCCTGGGATGTTTGTTGAGCCTTCGAGTACTGTAGGACTTGTGGAGACTTCTGAAGTTGGGTAACGAAGTCTCCACTTTACAATTCCCGATACCCCGTTTTTTTTTTTTTTTTTTTTTTTTTTTTTTTTTTTAATGTGTCCGACTCTGGGCATAGGCTTCACAGTCTGCTATCAAGGCCCAACACTCTTCCTACATACCATACACCTCTACATGTCACTACTTCGGTGCTAACACCCACCATTCATATTGAATACATACTAGGGCTGTCTCATACAGGATTGGTGTATTGGTATTAGCGGGGGTATTTTTACGACATGTCGGCGGGTCTTCTGGTAGATCAGTAAAGCCTGATTTATTGAAATTCAAATCCTTAAACTGTTCCCTGCCCCAGCCGGGATTCGAGCCTGGGTCCATTAGGACTGCAGGCCATCTCTCTACCGATTGAGCCACTGCCTCCCCACTGCCTGATTTTATAACTACAAACACTATTTTATGAATTTCAAGTAGTTTGGAATCCATATTCCAAAAAAAAAAATGTAAAAGATCTATCTATCTATCTATCTATTGCCAGACGCCTCAATCCCGTTTGGGGTGGCCACAAACAAATCGCCTCCAAGTCGCCCTGTCCCCCGCCATTTCACTGCCCTGCTTCCAACTCACACCCCCCTCTCTCATATACCTCTCCACCCCATCCCTCCATCTCATCCTCGGTCTCCCCCTCCCTCTTCCACCCTCCATCTTACTCATATACACTCTCTTCGTCAGTCTTTCACCCTCCATCCTCTCCACATGGCCAAACCACCTCAGTGTGTTCCTCACAACGCTTCCTATCACATCCACATCCACACCACAACGCTCCTTTATATCCTCATTCGTCAGCCTGTCTCTCCACGTGACTCCACAGGCTCCTCTTAAATAACTCATTTCCACTGCTCTCACTCTTGACTTGTGTCCTTCCAACAATGTCCAAGCTTCACTTCCGTATGTTAGAGTTGGTATCACAATACTGTCATGTAGTAACTTTTTTACTTCCATGCTCACTTCCCTGTTTCTTATCACTGCTTTCAAGGAACCAGCAACCTTTCTTCCCTGCTGTACCCTTTCAAGCACTTCACCCTCCAAACCTCCATCCTTACTCATCACACTTCCCAAATACTTAAACGTACTCACATTTTCCAATTCCTCACCATCCAACCTCGCTGTACATTCACTGACTTCACCTCTCTCAAAGACCATCACTTTACTCTTCCCTACATTCACCTTTAGGTTCCGTTTCTTACACACTCTCCCAAACTCATCCACCAAGCCTTGCAGCTCCCCTTCGTCTTCACTCAACAACACAGTATCATCTGCAAACAACAGTACAGGGAGTTTCCAAACACTATCCTCTCTCACCAGGGCCACTCCAACATCCACTACCCTACCTTGTACCTCTTTTATTACCCCACATGTGTACAGATTGAACAACCATGGAGACATGACACATCCCTGTTTCAAACCAACTTTCAAAGAGAAAAATTCACTTAGTTCACCATCCACACGCACTGCAGCCTTCGCACCATCGTACATACTCTTCACAGCATTCAACAACTTCCCATCTACTCCATATATTCTTAACACTTTCCACAATCCTTGTCTATCCACCCTGTCATATGCTTTCTCCAAATCCATGAAAGCCGCATACAACTTCTTTCCCTTCTCTAGAAACTTTTCCACTAAAGATCTAAGAATGAATATCTGATCTACACAACCTCTTCCCTTCCTAAAGCCTCCCTGTTCTTCTCCAACTAATTTCTCTGTTCTTTCTCTAACTCTGTCTATAAGTATCCTACCATACACTTTTCCTATTATACTAAGAAGACAAATGCCCCTATGATTACCACACACTTCTTTTTCCCCTTTTCCTTTGTACAAGGGAATAATTATACCTGACTTCCAATCCTCCGGGACTCTACCTTCCTCCCAGGCCAATCTGCACATCTTCCACATCCATTCTACTACTATCTCTCCCCCATGCTTCAGCATTTCACCACACACTCCATCAATTCCCGGGGCTTTCCCCGATTTAACTTTCTTCATTGCTTCCACAACTTCTATCCTACTGATTTCTTCCTGTCTTCTCACCTCCCTAGTTCTCCCAGCCATTCCCCAGCCACTTATACTCGCATTACTTCCATCCTCTACGTTCAACAATTCCTTAAAGTGTTCTCTTCATCTGCTCACTTTTTCTCCCTTCTCCACTAGTAATCTACCATTTTTATCTTTCACTCCCCTGCTAACTTCACTTCCACCCTGTCTTACTCTTTTCACTTCTCTCCAGAACATTTTCTTACAGTCCCTCCACTTTACACTCAAATTCCTTCCAAATTCCTCATCCACTCTCTTCTTACTCTCTCTTACTAATCTTTTCACCTCTCTCTTCCTTTCCACATATAACTCTCTCTTCCGCCTCTCAACTTCTTCCACGCCCCTATTTCTCATCCATTCATTGTATGCTTTCTTCTTTTGTGCCACTGCCTGTTTCACCTCTTCAGTCCACCACGCTGTTCCTTGCACCCCCCTTTGTCTTCTCTTCCTTCCACACACCACATCACATGCTGCACATATTTCTTCTGTAAATATCTTACACACACCTTCCACGTCTCCCATCTGCTCCAATTCATATTTGCCCAATCGTTCCTCCACTTCTCTCTTATACTCTGCCTTTTTCTCATCCTCTTCTAACCTTTCCACTCTCCTTGCAACTACTCCTTCCTCTCGTCTTTCCCTTCTTCTATTCCTCCATCTTACTTGCATCCTAATTCTGGCCACGACCAAGTAGTGGTCAGAAAGTCCACTCCCCCAACCTCTATACACTCTTGCATCCTTTACAGATCTTCGCATCCTTTCATCCACACACACATAATCAATCATTGCCTTCCTTTCATTCAGTTCACCACCCACCCTTCTCATCACTCGCCATGTATACATGTGGATCATTTTATGCCTGAAGAGGGTATTGGCTATTACCAACCCCCTCCCAGCACAAATGTCCACTAACGCACTCCCATTCTCATCTACCTCAGCAGGCACACCCCACTCACCAACTATTCCATCCACCTTCACATTACCAACTTTACCATTCATATCACCAATTAAAAACACTCTCATATCCTTCCAAACTTTTCCATGCACACTTCCACATTTGTCCAGAACTCTTCTCTCACTCTTCTAGCACGATCTTGCGTTGGCGCATACACACACACAATCGCCCACATTTGTATTCCAACTTTCAACTTTACCCACACAATCCTTGACCCAACTGATCCATACTGTCTTATGCTCTTCTTCCATCTTTTACTCACAACTATACACACTCCTTCCTTTGCCCTCTCATTCTCATCTACTCCTGCACATATACCCCATCCATACTCCCATTCTCTCACACTTTCTCCTCTTCATTTTGTTTCAGTTATTCCACATACATCCACTTTCGCATCCTCAAGCACCTGGACAATCTCTCTCTCTTTCACTTCATCATTCGCTCCTCTTACATTCCATGTACACATTACCAAGTCCTTTGTCCGGTCCTGGGTCGTCAACGTTTGGTCAGTCCTTGTCCGAGGCTTCTTGTTTGTTTTTTTAGTTAGTTGTTTTCCGGGGAGGGGCACTAACCCTCCGCCAACCCTTTTAGTCGCCTTTTACGACAAGCAGGGATACTGGGGGAGTATTCTTGAAAAACCCCCCTACGAGCTTTCCTCCCGTGCTGGTTCCCCGATGGTATTCTGAGACGGAGCTGTCATTTATTATTTATAAGCACACTCACACTTTATATTCCTAGTACATTATTACACTTATTTATATATACAATATTTATCTATAAGTTTCTTTCAGTACTAGTAGTTTATTTTCACTCCGGGCATTCACTTTCTCGTCCTGTATACTAACGTAGAGAGCGAAGCAGTCACTTTCACTTTCACTTTCATAACTCATAGTATTCATACATGCTAGAGTGAAACTTTCACTTTCATTACTCCTGGTATATATACTCGTATTCTTATATTACTATTCATTTACATTTCTATTTACATTCTCTATTTTATTTACATTACAGTATTTATTTCTATTTTATTTACACCATGTTATGCACTGTCACGTGCAGTAACTTATAAAACTATTTTCCACTGTTCACTTATATTTACATTCATTGCTTTCACTTGCTGTTTACACATTATTTACACATTATTTACATTTCCACTTGCACTGTTTTAGAGTCACCAGAAAGATCGTAGTCACTGTCCATCATTTTTATTCATAAATTAGCCAGTTCACATTCCACAACAGTCACTTAGCCCTTCACCCCTTTCCACACGAGGTTTAGTAGGGGTAGAGGTCACAGGGCCTTTTGCATGGGGCTAAAAAGCAGCGGAATTGGACAGGCGCGAATCCAACGTGCTTTCACCTTGAAAGACAACAGTAAACTGAATGTTGTTGCCTAGGGGCAGTGAAGGGCTGCCAATGTCAGTGTGGTGACAGCTGCTAATATATACGCTATGAAATGAATGGCAGGAAATCTAGACAATACATAATAAATTAGGCAGTTCCATGTGAATGTAAATATCACTTAGGCTTCTCCCTTCCTATCTTATGTGTATTTTTATTATGAGAACAGGCCATACGGCATATTTCAAGGGGAACTAAACAGGGAAAATTAGCAAACGAGTGCACGTGAGGTGTTGCCAGGTGATAATTAGCCCATTCCAGTTGTATGGCAGTATGAATTACAGTTTCTCTTTCTTTTATATATTATTTTGCTTAAGAATAGGGCAAAGGGCACATTTCAATGGATAAAATGAGTGGAGAAATCCGTCCAGCATTTGTGTAGTGCAGCGCAGCTGGTCAGGCGGGAGGGGAGGGTAATGGAGGGGAGGTAAGGAGGGGGGGAGTCAAGGACAGGAGAAAAATGGCTAAATAGTCAACAGTGGATGGGAGTACAGGTGACATTAGCAGAACTGAGTATAGCTGGACACTGGTAGTACTGATAGATAATACAAGCCACCACTTGAAAGCCCGGACAAATTCAAAATAACACAGAATCACAAAAGTGACGCCCCATGGTATGATCCCTTGCTCCCAAGCGTCACGAAAGTGACGCCCCGCAGTTAAGGGGTTAATGAGATGAAAAGCCTTTGACTCCACCCTATTGAGAAGAGCTGTATGTGGGGAGCCTCCCCACACATGAGAGTTTTACTCCACTCCGGGGCGGATAAAACCCCTGTATAGAGTCAACAACTGTGCAGGGGTAAAGAAGGAATGGAGTCGGCTTAGCACGTCTAATCTCTTAGAAGCAGATTTTGCAAGAGATGTAATATGATCTTTCCAAGATAAGTCCCGAGTAAGTGAAACCCCGAGCATGTTCAAGGATGATGCAGGATTAAGCTGAATATTATTAAACATTAGTTGGTACACCTGTGGAAGATTTTGTCGGGTTGATAGGTGTAAAAACTGAGTCTTTGATGCATTAAAAACAACCAGATTATTTTTACCCCGGTCAGAGATACGAGCCAAGTCAGACATTAGGTGTGCCATAGCCTCATCCCTTGTTTGTTGAAGTAACTGCTGAGATGGACGTTGCGGGAACCGAATGGAAAATTGAAGGGTGGAGTCATCAGCGTATGAGTTAATAGGTTTAGATGTACAGCTTAGAAGGTCATTGATGAATAAAAGGAAGAGAGTTGGTGATAGGACAGAGCCCTGAGGAACACCGCTATTGATAGATCTAGGAGAAGAACGATGGCTGTCTACAACAACAGCTATAGAACGACGAGAAAGGAAGCTAGAGATGAAGGCACAGATAGAAGGATAGAAACCATAAGAGGGCAGTTTTGAAATTAAAGATTTATGTCAGACTCGATCGAAAGCCTTTGAGATGTCAAGTGCAATGGCAAAGCTTTTGCCAATGTCCCAAAAGGAGGATGACCAGGAGTCTGGAAGGTAGGTGGAAAGATTGCCATTGGAGCGTCCCTGACGGAACCCATACTGACGATCGGAAAGAAGGTTGTGATAGGAAAGATGCTTTTAAATTTTTCTATTAAGAATTGACTTGAAAACTTTTGAAATACAGGCTGTTAAAGCAATTGGACAATAGTTAGAGGGTTGGGGATGGTCACCCTTGTTTGGGACTGGCTGAATGAGAGCAAACTTCCGGCAAGAAGAAAGGTACAAGTTGTTAGACAAAGGCGAAAGAGTTTGCCTAGGCAGGGTGTAAGCACAGAAGCACAGTTCTTGAGAACAAGAGGAGGGACTCTGTCAGGCACATATGCCTTATTAGTATAAAGGCCTGTGATGGCAGAAAATACATCAGCTGAAGAAATTTTAATGTCAACCATGAGGAAGTCAGAGAGGGGAAGTGATGGAGGAACAGCACCTGAATCGTCTAAGGTGGAATTGGAGAAGAAAGTCTGAGCGAAGAGATCTACTTTATCAGTAGAAGAAATAGCTACAGAGCCATCAGAGTAGAGATGATGATGAGGTAAAGTTGTTAGGAAGTTTTTGGCAAGGTGCCAGGAGGAGCTGGAAGAATTCAAGTTTGAGAGTTGAGGGCATTTAGTATGGATGAAATTACTTTTAGCAGAGCGAAGAACAGACTTAGCACAATTCTGGGCAGAAACCTACAAAAGATGTGATTCAGGGGTTGGTTGGCTCTAGTACTTTTTATAGGCCCTCTCCTTGTTGCGGACAGCATTAGAACAAGCATGATTAAACCAAGGCTTTCTTGCATTAGTCAGAGGATATGAGAAAGGAATGTATATTTCCATGCCCAAGAGAATAACCTCCGTAATGCGCAAGGCACACTCGGATGGCTTCCGGCCATGGAAGCAATAATCATTCCAGGGAACATCAAAAAAGTACTGCCTGAGGGCCTCCCAATCCGCAGCTCCGAAGTGCCACAGACGACTTTTCTTTGGAGGGTCCACAGGCTGTACCGGAGAGATAGGACAGGTTAAGATGATAAGGTTATGATCGGAGGAGCCCTACGGAGAGAAAACATTAACAGTGTAAGCAGAAGGATTAGTTGTAAGGAAGAGGTCAAGTATGTTGGAGCTCTCTCCAAGGCGGTCAGGGCTATGGTTAGGGTGCTGTACAAGCTGCTGTAGGTCATTAACCCCTTAACCGCGGGGCGTCACTTTCGTGACGCTTGGGAGCAAGGGATCATACCGTGGGGCGTCGCTTTTGTGATTCTGTGTTATTTTGAATTCACCCGGGCTTCCAAGTGGGGGCTTGTATCATCTATCAGTATTGCCAATGTCCAACACTAGTCAGCACTCCTAATCTCATCTGTACTCCCATCCATTGTTGACAATTTAGCCATTTCTCACCATTCTTGACTCCCCTCCCTACCCCCCCTCCATTACCCTATCCTCTCGCCTGCCCGGCCGTGCTACGCTAAGTAAATCTTCCCTGGAATTTTTCACTGATTTCATCCATTGAAATAAGCCCTATGTCGTATTCTTATACCAAATAATATATACAAGAAAGAAATAAGGTAAGTGAGAGTGCCATACACCTGGAATTGGCTAATTATCACCTGACAACACCTCATGTGCACTCGTTTGCTAATTTTCGCTGTTTTTTTTCCCCTTTAAATATGCCGTATAATCTATTTTCGTAATAAATATACATGTAAGGAGGGAAGGGAGAAGCCTAAGTGATATTTACATTCACCTGGAACTACCTAATTTATAATGTATTGTCTAGATTTCCTGCCAATCATTTCAGTGCTAGACAAAGCTGTTTCAAGATCTAACATTGGTAGCTCTGAATATATATCTCCTAAGTGGGCCTCTAATCTATTTTCGTAATAAATATACATGTAAGGAGGGAAGGGAGAAGCCTAAGTGATATTTACATTCACCTGGAACTACCAAATTTATAATGTATTGTCTAGATTTCCTGCCAGTCATTTCAGTGCTAGACTTAGCTGTTTCAAGAACTAATATTGGTAACTCTGAATAACCCCTAAGCAGGCCTCAACGCTGGCCCTCCGTTATCAGTTTACTCTCATTTTCCGAAGCGAGGGTACGTATGTTTCTTCTTGCTGACTTCAAGGCCTTTTTTCACCCCCATGCAAATGGCCCTGTGATCTTTACCCCCTACTAAACCTCGTGTGGAAAGAGGTAAAGGGCTGACAATTGATAAAAGAGTGACTACGATCTTTCTATTGAGTAAAACAGTGCAAGTGGAATTGTAAATAATGTGTAAATAATGTGTAAACAGCAAGTGAAAGTAATGAATGTAAATATACGTGAACAATGGAAAATAGTTTTATAAGTTATTTCAAGTGACAGTGCACAACACAGTGTAAATAAAATAGAAATGTAAATAACGTAAATAAAATAGAGAACGTAAATAGAAATGTAAATGAGTAGTATTATAAGAATACGAGTATATACCCTAGGAGTAATGAGTGTGAAAGTTTCACTCTAGCATGTCTGAATGCTATGAGTTATGAGAGTGAAGATGAAAGTGACATTCACTCTCAATGCCAGTATACAGGACGAGAAAGTGAATGCTACGTATTTTACTGAAAGAAATTGAATCCCTACAGTGACAATAAACTAATACTACTGAAGGAAACTTATGGATAAAGACTGTAGATATATATAAGTGTTATATAGTAATAGAAATATAAAGTGTGAGTGGTTTTATGAATAATAAATGACAGAGTACCAAGAGTGAACTAGTGCCTGTGCGACGATCAGACGCGCTCATAATTTCCATTGCTTTCACAGTGTTTTTTTTTTTGAGTATGGATCCCAAACTACTTGAAAATTGTAGAATAGTGTTTATAGTGTTTGTATCTGGCTGTGGTAATCATATTACGGGTTGTTGGGAAGTGTAAAGTGGAGACTTCGTTACCCTACTTCAGAGGTCTCCACAAGTCCTACGGTAACCGACGAAGGCTCAACAATCATTCCAGGAGAAAGCTGAAGGTATGTGCCATAAGCATATGTAATTTTATTATTCTAGGACTAATAACTGATTTTTGGCAAATATTTTTTGAGAGTCTGTCGGAGCCCAAATAACCCCGCGGGACACGCAAGTCATTGGTAAACAAGCCCGCGGTGTAGGGGAGTAAGATAGTCAAAGAAATTTTGATAGTCATTAGAATTAGGAGATAAGTAAACATCGCACATATAATAGTCAGAGAATGACAGGAAAGCCGAAGCCAGAATGTAGAGAATTCAGAAGAATCGTATTCAGGAACATGAGAGCAAGATAAGTTGTTGTGGATGTATACACAACAACCACCTTTGGTTTTGAAATGAGTATAGAGAAAGTAGGAGGATACAGAAAAGGGTCTGCTGTCAGTTGCCTCAGACAGCTGAGTCTCATTTAGAAAAAGAAGGTGAGGTTTAGAGGAGGAGAGGTGGTGCTCAGCAGAGTGAAAATTAGAGAAAATGCCGCGAATGTTGCAGAAATGAAGAAGAAGAGAGTCAGACAGTGGTTCCAGGCAGCTCGAGTTGTCACTGGGAGAGGGGCGGAAGGTGGGGGCATTTATGGTCCCCTCCCTGGGGATTCATGAAGAATGTGGAGTAAGGAAATATGTTGACAAATGGGTAGGAGGAAGAGTGCTTGAATGGCATGGTTATGTTACATAGAGAAAATAGAAATAGTTTGGATGGTGGAAACACTGTGAGCTAAGGAGTTTGATGTTGAGAGGAGACATGTGGTAAGTCAAGAAGAAATTGAGTGAATATGATAATTAAGAGTGTGTGAAAACAGAGGGTGAACGATGATGAAGCTTAAGAAATGCCAAGAGATTGAAATGGGTAGATGAATTATATATGGTTGCAGACCTTAATATCATTCCACATAGTAGTTTAACAATTATGAGACTCTTACATAATATTCTAAGAAGTTCGTTTGGTTTCGATGATCACAGTACTGAGTTTTGAAAGTCATTGCCCATTGTCTTGTTATGCATCGTAATGAAAGATATCGATAAATATGTCCACAGCTGTACAGAGAAGCACCTTGCAGTTCACTTGCCTGTCCATCTATCATGCCTGTCCATCTATCAGTCTATCTATTGCTAGATGCCACAATCCCGTAAGGGGTGGCCATTTGACTTTGAGTTATTTATTTTACGGGGAGGGGCACTAACCTTCCACCAACCCACTTGTTGACATGTAGGGAACATGTATGGTTTGGTTGTATGGTTACCACCCAGTGTTGTAAATGGTTTCTTAGCGTACAGGAAACCATTTGGCTTGTCACTTAATGTAAAGCCACCTGTAAAGAAAAGAAAAGCAATAAGAAGTGACAAGAAAGAGGGAGAAATAGGAAGAGAGG
Organism: Coenobita brevimanus; assembly: GCF_032717465.1. NCBI lineage: Eukaryota > Metazoa > Arthropoda > Malacostraca > Decapoda > Coenobitidae > Coenobita > Coenobita brevimanus. Next base: position 37,880,796 of record NC_137053.1, on the reverse strand, counting down.
AGGGCAGGCATAGAAAAAGAATGATAAAGGCTAAGGAAGAAGTAGGCAGCACTACATGAAGTGAGTGGATGATGGTCGTCACCACCTACCACTAACACAACATTCTGGTCCGAGTATCATGTCATATTATAGAAATTCACCATGCTGCAATGAAAAGAACAAGTGAGTATGTAAATATTTTTTCTCCCCAACTCTTCTTGTTGTGGTAGGTGGTGGCGACCATCATCCACTCACTTGATGTAGTGCTGCCCTACTTCTTCCTTAGTCTTTATCATTCTTTTTCTTTGCCTGCCCTCCTCTCTTCCTATTTCTTCCATCTTTCCTGCCACTACTTATTGCTTTTCTTTCCATTACAGGTGGCTTTACATTGAGTGACAAGCCAAATGGTTTCCTGTAAGCGAAGAAACCATTTACAACGCTGGGTGGTAACCATATAACCAAACCATACGTGCTCCCTACATGTCAAGTGGGTTGGTGGAGGGTTAGTGCCCCTCCCTGTAAAACAAATAACTCAGAGTCAAATGGCCACCCCATAAGGGATTATGGCGTCTGGCAATAGATAGAATAGATAGAAGTCTTCTTGTCACACTTATAACTGCCTGAGTCTGCCCTAAACACTTCAGATCCACATTAAGTGTGCAGTACTGAATACCGTACTGATACACACCTTTATAAAAACACACTTACCCATTTTGTACATGCTTTAACTGTGAAAAAGCTAAGTAAAATAAGGAAAAATATTTACTTTGGAGGGAGGAATAAAAATCTTGCAATTAACTCTGAGATATGTCTCACACTAACACCTGAGGGATCTGAGCTATTACATATAGCACTAATAAAATAAGCAGCTTAGTTATGAGAAATTTTCTATTCAAATAGACAAAAACTGATAGTTTGAATTGTTTCTTTCCATTTTATGAGTAATTTGTGTAAGATGTGTCATCAGCATAGCTGTCTGAGAAATAGACAGCTACGAGTGGTGGGAGTCCTGTGTAAGCAAAATTTCTGTCCATGCCACTGCCTCCAGAGTGATATATTTTGTATTAATCATTCTCACTCATGCAGAGTGCATCAACAATTATCAGCCTTTGATATTATTGTGATAATATAATAAATGAATGAATTTGAGACTGTGCGAGAAGAGAAATCTGAAAGTTAATGTAAACAAGAGTAAAGTTATAGTGTTTGAGAGGAATGTAGTCACAGAATGCACAGTGAGGTTGGATGGTGAGGATATGGAGAATGTGAGTGCATTCTAGTATTTGGGTAGTGTGATCAGTAAGAATGGAAGTTTGGGGGATGAAGTACTTGCAAGGGTACGGCAGGGAAGGAAAGTTGTTGGTTCACTGAAAGCAGTGATGAGAAATAGGGAGGTGAGTATGGAATTCAAGAAGTCACTGCATGATAGTATTGTGATCCCTACCCTGACATATGGAAGCGAGGTGTGGACCTTGCAAGAGGGGAACAAGTCAAGAGTGAGAGCAGTGGAAATGAGTTACCTGAGAGGAGCATGTGGAGTGACATGGAGGGACAGGTTGACGATTGAAGAAGTAAAAGAACGTTGTAGGGTGGATGTGGATGTGGTTAATAAAATTAGGAGAAATTCACTGAGGTGATTTGGACATGTGGAGAGAATGGAGAATGAAAGACTGACTAAGAAGGTGTATGTAGGTGAAGTAGAGGGAGGGGGAGGCCGAGGATGAGGTGGAGGGATGGAGTTGAGAGGTATATGAGGGAGGGGGGAGTGAGTTGGGGGGGAGGGCAGTCAAATGGTGGGTGACAGAACGACTTGAGGCGTTTTGTCTGTGGCCACCCTTTGTGGGATTAGGGCATCGGGCTGTAGATAGATAGAAAAATAAATGGTAAAGTTGCAAGAATTATTTTGTAAATTTGGCAAGAATAACTGATCCTTTATGAGTACTTTGTCTTGCACGATCCAAGCACATTAGTACAGGGATAAAAAATGCCAGATTTGGGTCATCCGGGACTGTGTTTCATGTTGCAATCATCCTTTGTCTTTTGTGGTACTTGACTTTGCCCAGTTCATTTTTTCATGAGTGAAACCATCACATAATACCATCCGTCCATCCATCATTCAATCCTATGTTGTCCCACGAGGAGCATGGAAACCCGGGACAAGGCAGGTTGGTCCTGACATTTAAGATGAGAATGACCAGCCTCACTCATCCCTAAGTGACATAACATGAGCAATAAACCCCTACCACCCCTTGGATATAAACCTACACAGGCCCAATCTGATAGGAGTGCCTTAATTACCCACAAAACCACCAGGTGCCATAATTAGGTTATATGGTTACCACCTAGCACAGTAAATGATTTACTGGTGTACAGGAAACCATTTGGCTTGTCACTCAGTGTAGAGTCGCCCATAGGCAGAAGGATGAGGAAAGAATGAAGGAAAGAAAGACAGAAGAGGGAGTGTAAAGTCACCCATAGGCAGAAGGAAGAGGAATGAATGAAGGAAAGAAAGACAGAAGAGGAAGGAAGGAAGAGAGGAAAGGGCAGCACCATATCAACACTACATTGAGTGAGGGGATGGTGAGTGCCCCCACCTATCACAAATCACAAAATACACTAGTTTAATTTGTATTTCACAATACTTTTACAAAATTTGTTGTTTAATTGTTTCAAAATGCACATTAAACAAGTTGATGCCGGTGTCTGTTTTGGGACACTGCAGTAGGTTTGTTGGCCATTACATACTGTAGTTTGATTATGGCTTTAGGAGCCCATTTTTAAGGATTTTTTATATACCTTGCAAAAATTAGTTTCTCATAGGTGTCTGTGTCATGCAACCCCTGAGAAAGTCAAGGACTTAATGTATTTTGTTTCTGTTCATGTCTTACTCGTTTTATGGACCTGGCCATCAGTTTTAAACTTGGTGAATTGTGTCATGAGAACATTTTATAGGCAGCCATACTGTGCACTTGTGTGACACCCGTTTTTTTTTTTCCTTTACCTTTACAGTTAATGTAGTGACTTTGGCTGGTGTATATGAAGCATGATAGAAGAGAAAAATTCTTTAAGATGTGTGGGGGTGGTTTTTCTTGTGGGGTAGAACCAGGACTGTATAAGCATGAATAATGTGTACATGACTTTGTGGCCCAGATCACTAGGCATTCTGTTCATAGTTTTCCCACTTCTGTACAAGACAGAAAAGTACAGTAATCTGTACTTTTCTCTCTTGTTTCTGTATCTTGTCTCCACTCATGTTTCCTGATGAGAATAAAGGTTGGAATGATGATGTTGGATTGGGTTGAGGTGAAACTGTGGTGGTGATGATGGTGATGATCACTGAGTAAAATTTTGTTCTTGCACTGTGTAATGAAATTCTCATTGCATTCTTCATTTGAACATATAACTTCATAACTAGAAATTATATTGAATTACATGACTAATCTTTTTTCAGATACACCTATCTTTTCAAAGGGCTGGAAGATTTGCATTTAGATGAGAGAATAATGCAGTTTCTGGAAATTGTCAACACTATGTTGGCAAAAAATCAGAGGTAATGTATTATTATGTTAAGAGTTCATCATTATTGCTCCAGTTTGGTATAATAGTCTCATGGTCGGATTACACATTCCATTCTGATTCACTGCACTGAGATACTCTCATGAATAGAATAGATTTCTAATATTAAATGGTCCTTTATCATTGTGCTTGATTATGCTTTATGTAATCCCTGTGTAGAATTTACCTAAAGCTTTGTGTAAGCCTCATCCATTAGTACTTTCTGATTTTCTACAGGGGGAAGAACTGTGTCTACCGTGCCCGCTATTACTCTGTTGTTCCTCTGGGCCCACGGTCTGGGCTGATCCAGTGGGTGGGCAATGCCACACCACTGTTTGGGCTGTATAAGCGATGGCAGCAGCGAGAGGCACATGCTTTACTCATTAAAACTCACTCATCTACAGTCTCTGTGCATCCCCAAGGTTTGCATTTCTTCCTTGATGTATGTAATGAATCGCTTGTAAAATGCACATATAATAGGTGATTGATTTACAGTGATTTTGGAAGTCTTATTGTTGACACATTAGGAATCCACAATGTAGAAGCTTATACTGTGCAGATTAGTAACTAAAGCCTATCCTTGACATTGATACCTCAAAGGTTGTATTGGACAGCCTGTTATCATTAAGCAAGTCTATTTAGCATTCTTCTGTTGTTCCTCTTCAGCTCCTCCACAAGTTCCTCGACCTTCTGAACTCTACTACAGCAAACTTACCCCACGCTTACGAGAGGCTGGTATTAGTGTTGACAACCGTAAGGAGTGGCCACTGGCCATTATGAGAGATGTGCTGAAGGAATTGATCAAAGAAACTCCATCAAATCTCCTATCAAGGTATTAAGCGATGGTGTTAGTGTAGTAGTAGTAGTAGTAGTAGTAGTAGTAGTTATTGTTCCCTAGACAATCTGGCTGAAAAACCCTGTGAGGGACTGGGGGGGAGGGGTGATGGTTTGACTCTCATACTATCCTCCTTCTCCTCCACTTTGGACCCACGATGAAGACGCCACCATTCCAGGTCCTGGTGTTAGTGTTATGGTGACTGCTGTATCATGTTGTGCTAAGTGGTGGCATCCACTTACAATGTAGTACTGCCCACTTCTTTCTTAGGTGACTATACACTGATTGACAGACCTAATGAACACTGAATGGTAACCATATGACCAGATAACAGGGTGATATGGAGCCTACTTTGGTACCCCTGTTAACTGAGTGGAGAAATGCAAATATGGTGCCCATCCAAGGACCAAACTTTCACACTCTTTCCCATATCTTGCAGTGGTGAGGTGCCGTCCACAACAAAAGAACATCATTTTACACAGGATGGCCCTGCTGGATTCATTGTTTGCCTGTGGTTGATAGGTCTGCTCAACCAGACAAACCATTAACACTCTGCTACTACTACTACTATTACGTCAATGTTGACTGTATCATACCAGTTGCAAATGATTATTGGGATTTGGGAGAGGAAAAGGTGATTTTGGAGGAAATTTTATGCTGTTTACCTCATTCATCCTTGCTGTTTCACCATAACCAGTTTCGTTATTTTTAGTCTTACAATGCATAGTAGAGGACAGGAAAGTTATAACTTAATTCATACTGTCCTGTACAATTTTTTTTTCTTTTTAATTAGTTAATAATAACACCAGCATTAAGAAAAGTTCAGGTTTATAGACACTAGCATAATTGTTATGAGTAAAGTGTGGGGTTTAGACATTTTTCCGTAGATGTGCATTACTTCTACATACTTAGGGCTTGGATATTATGAATAATGATTTATAGTCCTATGCAGAGATACTCATATAATGACTGATTATCATCTTGGATATAATTTTTATTATTTTGTTATTCAGTTTGTGTCTGTCTAATTGTCCCAGTGATGTTTTTCTCTCCTGAAAGGAGGGATACCAGGTAACCAAAACAGAAAATTTGACAATGTTCATCCATCCATCCATTCATCCATCATCCAATCCTATGTCGCCCCATGAGGAGTGTAGGAACCCGGGGCTTTTCAAGTTGATCTTGACATTTAAGATGAGGGTGACCAGCCTCACACATCCCTGATTGGCATTATGTGAGCAGTAAACCCCAACCATCCCTTGGATATAAACCTACACAGGCTTAATCTGATTGGAGTATATTAATTATCCACTAACCACCAGGTGCCATGATTATATTATTGTTATTGTCCATCCATCCATCATCTAACCCAGTGTTGCCCCATGAGGAGTGTAACAGCCCAGGGCTAGGTTTTTTTTTTTTTTTTTTTTTTTTTTTTTTTTTTTTTTAACAGAACGGAGGAAGGAAAAACAAATGGGGGAAAAAAAAGATAATCCATACACCAGACTACTGGTGTCCTCCATTCATAAAATATCTGTAACAGTTAGACTTGAACAGTTGTGGGTTGAAATTTGGAGGAAAACAACTCTGGGGAAGCGAGTTCCAGAGAGATGCAGTTCGGGGAATGAAAGAATTCTGATAGGCAGAAGTTCTGCACTATGGTTGAGTGACATTCCAGTCATGAGCGCTACCAGATGCCCGTGTAGCACGAGGGAAGGCATGGAGAGGCGGCACCATGGACGCAACCTCATCTGAGCACTTGCCAAAAAAATTTCTGTAAAATAATGCAAGGGAGGCAACATTCCTTCTTACTTGCAGGGGAGGTAGTTTATATGTAATGGCAGGGTTGTTAATGATTCTAACAGCTTTATTCTGAAATTTGTCCAGTTGTCTCAATGCAACCTCTCCACAACCATTCCACAAGGGTGAGCAATATTCAAGCTGAGAGCGCACATGACTCTTATAAATTATAGCTAACTGCTCATCGGCGAAGAAGTTACGGACTCTGTACAATAATCCAAGTTTCTTTGAGGCGGTCTTAGCAAGTGATCTGACATGAGAGGTCCAGCTGAGGGCACTGTTAAGTGAGACGCCAAGAATTTCAATACTTTTGGAGATTAGAATATTAATAGCACTGAAGGTAATGTACGAATCTGGCAATATCTGTCTATTAGTAAACTGTATATATTTAGTTTCACTAGCATTAAAAGAGACAAGGTTGTTTTGTCCCCATTCACTGATAGTAGCTAGATCTTGATTTATGGCGATGGCTGTCTGAGTGTGAATGAACTATGTAGTGTTGAGTCATCTGCATATGAGTGAACGGGATTGTGAGTGACAAATAAGAGATCATTAATATGAACCAGAAATAGGGTTGGCGCCAGAACTGATCCCTGCGGCACGCCGGCGTTAATTGAGTGGAAATTCGAATATACATCATGTACTTTTACTCTTATTTTCCTGCCACTAAGATAAGAAGAAATCAAAGGAACAAAAGACGTTAGTCCATAGCAAGGGAGTTTGGACAGCAGGGAACGGTGCCATACTCTGTCGAAAGCTTTAGAGATATCAAGAGCTACTGCATGAGTTTCTCCAAAAAGATCAATTGATTGATGGATGGTATGAGTTAAGAGATTGTGTATGTCAATGGTGGATCTTTCGTGGCGAAAACCATATTGTCTATCACTAATTAAGTTGTTGGATTCAAGATGTTTAACAATATGCTTATTAATTAAAGTTTCAAATACCTTACCAAGAGAAGATGTGACAGCTATTGGTCTGTAATTGGAGGGGTCAGACGAACTTCCTTTCTTCGGAACTGGGTGGATATTGACTTCTTTCCATGAATTTGGGAATAAAGAAGTACGTATGCATAGTCTGAATAATTTGGCTAGGACAGAGGCAAGTTCAGGGGAACACTTTTTCAAAACAATTGGAGGAATTCCATCTGGGCCTGGAGCTTTGTTGGTAGGTAAATTGTCTAGGATGGATTTTACGAATCTTGTCTGTATTTTAAGTGGGGCAATTTCGGGAGAATCAAGTTCCAGTACTGAGATATTCTGGCTGGTATTATCTATGGTAGAGTTTCTTGCAAAGGTACTAGCAAAGATATCTGCTTTCCCACGTGGGTCATTTGTAATATTGCCATCTGAAGATTTTAGTGGGGGAATGGAAGATGACTTGTTAAAGTTATTATTGAAAGAATTAAGAGTTGACCAGAATATTCTATTGTCATTAGGGTTGTTAAGTAGTTTTGATGCTTGCTTTTGAAGAAAGTTTGATTTAGATAGATTTAATACAGCTTTTGCATGATTTCTAGCAAATTTAAATTGGGAGAGTGATTCAGATGTTTTTGATTTTAAGTAAGAGTTATATGCTAATGACTTTTGGGCTGTTGCTCTGGCACAATTGCCATCAAACCATTTTGGAGAGTTTGATCTTTTAGTGAACTGTTGACTTGGTATGAATAAATCCATACCAGCAAGTATTAAGTCGCAAATGTGGGACTGGGTAGTATTGGGATCACTAGAGAAGAAAGACTGCCATGGAACATCAGCAAGATAATTTCTAAATCCATCCCAGTCTGCCCTGTCAAAGTGCCATCGGGTCACCCTGACAGGTTCGGAATGGGGAGGTGTAGGAGGGTTAACTAATGAGGCTTTGATGAGATTGTGGTCAGAGGATCCAAGTGGTGACAGTACCTCTATCCTGTATTGATCTGGATTATTTGTCAAGAATAAATCCAAGAGATGGGCATTATGGTCAGGATTATCAGGTATTCTGGTTGGTTGCTTTACCAACTGGGTGAGATTAAGCGATTCTGCAAACAGCTCGCATTCTAGACCAGCATCGTCAGTCCGGGCAGAATGCAATAACCATTCAACATTGTGTATGTTAAAATCACCCAAAATGGTAATTTCATTGCCAAGGCAAGGTCAAGGTTACTCAACTGAGTGGATATGGAATCAAATACACTGGGTTCCGAAGAAGCATTGGGGGAACGATAAACTACACAGATATATTTGGTAATGTTTTGGCAATTTAATTTATATAATGAGTAATCAAAACTGGATGAAGTGAAGTTTAAAATAGTATCAACTGCATATTGGGATTTGATATAACAACAGGTGCCGCCCTTGTTTCGAAAGTTTGTAAGGAGATGGTAACCGGGAAAACAAAATGGAGATATATCGGTAGAGGGTGAGATTTTTGGTTCTGTGAGGAAAAGGGCCAAAGGGGATATGGACTGGAGGAAAAAATGAACTGAGTTTAAATTTGTGGTAAGGCCGTGGATGTTGGTAAAGAATAAGGTCGCACCGTCACCTCTTCGCCAATGAGCATTCCCGGAAATAGCAACAGTCGCTGCCGGCACAGTCGCTTGATGACCACCAGGAGGACCCTGTGCCTCCAGCCCTACCCTGCCATTGGTGCCGAGGTACCACCTCATTTGATTGTAAGATTGCAGCGGCCATTACTAAAGATGTGAATAGAAGGTGTGATATGTTATGCGCATGTAGTGTGGTGTAGACAGTTGAAGGTAGAGGTATTATGAGAGCATGCTGGCCTACTCTCTGTGTAAATGAATGCACTGAAAATCTTCAGAAAAGGGAGATGGTCAGGATCAAGTCCTGAGGGCTGGTGAAATGGGAGCTCCAGCTCTCCCTATCACCAGCTTGCCATCAACCTCGGGAGTACTGCCCTGTTCGACTGGTGCTACAGTCTACTCCTGACATTTAAGATGAGAGTGACCAGCCTCACTCATCCCAGAGTGGCATTACATGAGCAATAAACTCCAACCACCCCATGGATATAAACCTGCACAGGCTCGAACTGATTCAAGTGCCTTAATTGCCTATTAAATCACCAGGCACCATAATTTGGTTATATGGTTACCACTTGGCGTAGTAAATGGCTTCCTGGTGTTCAGGACACCAGTTAATGAACACTTAGTGACAAGCCAAGTGGTTTCCTGTACACCAGGAAACCATTTAACTCACTGGGTGGTAACCATATAACCAAATTATGGCGCCTGGTGGTTTAGTGGGTAATTAAGGCACTCCAATTGGATTGAGCCTGGGCAGGTTTTTATCCAAGGGGTGGTAGGGGTTTATTGCTCACAAAATGCCATTCAGAGATGAGTGAGGCTGGTCACTCTCATCTTAAATGTCAGGAACAACTTGCCTAGCCCCGGACTCCTACACTCCTCTTGGGGAAACATAGGATTGGATGATGAGTGGATTATTATTATTATTATTAATATTAGTAGTAGTAGTAGTAGTAGTATTTGTGGTGGATAGGGGCACCCATGATCCACTAACTCATTCATTCATTGCCAGACGCCATGTATCCCCAAAACGGGGTGGCCAAGGCTTAGAGTTAATTGTTCTACAGAGAGGGGCACTAATCCTCCACCAACCCCACTTAATACGTAGGGAGCATGTATGGTTTCGATAGATGTAAACCACCCAGCGTTGTATATGGTTACATGGCTTAGAGGAAGGACAAGCAGGAGAATCCTGTTGTCACTGGCGGTTGAGTAATAAAATCCACCTAACCCTCTTCCATGAACTCTGAGTTATTTGATTTTACAGGGAGGGGTACAAATCCTCCACCAACCTACAGTCTCGTTCGTTATCGGAATTAACCAGACAAATCGCTCCACCAACTAAGAACGGCCATGCACCACCACCCACCGAATCGAGAAAGAGCTCTCAATCTCCGGTGTCCGGGCACTAACTCAATGTAGGGATACCATATGGTCTCCACACTGAGTGACAAGCCAAATGGTTTCCTCTACCCAGGAAACCAATTACTACGCTGGGTGGTAACTATATAACCGGGATTTTTGGCTGGGTAAGTGTCCCCAAGGTTTCCCTATCAAAAATCACTTAATCATGGCAGTTGTTTCAGAGAGCCTTGGAGGCCCAGTACCTGCCCAGGGCCCCAACCAAATGGGAAGATTTGCATGGTCATATGGAATGTGAGAGGTGTGAATGAGGAAAACAAGAGCATGGAAGTGGTGAATGTGTTCAAGATTGCGAGATATGCCTTGATGGCATTGTGTGAAACAAAGATGAAAGAGTGTGAAGTGGAGTGGGAGGGTGTGAAATGTGCAAGATCGAGCATGAATGGGCGAGAAAGATGTGAGGAAGGAGTTGCTTTGTTGATGAATAAGGTGTGGCAGAGTGGAATGAGAGACTACAAATGTGTCTGCTTGAGGTATATGCATGTTAAGTTCAAGTTTGTCAAGGTGAAAGTGGCGGTGTTTGTAGCCTATGAACTGTGTGAGGAAAGGAGTCAAAGACAGGTTTTGGGATGAGCTGGATGAAGCAGTGGGAGAAATGCCGAGGAGCTATAAAGTGATCATAATGGACAATATGAATGGAAGAGTAGGCACTGGTCCTGAGGATAGCATAATTGGTTATAATGGACTTCCAGGAGGAAATGATAATGGGAAGTGACTGAAGGATATATGTCAGGAAAGGAAGTTAAGCATTTGTAACTTGTATTTCAAACACAAAGATGGAAATAAATATACATGGTATAGAGGGAACGGGGATTGTGTTGAAAGGAGCCTGATTGATTACGTGCTCGTAGAGAGGTTGATGATGGGAATGGTTGCTGATACGAGGGCTGTGAAAGGACGATGTGGAGGTTTGTCAGATCATATGATTGTGGTATGCAAGATCAAATGAGAGGAATGAGGTGGACCAGGAGAGAGAGGAGCAGTGAGGGAGAAAGACTGAAAGTCGAGAAGCTGAGGATCAAAGAAATGGCATATGAATACAGGAGCAAAGTAGGGGAGTAGTTAGAATCAGTGAATTGGAATGAAGTGGATCAGGACAGCCTGTGGAATGCATGAAGAGATTGCTATGTAAGGAATGCTAAAGCGGTGTGTGGTGTGGCAAGAGTAACAACAAAGAAGATAGGTATGGCATGGTGGGATGAAGAGGTTAAGAGAGCAGTGGAGGAAAAGATGAAGTGGCTAGAGTGTTTAAAGGACATTGGTTCAATTGAAATAACTGAATATACTGAGAGCAAGAAGCACGTGAAGAGACCAGTGAAGAGGAAAAAGGAGGTAAATGATGATCTAGGAAGAAAAATGAATGCAAATTACTCTGAAAATAGGAAGTTGTTCTGGGACGAGGTGCAGAAATGTATAAGTGAAAGCAAGAAGAAGTGGCTAGAGTGGTTAAAGGACATTAGTTCAATTGAAATAAGAACTGAATATATTAAGAGCAAGAAGCACATAAAAAAACAACTATTGAAGAGGAAAAAGAAGGAGGTAAATTATAATCTAGGAAGAAAAATGAATGCAAAGTACTTTGAAGATAGGAAGTTGTTCTGGAATGAGGTGTGGAATTGTAGAAGTGAAAGTGGAAAGAAATGTGAGTATGGAGGATGTAGTTGGTAGATAATTAACTCATGGGGGTGAAGTAAGGACCAGATTGAAAGAATATTTTGAAAACCTGATGAATGGGAATGAAGAGAGCATAGTGGCTGTAAACATGGTTGGTTTTTGGGGTGTGCAGAGGAGTGGAGTGCCAGGAAACGTGACCCTTTCACAGGTGAAGAGCGCTGTGAAGTGGCTGAAAAATGTGAAGGCAGCTGGGGTTGAAGAGATGTATGCAGAGATGATTAAGTATAGTGGAGTGAGTTGAATGAAGTGCTTGTTGAGATATGTAAGAAAACATGGATAAATGAAACTATGCCAGCAGAGTGGAAAAAAGCTGTGATTGTACCCCTGTACAAAAATGAAGGTTATCGAAGTGAGTGCAAGAATTATTGTGGCATAAGTTTATTGAGTGTGGTAGGGAAGGTATATGGACGAATTATTATAAAGTAAGAGAGATGTCCTAAGTCCTAGTGAGTGATGAGCAGAGTGATTTTAGGAGTGGCATAGGATATGTGGATCAAATATTTGCAGTGAGACAGATAGTGGAGAAGGCATTCCTGGATCTGGAAAAAGCATATGACTAAGTAGACAGAGAAGGATTGTGGAAGGGTTTGCACATGTATGGTGTAGATAGTAAGCTAGGTGCTGTCAAGAGTTTTTACAATGGTAGTGAAGCATGTGTAAGGGTTAATGGACATCTAAATGAATGGTTTGTGATTGGTGCAGGCGTGCGACAAGGTTGTGTGATGTCCCCGTGTTTGTTCAGTATATTTATGGGGGATGAGAGAAGTAAAAACATGAGTAACGGAGAGGGGGATGGTGTTGGTAATGAATGGTGATCAATGGAATATCTCAGATTTGTTCATGTTGATGATGCAGTACTGCTTGCACATACCGAACAAGAACTTGGTAGACTAGCACAGAGTTTTGCTGATGTCTGTGAGCATTGTGCCTTGAGAGTAAATGTAGGAAAGAGTAAAGTGATGGTTATTGAGAGAGAAAGTGACTCCTAGTGTGATGTTACGGTGAATGGAGAGGGATTGGAATTGGTGAGAGAGTTCAAATACCTGGGTACATTGATAGAAATGAGAGGAAAATGTGCAAAAAAAGTGGAAAGTAAAACTACACAAGGAGGAAAGTACCTGGTGGAATGAAGGCCTTGAAGAGAAAGAGAGGCTTGAGTGTTGCAGCTGCATGAGTTACATGATGGAGTGTTAGTGCTGACTTTAACATATGGATGTGAGACTATGGTGTGGCATGAAAATGAAAAGTCAAGAGTGAGAGCAGTGGAGATGGGACTGCTGAGGAATGTATGTGGAGTACAGAGAATGGATAGGATACGAAACAATGTGATTCGTACAAGATGTGGAGTGAGGAAGTCTATGGACACCAGAATTGAAGAGTGTGTACTGAGATGGTATGGTCATGTGGAGTGAATGGATAACAATGAAGTGGTGAAAATGGTAAATCTGAGCGAATTTGAAGCAGGGAGGAAGCGAGGTAGGCCAAGGAGAAGATGGAGAGATATGGTGGATTGTCACGAATTCGCACGAGCGTATTTAAATAAATTCGTGACATTGTACTGTGATGAGAAAACCATGAACTCTAGTGGAATTCCCAGTGGGCATCACTCAGTTTAACCGTCCTCGTATTCGGTTTTCAGAACATTTGTCACAGTTCCACGAGTGACCATTTTTATCCACGACATTAGTGCTTTCACTGAGTGATTTATTGTGAGCCTCTATCGTTCACCTTCATTCCGTTGACCGTTGAACTTAGGCCACGCCTACTTCCTGCGAATACTGCCAGCTCATACCTCCCCTCCGAGTTTGAAGTTAGTCAGCTTTGAGTCACCTCGAGGATAGGACCGTTTGTGCCCAGCGTAGAGCAGCGCCTCCGTTGTACAGCGAGTTCCTGAATCTCCACCTAGCGGTGAATTGGCGAAGCGGGCTTACAGCGAATAGCAGCGTTTTGATGTTCATCACAGGTGCCCAGATTTTCGTTTCGGCTCCCCTTCACTGACCAGTATTTCTGTTCGTTTTTCTAGGTTTAAGTTTATTTAGCTTTTGAATGAGCGAGTGAGTGTGTTCTTGTTATTTTGAATTTATTTTGAGATTCATATAATGTAAATTTATTTTATTGTAATCGATAAATTTAGTTCTTTTCTTTGAGCTTAATGTAATTAGACTCATGTTTTATTTCTCCACATGAAGCTTATTTCAGTTGCCGCTCCTAGTTTGCACAAACTCCTTACATTATCCTTAACTGGTACTTAGGCCAGTTCTTTTGTATCAAATTTAAATCTGTTGTGCCAGCCAGGAGTTAAGCACCGGCAAGAACCTGTTTATTATTATTAGCATTAGTTATTGGTTGTCAGGGGTGGAGTCACTTTCTCGAGAGGCTAACAGTACTATAAACAGCACTCGTGAGTAATTAGTCTCTGCTGTGTACTGTTGAGAAAGTTTATAAATTCTCGTTTTTAGAGAATCGACGAAGTAAGCTGGCATAAAGTAAAACTTACTGCTAGATTTTCACTAGTTAATTCATTGTCTCTGTTTTCAAGTAACATCCAGCATTCTTAATTCATAAATTCACATCCCCCCGTGACATCTGGCTACCTCATTCCAGGATATTAACTCCTAGCTCTTAAGTTATTAATGAGATAATACTCACTCACTCACACCTACAGTAAGTATTTATCATTAAAGTCTGTAGGCGCTATCTTACTGGTGGTTACTGATTCATTTCTATTAATTTTACGTAATAGTTTTTCCAGTCAGTTGCATTTTTTGAATTTTCTTTCTTTACCTGTTTAACTGGATAAAACTGGTCACCACCAACCTGTGCCTATATTCTTTACTTTTGATTATTGGCATTTCTCTGCAAAATAGCTGTCAGTACTCAGTCTTAAGTCTACTCAGCCTTAGTTGAGTTAGCATTATGGCTACTAATATATATGTACAGGAAGCCAAAGATATGGGGCTTACTGACCCCGAACAAATAAAGTAATATGTGCTCTTTCGGTTTAGTTACGAGCAGCAGCGTGAGAATGATGCCCATGAAGAGTGTAGAATTCAACGAGAATACGAGCGAGAACAACGCGAAAGAGAACGTGAATATGAGCAAGAACAACGAGAACACGAACGTGCTGAGCGCGAGGCACATGAGAAACTTGAACTTGAGGTGCTGAAGCTCAAGCGAGACTCATTGGCTTCAGACACATCTGGTGCAGCTAACTCAAGCTCCACAAGCGCTCTCCCTATGTTCTGGCGACCCCACACATCAAGCTTCCTCCATAAAAGGAAGGCGAGTGAATCGAGCCATTCATAGCTCGTTTCAAAGACACGGCTCAGGTGTACCAGCTCGATGAGGCAGCTAAGTGGCTCCAGTTTCTTAGCTTGTTTGAGGGCCCTGCCCTTGATATTCTCCACAGAATTCGTGGAGAGAATCTCACGTATGAGATGATGAAGGTCGCACTCATCAAAGCGTACGGTCTCACAGTTGACGATGCCAGGAATCAGTTTATGAGGGCGCGTCTACAAGAAAAGGAGACTGCTGTTCAGTTTCTTGATCGGCTTACTGCTCACTTGGACGAGTGGATGGAGAAAGGTGAAACTTCTCCCACGCGAGAGGGGATAATTGACCTTATACTGTGCACGCAGCTAGAAAAGTTGTGGCCTGCTGAGCTTGTGGCTCAGCTTAAGATCTGCCAGGTAAGGGATGCCAGCCAAATGGTGGAGAAGGCTGATGCTTTCTTCACTGCGTACGTGTATCAAACTCGTAAGCAATACACCTGGAACAGGAAAGCTGACAAATCTGGGAAACTGTCTCAGACTGAACCCCAGCAACAAGGCCGTTCTCAGAATAATGGCCAAGGTCCAAACAAACTGCAGGAGAAGGACCAGGGGCAAAATACCCAGAAACCAGAGTGGAAGCGGTACGACAAGCAGAACCCTAACCAACAGCAGTACTGGTATTTCAAGCAGCAGCAGAGCAAGGACAAACCACGTAACCCTCAGTCAGGACAATCGACTTTAGTATATCAGAGGCAGGATGCAAATGCAGCCTTCATTCCACAACAAGCACACAGTGGTGCCAACCCCACCAGTACAGATACTTCTCCACAGTTCACTAGTCCCCCAGCGACAGTGAACTCTCCATCTCAGGTGGTCAGTGCTCCAACTCCTCAGATGGTGAGCACGACCCCTCAGGCATCTAGTTCTCGGGGCGCCACATTTGCTGCATCGTTCGTTCCACAGTCTCATCATTGACTGGCTGTTACCTCCTCAGACCCGTCCACCAGCAACACTGCCTTTCTTGTTCAGCCAGGGTTTGTGGGAGGTGTGTCCATAAATGTTCTGAGAGATAATAGTTCCTCAAGTTGCTCCGTCAAGCAAAGTTTAATTTGGCCCGACGAGTACACAGGTAAGCATATCCAAGTTAGACTTACTCATGGATCAGTGAAATTGTTCCCTGAGGTACGTATCCAGGTGGCATCTCCTTTCTACACTGGCTTGACAGCTGCTGTTGTCATGCCAGAACCTTTGTTTGACCTCATTATCGGCAACATACCAGGCGTCAAAAACAGTTGCGCTGTAGATGTTGCAACTCAGACTTCGGCTGTTGCAGTAACACGAGCCGTGGCCAAGGCTCCGAATCGTGTCACCCCGTTGACTGTCGCAACGCCGCAAGATCTGATTCGTAGTCAAGATGTTGTCGAAGAACAACAGTCTGACCCGACACTTGCCTCAGTGCGTAAGAAGCTGGAGGGTAAAGTGATGAAGTATTCACGGGGAGGTCAAGCCAGGTTCCTTCGTAAGCGAGGACGGCTATACCGTGAGTCACAAACACCCCAGGGCGAAGTTCGACTGCAGTTCATTGTTCCCGCGAAGTATCGCCGAGCAGTGTTCGAATTAGGTCATTGTTCAGTGATGGGAGGTCACATGGGCCAAAAGAAAACCTCTGACTGCATCCATGCTGACTTTTTCTGGCCAGGAATGGGACAGGAAATAACAAGGCTTGTGCGTTCCTGTGATGTGTGTCAGCATACCACTGACTGGGGACGTGTCTGTCCTGCGCCATTGAAACCAGTGCCTATAATCACTGAACCGTTCGAGAGAGTAGCAGTTGACATTGTTGGGCAATCTCTCCTAGGGCAAGTGATGGATCAAAGTATATCCTCACTATCGTAGATTTCAGCACACGGTGGCCTGAAGTCGTGGCCCTTAAGAATATAAAGGCGTCACTATTGCTGAGGCATTGATTGAAGTGTTCTGTCACGTAGGTATCCCCAAGGAGGTCTTAAGCGACCGGGGTTCGCAGTCCACCTCTGCAATGATGAACGAAGCATTCAGGTTGTTGTCCATCTGAGGCCTGCGAACTACGCCTTATCATCCCATGTTTAACGGGTTGTGGTTCAGTGGGACTCTCAAGAAGATGTTAAAGCGCATGGCTGCCGAACAGCCAAAGGAATGGTTGCAGTTCATTGCTTCTCTTCTGTTTGCTTATCGAGAAGCCCCACAGCATTCCTTGAAGTTCTCACCTTTTGAACTGGTGTATGGAAGGTCGGTCCATGGACCACTTCAAGTCCTTTGCAAGTTATGGGACGAAGAAGAACCCGACCCTGAAGTCAAGACCACCTACACTGCCTCCAGTCGACGTGCGAGTTAGCTAAGGAAGAATTGATCAAGGCGCGCGAAGTTCAGAAAGCTCATTATGATAAGAAGGCAAAGCTTCGGAAGTTCAGTCCAGGCGATAAGTGCTTGGTGTTACTCCCCACTGCCCAGAACAAGTTGTTGGCACAGTGGAAGGGTCCATATGATGTAGTAGAACACATTTCAGACCTCAGCTACATAATTCAGATGAGGAATTTTCGTAAAAGGTTCCACGTTAACATGTTGAAGGCTTATCATGAGTCAAACCCCAAGGAGACTGGCCCACAAGTAGCCGATGACAGTGACCAGCCACTGGAAGAAACCGAAGCAGCTGCAGTGATCCCAGCTGATGACCATGATGAGCCCTTAACCGTTCAGTCCCGTCAGGAGGAGACTGTCAGAGATGTCTTACTTAACACTGACATACCATTAGGTGACCAGAATGCCATAAGGTCACTGCTTTGTCAGTATGCTGATGTCTTCTCTGACCAACCTAGACTCGCAAAGGTTGATTGTCACAAAACTGAGTTGACCAGCAATACTCCCGTAAAGGTTAAGCCATATCCGATTCCCTTGCGACTACTGGACACAGTAGATAACGAAATTGCTGACATGGAGACTGCGGGTATTATTGAAAAATCCTCATCTCCTTACTGTAGTCCAATGGTAGTAGTCCGCAAGAAGGATGGTGGAGTCAGGATTTGTAGCGATTATAGGAGGCTAAATGCAATCACCAAAGTGGATGCTGAGCCAATGGGTGACCACATTGCCATCTTCTCCAAGCTGGCACGGTCACGATATTTCACAAAGCTCGATTTGGCGAGGGGATTCTTTCAGATTCCCCCTCACTCCGAGAGCCGTCAGTTCACTGCCTTTGCTACTCCTAGGGGGTTGTATCAGTATAAACTCCTCCCATTTGGACTTACCAATTCCCCAGCAGTATTCAATCGTGCCATGAGACAAGTGCTCCATGGTATTGTAGGAGTAGAAATGTTCGTTGACGATCTCCTCATTCATTCTGCCACGTTAGAGGAGCACTTCAGACTCTTGGAAACTGTATTCAGTAGACTCCAGAGTTTTGACACGACTGTGAAGCCTAGCAAGTGTAAAATTGCATACAGTGAGGTGGAGTTCCTCGGACATATTGTTGGCAACAATCGCCGCAGGTGTCAGGGCGACAAGATCAGAAAGGTTAGGGAAGCCCTGAGACCCGTGACCAAGAAGCAGGTTAGGGCATTCCTTGACCTAGTTTTATCCCTAACTTTGCTCTTATTGCCCAACCGTTGTACAAGATGCTTCGGAAATATGCTCCAAACACCATTGAATGGGGAGAAACGCAAGAGAGATCTTTTGCCGCCCTTAAGAATATGCTGTGTAAGGAACCTATCTTGCATTTACCTTATTCCAACAAACCTTTCATACTGCACACTGGTGCTTCACAAGATGGAGTAGGTGCCGTATTAATCCAAGAATCAGAAGGTGGAATTTTCCCAGTGGCATACCACAGCCGTAAGCTAAAACCCGCCGAGAGAAGGAACTCTTGGCTGTGGTTGATGGTGTTAAGAAATATTACTGTTATTTATATGGAGCACCATTCACTCTGGACACTGATCATATGCCACTCACTAGTTTCAGCACGACTAAGATGGCTAATGCAAGATTGACACGTTGGACACTGTATTTGCAGCAGTTTAACTTTGTTGTGAGATACATCAAGGGAAGTGACAATGTAGGCGCAGACCTGATGTCTCTCCTGCTAACTGATTACTAACATGGGCAACTGTTGTATGCTGGGTTCCGTAAGACAGGCGTCCTCAGAGATTTATGCAATCCAAGGACCAGCCTGGTTCCCAGTTAAAAGTGTACCAGTAAGACCTGACGTCTCGCCTGTTGGTCCCACAGGACACATTACGTCCAGGACCTGTATATACATGTATG
Organism: Coenobita brevimanus; assembly: GCF_032717465.1. NCBI lineage: Eukaryota > Metazoa > Arthropoda > Malacostraca > Decapoda > Coenobitidae > Coenobita > Coenobita brevimanus. Next base: position 37,861,439 of record NC_137053.1, on the reverse strand, counting down.
CTGTAGGTTAAAGGGAAGTTCGAGACCCCCGTAAGGACAATCCGAGGCTGTGTTTGAATTACCTTGTGGTGTCTCGAGCTGTGGGCCTCTCTGAGGATTCCCGGATAGTGCACATTATCCACGAGTGTTCACATCCACGGTGGGTGTTAAAATATGACTTGCCCGAGATTGCATAGGGATTCTCAGCTTGCCAATGTTAATCATAAGTGTAGAGTAGGGTTTAACCAGTAAACTATAAGGGTCCTTTGAGATTCTGTCCTGGGACCACATTTCCTGGTTAATAATAATGTAGGTTTAACCAGTAAACTATAAGGGTCCTTTGAGATTCTGTCCTGGGACCATGTTTCTTGGTTAATAATAATGTAGGTTTAGGGTTTAACCAGTAAACTATAAGAGTCCTTTGAGATTCTGTCCTGGGACCACGTTTCCTGGTTAATAATGTATCCAATACGAAAATAATGGTGATCTTGAGAGTACAAAGCTTGGCTGTCACTTAAAATTTTCGGCTGGGGCATACTCTTTGTAGCATATGTACTGACTACTAAGCAGAGAGAGAAATTACAATTTAATAAAAACTGTTTGTCGCACTGACACTTTTGATGCTCCACCTTGATTGCTTTTGCAGGTGCAGCTGGCAGGTGTAGCAATTTTGTCGTGCAGATCAGCTAATCGTCTCTGCCATATGCTCCCCCCTCTTCTCTTCTGCCTCGTCGTCTCTATTTACTATTGATTTGTATTACAGTCAATCCTTGTAAATCGCGGCAATTTGGGTCTGGACCACGGCCGTGATTTATGAATTCCGTGATTTATGAATAACTCTTATGTGAAAAATTAATTTGGGTCTGGACTTTGGCCAACTCACCCCCACAGCACCCTACCTACACCTATCTAGGCACCATCAAACAAAATCATACAAATTTAGGAATATTCAATGCATGTATTAAGGGATCTCACCTTAATCCAATGACAAAATTGCTTAAGTGAATGGAGTGGGGTGGTGTTGGGAAGAACTTAGAACCTCTCAGCGCTTGTTCTTCCCAAACTCTTTCGCCAGCTTTGAAAACTTCTCTCCCCTCTCAACATGACAAATGAGCTGCAAACATTGACTGTACGACAACTGCGGCAGCTTCTTGATGCCATACTGTTTAGAGCGCTTCATTGGGGGGTTGGGAGCGGCCATGGCAGGTAGGAGGCAGGGGGAAGTTGCACAAAAAAGGCAGTTAACTCTCGAACTCCACGGCGACGGTCTGTAGTGTGCGGACTGGTGGGACAAGAACAACAACAACAACAGGGTGGCATTAGTATGCACATATGCCACCAGGGACGTGCGTTGATTGGTTGTTGGGTCGCGATTTTCAGTTTGAATGCCGCAGTTTACTGTTCTCCTCGGAAAAGGCCCACTTGGGTGCCTAGCTTCGTGATTTTCGTGACTGAACAGTGATTTAAGGTTGCCGGCAATCTGACGGCCACCAAGCCGTGATTTACGAATCCGTGATTTATGAACATGCGATTTAGGAGGATTGAGTGTATATAATTTTACACATAGGCACAGTTACACCACAACTGTCACACCTATACCGTGTATTAACTACAACATGCTACATAACAATTAGTTGTTAATGTAAATGTAGCAAACTTTTAGCTCAGTTTGACCTAAGTACAGGATTTTTCACTGTCGTCAAGGAGTTTTTCCTCAAGCTTGCTTCTATTAACGTAAATATGAGTTTTTTTCGCTCATTGACGACTGTGATTTTCTCCTGTAGCAGGATAGTATATACACCACAGTGTGAATCTTGTGTGACTGAGGTAGGATTTATATGTATGTATATCGAAAATTTTTCTGAAGAAAAATTTTATTTTCATTGGGCGTAATGTCATGAATTCACGCGAGCGTATTGAAATAAATTCGTGACATTGTACTGTGATGAGAAAACCATGAACTCTAGTGGAATTCCCAGTGGGCATCACTCAGTTCAACCGTCCTCGTATTCACTTCGATCGGGATGGTTTTCAGAACATTTGTCACAGTTCCGCAAGTGACCATTTTTATCCACGACATTAGTGCTTTTGCTGAGTGATTTATTGCGAGCCTCTATCGTTCACCTTCATTCCGTTGACTGTTGAACTTAGGCCACGCCTACTTCCTGTGAATACGGCCAGCTCCTACCTCCCTTCCGAGTTTGAAGTTAGTCAGCTTTGAGTCACCTCGAGGATAGGACCGTTTGTGCCCAGCGGAGAGCAGCGCCTCCAATGTACAGCGAGTTCCTGAATCTCCACCTAGCGGTTATTGGCGAAACGGGCTTACAGCGAATAGCAGCATTTTGATGTTCATCACAGGCGCCCAGATTTTCGTTTCGGCTTCCCTTCACTGACCAGTATTTCTGTTCATTTTTCTAGGTTTAAGTTTATTTAGCTTTTGAATGAGCGAGTGAGTGTATTCTCCTTGTTATTTTGAATTTAAATTGAAATTCATATAATGTAAATTAATTTTATTGTAATCAATAAATTTATTTCTTTTCTTTGAGCCTTATGTTATTAGACTCGTGTTTTATTTCTCCACATGAAGCTTATTTCAGTTGCCGCTCCTAGTTTGCACAAACTCTTTACATTATCCTTAACTGGTACTTAGGCCAGTTCTTTTGTATCAAATTTAAATCCGTTGTGCCAGCCAGGAGTTAAGCACTGGCAAGAACCTGTTTATTATTATTAGCGTTAGTTATTGTTTGTCAGGGGTGGAGTCACTTTCTTGAGAGGCTAACAGTACTACAAACAGCACTCATGAGTAATTAGTCTCTGCTGTGTGCTGTTGAGAAAGTTTATAAATTCTCATTTGTAGAGAATCGGCGAAGTAAGCCGGCATAAAGTAAAACTTACTGCTAGTTTTTCACAAGTTAATTCCATGTCTCTGTTTTCAGGTAACGTCCAGCATTCTTAATTCATAAATTCACATCCCCCCGTGACATGGATGAGGGTGTGAGGATGAGAGGTTTGGAAGTCGGTGAGGCTATGGGACTGACAAGGGATTGAGCTGGCTGGATGAGTATTGTGAGGAGAGGCACATGATCAGGGATATGGCACACTTTTTTAATGTGACAGCATTCGGGTTGACTCTTCCGGATACGTTTATGTAAAGCTACAGAACTTGGTGAATGTTTTTGGCGTATCAAATAGATCCAGGATTCTGGGGGCATGAATGGTGAGACAATGGAAGTGTGGCCCATTGGATGGGGCAGGTTTTGGCTGTCTGGACATTGATACCCCTCACCCTGTTCTAAGGTCAGAAGGGAGGTCCGGTTGATGATGATTATTATTATTACAAATGACTGAGAGACTGGCAAGGAGAGTGTAAGTGAGTGAGGTGGAGGGGGGGGAGAGAGGGAGGGGGAAGCCAAGGATGAGATGGAGGGATGGAGTGGAGAGGTATATGAGAGAGGAGGGTGTGAGCTGGGAGCAGGGCAGTGAAATGGCAGAGGACAGGGCAACATGAAGCAATTTGTTTTTGGCCACCCCTTATGTGATTTTTTTTTTTTTTTTTTTTTTTTAATACTAGGAAGAAGGAACCAAAGGCCACAAGCCCACAATAACTGTTCCTTCCAGAAGAAAAACAAAATACAAGAGAGAGCCAAATTCAAGATCCAAGCATTTCGAGATGCCTGGACACACTGCGTTTGGAAGACTGGAGATCATAGCTAGCAGGAAATACAGACAGAGGGAGACAGTTCCTGAGTTGACCTGTTGGATAAATGAAGGACTGGGAGTTAGCTGCTAGACGGGTGCTACGTGCCTGTCATAGAGGTGGAGGGATGCAAGCAGACTGTTCAGAGAAGCAGTGACCATTGAAGTCGCAATAGAAAAGGGATAAACTTGCAAAAGTGCGGTGAAGAGACAAAGGTTGAAGGGAGCCAGTACGAGGAGGTGAGTTAATGAGACGGAAAGCCTTTGACTCCATCCTGTTGAGAAGAACTGTATGTGGGGAACCTCCCCACACATGGGAGTTGTACTCCACACGGTGGGATAAAACCTGTGTATAGAGTCAACAATTGTGCAGGGGTAAAGAAGGAATGGAGTCGGCTTAGCACACCCAGTCTCTTGGAAGCAGATTTTACAAGAGATGTAATATGATATTTCCAAGATAAGTTCTGAGTGAATGAAACCCCAAGCATGTTCAAGGATGATTATTATTAAACATTAGTGGGTACACCTGTGGAAGATTTTGTCAGGTTGATCGGTGTAAAGACTGAGTCTTTGATGCATTAAAACAACCAGATTATTTTTATCCCAATCAGAGATATGAGCCAAGTCAGACATTAGGTGTGCTATAGCCTCATCCCTTGCTTGTTGAAGTAACTGCTGAGATGGACGTTGTGGGAACCGAATGGAAAGGTGAAGGATGGAGTCATCAGCATACGAGTGGATAGGGTTAGATGTACATCTTAGAAGGTCATTGATGAATAAAAGGAAGAGAGTTGGTGATAGGACAGAGCCCTGAGGAACACCACTGTTGATAGATCTAGGAGAAGAATGATGGCCGTCTGCAACAGCGACTATAAAACGACCAGAAAGGAAGCTGTTGATGAAGGCACAGATAGAAGGATAGAAGCCATAAGAGAACAGTTTTGAAATTAAAGATTTATGCCAGACTCGATCGAAAGCCTTTGAGATGTCAAGTGCAGTGGCAAAGCTTTTGCCAAAGTCCTGAATGGAGGATGACCAGGAGTCTGAAAGGTAGGTGAGAAGATTGCCAGTGGAGCGTCTCTGATGGAACCCATACTGACGATCAGAAAGAAGGTTGTGATAGGAAAGATGCTTTAAAAATTGTCTGTTAAGAATTGACTTGAAAACTTGTGAAATACATGATGTTAAAGCAGTTGGATTATAGAGGGTTGGGAATGGTCACTCTTGTTTGGGACTGACTGAAGGAGAGCAGACTTCTAGCAAGAAGGATGGGTACAAGTTGATGGACAAAGGCGAAAGAGTTTACCTAGGTAGGGTGTAATCACAGAAGCACAGTTCTTGAGAACAACAGGAGGGACTCCATCAGGCCAATATGCTTGTTAGTATTGAGGCCTGTGATGGCAGAAAGTACATCAGCTGAAGAAATTTTAATGTCAGCCATGAGGAAGTCAGAGGGGGGAACAGCACTGGAATCGTCTAAGGTGGAATTGGAGGAGAAAGTCTGAGCGGAGAGATCTGCTTTATCAGTAGAAGAAATAGCTACAGAACCATCAGAGTAGAAAAGAGGAGGGAAGGATGAGGTAAAGTTGTTAGAAAGGTTTTTGAGAAGATGCCAGAAGGAGCGGGAAGAATTAGAGTTGGAGAGTTGAGAGCATTTACCATGGATGAAATTATTTTTAGCATAGCGAAGAACAGACATAGCATGATATGGGGCAGAAACGTAAAGAAAATGTGATTCAGGTGTGGGTTGGCTCCAGTACCTTTTATAAGCCCTCTCCTTGTTGTGGACAGCATTAGACCAAGAGTGATTAAACCAAAGCTTTCTTACATTAGTCAGAGGATATGAGAAACGAATGTGTGCTTCCATGCCAGAGAGAATAACCTCTGTAATGGGCAAGGTGTACCTAGATGGCTCCCAGCCATGGAATCAATAATCATTCCAGGGAAAATCAAAGAAGTACTGCCTGAGGACCTCCCAATCTGCAGCTACAAAGTGACATAGACGACGTTTCTTTGCAGGGTCACCAGAGCGATAGGACAGGTTAAGGTAATAAGATTGTGATTGGAGGAACCCAATGGAGAGAAAAAATTAACAGTGTAAGCAAAAGGATTAGTTGTAAGGAAGAGTTCATGTATGTTGGAGCTCTCTCCAAGGCTGTCAGGGCTACGGGTAGGGTGCTGTACAAGCTGCTCTCGGTCACTAAGGATAGAAAAGATGTACACTCATCCCTCGGCTATCACGCCCAATTGGTCCCGCTAGAGCTGCGCTATAGCCGAAAGCGTGATAGCCGTACTGAAGAACTGACGGTAATAATTCTAACTGGTGCCATTACCTCAATATTTACCCCTACGATGCCCTTTTTGTACCACATATTAACATATAATAGTCTAAAAATGAGCATGCAAATTAGAAACAAACCAAGGTTAATAAAAAACAGAGCTTAATATCCCTATTTATTCACCTTTTGGGGGATGTTGAGTGGCTTGGGTGGGATAGAGGGGTTACAAGGCTCGGTTGGAGTCTACTGACCACCTCTTCGACGTTTATCTCATCAAGGAAATTCTCAGCAAACCCATGAAATTCCCCCTCTTCATCATCATCATCAAAGTCCAGGAGGGCAAGTGCTGGCTGACGGTCCTGGTTTGAAGGTCCTAGTTGTGGGTCTGGTTGTGCCTGTGTCCGAGGGCGTAGGAAGTCGGTTATTTGCCGTTGGTATAGAGAGTTGATGTGAGCATGGTATTGCTCTTCGTATCCTGCCAGTGCCTGAGTAATTAAGGAACACCTTGCCTCACTGTTATTTGTGAAATCTTGTTCAAGCAGGTGTCGTAGCTGGCCACCCAAGTCAATGACCTTTTTTATATCGTTTATGCACAGTCCCTCGATACGCTGCACATCACTGCCACCTTCCTCCTCCTCCTCCTCTCCTGCACTGTCCTCATCTCGTGTCATTTCCTCATCCACGATATCAGCAGCAGAAACTGGGGCTGGTCGTATCATTTCATGAATATCTTTGTCAGTTGTATCCCCAAAACCAGCTCCAGGAATCTGCCGGGCCTCCTCAGCTGCTGCCTCAACCTCTGCCTGAACCGACTGAGGCTCACCAGGTGCAGACCCGCGACGGTGCTCAGGTAAACTCTCCAAAAGATTCCGCCAAGCGTGACGAATTGTTGCCCGGGTTACGTTATCCCAACACTGAACCATCAGATTAACAGCCTGCTTGACACTGAACCACTTCCAATAGTTTATAACCCTCTGCTCAGCATCGGTGTCTCCTTGCAATTGATCATCCTCAATTTCATCCTCACTGTTGTTGACCAGTTGCTGGATTAACTGTGAGTCCTCAGTTGCTTCCCTATCATTCTAAACTGACGCCTGGAGTATGCAGCCTTCAGGACTGAAATAACTTCTTGGTCAAGGGGCTGGATCAGTGAGGTGGTATTGGGTGGGAGGAATTCCACTTTAACATTGGGGTGTGCGGTCCTCAGAAGGGGTGAGTGTCCAGGGGCATTACCCATCACCAGCAGAATGTTAAACCTGATGTTATTTTTCTTGCAATGCTCCTTAACTTGCAGGATAAATGCCTCCTTCAGCCAATCCAGGGACAGTTTGGCAGACATGTACCCCTTCTTTGAAGTCATAAATGTCACGTTGAGCTTCTTCATGTTATAACCTTTATAGGCCCTGGGTCTTTTCGCTTTGTGCAGAACCGTCGGCTTCAGGCGACACGTCCCAGAGGCGTTCATGGCCAGCACCAAGGTGAATCGTTCCTTGAGTGCTTTCCTTCCGCTGACTTGGTGGTGATGAACGTCCTCCGTGGCAAAGTTTTCCAATAGAAATTGGTTTCATCCATGTTATAAATTTGTTCTGGTGTATACTGGCCCTCCTCAGTTAAGTTCTTAATAGTTTCTGGGTATTCACGTCCAGCTGCATTGTCGGCACTTGCTGCTTCACCAGATATTATCACACTCTTAATTTTGTGCCTTGCCATAAACTTGTCCACCCAACCTTTTGCAGCCATAAAAACTGGAGGTTGTCTCTCGTCTAACTTCTTAGCGAGGTTCACATAAATTTCCTTGGCAGTGTTCATGATTTCACGTGTGTCCACAGCAATATTTCTCCTTGCCTGTCGATCCATATATCTCCCAAGCAATTGCTCGGTCTCGAGGAGCAACTTATTTCTGCTACGTAGGGCATGGGAAGCAGCTTGTGATGGTGCAAGACTCATATGTTTTATGATGTGATCACGATTCTTATAAATACCCCTCACAGTTGATTCATTGATGTTATATTTCTTCCCCACACTTTGCTTGGTCCCACCATTATCAAGAAGTTTCACTATTTCCAGTTTATCTGCATAGCTTAGGTTCTTCCTCTTCTTTATTTCCCTGCCAGGTGCCGCAGCATTACGTTGGGCAATGGTAGGGGGACGGTGAGGGGGTACGTTGGCCATGGCTGTATCACAAAAAAGGTTATTGTTCTCGCTATCATTGCTCGTGGTCTGAGGGCAAATCCTTGAATGGTTTGGCGGGTGGGAGACTCGGTCGGGCTGCCAATCAGCGCTCGGCTGGCGCTGACGTCACACAACCAATCACGGCGTGAATCATGCTGGCTGGGCGGAGCACCAGAGCCCGGCCTTTCTGAAATTTTCGAACATTTCTGGTGCGCGATAGCAGGCATTTAGTGCGTGATATAGGTATTTGGGTGGTTTTTTATATAGGCGTGATAGCGAGATACGCTATAGCAGAACCCGTGATAGCAGAGGGTTGAGTGTATGCTTGTTCACCAGGTCGATTAATGAAAGGAGAGGAGAGCCAAAGGTGGTGGTGAATATTGAAATATCCTAGAATGGAGATATCAGAGAAAGAAGAGTGGATAGAATGTGTTCCATCGTAGAAGTAAGATAGTTGAAGAATTAGGAGATAAGTAAATAGTGCAGATATATTTAGTCAGAGAATGGCAGGAAAGCCAGAGTATAGAGGGACAGGTTGACGAATGAAGAAGTGAAGGAACGTTGTGGGGTAGATGTGGATGTGGTTGAAAAGATTAGGAGAAATACACTGAGGTGGTTTGGACATGTGGAGAGAATGGAGAATGAAAGACTGACTAAGAGGGTGTATGTAGGTGAGGTGGAGGGAGGGAGAGGGAGGGGTAGACCGAGGATGAGGTGGAGGGATGGAGTTGAGAGGTATATGAGGGAGGGGGGGGTGAGTTGGGGGGAGGGGAGTCAAATAGTGGGTGACAGAGTGACTTGGAGGCATTTTGTCTGCGGCCACCCTTTGCGGGATTAGGGCGTCGGGCTATAGATATATAGATAGATAGATAGATAGAGTTCTGAAACACGAAAATATGATAAGTCGTTGCCTATATATACACAACAGCCACCTTTGCCTTTGAAATGAGTATAAAGTAGGATACAGAAAAGGGTTTGCTCTCAGTTGCTTCAGAGGCTGAGTCTTAGTTAGGAAAAGAAGGTGAGGTTTAGAGGAGGTGCTCAACAGAACAAAAATTAGAGAAAAGGCCACGAATGTTGCAGAAATGAAGAAGTGAGTCAGACAGTGGTTCCAGGCGGTTCGAGTCATCACCGGGAGAGGGGCTGAAGGTGGGGGCATTTATGGTCTCTCTCTCTCTCTCCCTCTCTCCCTCTCCCCCCCCCCCCCCCCGGGGACTTCGAGACTGTGTCTTGAAGCCATGATATGTTTTTGAATTTTGGAAAAGGAAGTGTAGTGTGTACTGTGCATGTAGACTGATGTTGAATGTTAGAGGAACTTGTATTGGAGAGCATGCTGGCCTACTCTCTGTGTTACTGAGACACTGAAAAAGTTCAGCAAAGGGGGATGGTCAGGAACTATTCCCGAGGGCTGATGAAACGGGAGCTCCAGCTCTCCCTGTCATCAGCTTTCCATCCACCTTGGGAGTTTGCCCTGCTTGACTGGTGCTACAATCTGCTCATTTGGCAATAGGTAGATAAGTAGCTTATTATTACAGGCATACCGTGGTTTAATGATGCAATTGGTTAACCCCTTAACCACGGGGCGTCACTTTCGTGACGCTCGGGCACAATGGATCATACTGCGGGGCGTCACTTTTGTGATTCTATGTTATTTTGAATTATCCCGGGGTTTCAAGTGGTGGCTTGTATCATCTATCGTACTGCCAATGTCCAACACTAGTCAGCACTCCAAATCTCATCTGTACTCCCATCCATTGTTGACATTTTAGCGATTTTCCCCCCTTCCTGACTCCCCTCCCTACCTGCCCTCCATTACCCTGTCCTCTCACCTCCCAGGCCACGCTGCGCTAAGCAGATCTTCCCCGGATTTTTCCACAGATTTCATCCATTGAAATAAGCCCTATGCCCTATACTTATACAAAATAATATATACCAAAAAAAAATAAGGTAAGTGATAGTGTTATACACCAGGAATTGGCTAATTATCACCTGACAACACCTCACTTGCATTCATTCGCTACATTACCACGGTAATTTCCCCTTTGAATTATGCCTTGTAATCTATGTCTGTAATAAAAATATATATCAGAAAGGAAGGGAGAAGCCTAAGTGACATTTACATTCACCTGGAACTACCTATTTCTTTATGTATTGCCAAGATTTTCTACCAATAATTTATTAGCATGTAAGTTAGCAGCTGTCAGCCTCAGTGTCATTGTCAACCCTTGCCTTCTCAGATAAGCTGCGGCATTTAGTTCCTTGTCCTCCGCTGTGGTCAAACCATGTCTCACTCGCGCTCCGCCATTTCTGCTGCTTCTGCACCCATTGCAAAGGGCCCCGTGACCTCTACACCCATAAAAAGTCATGAGGGAAGCAGGAAAGGACTTAGTGACTCTGCAGTGGCACGTGAACTAGCAGAATTGTCCATGGTGATGATGGATAGTGATTTTGACGATTCGGGTGAATCGTGTGATGAGCTGGGTGAGGTAATCGTGCCAGAAAGTGCTAGTACGAGTGCTTCAGTGTCGGAAGTTATCCCTAGCTCCAAGGGAAAGGAGCCGTTAGTGCAGCAAGGGAAGGAATTTGGGAAGGGAGTGAAAAGGCGGCGTGTTAGCCCCAGAACAATGGCCCCGCGTGACCCAGCCTGCCATGAGTCCCGAGTTGATTCACCTCCCCGTTCCCCAAGCCCCACTTCACTCATTTCTTCCTCTTCGTCTGCTGAGTTATCTCCGGAGTCTTTGTCGTTGGAGTCACCACCAGCATCAACAGTGAAGGCAGGCTGTAGAGGAAGAGGTAAATCCCGGACTAGTAAAAGTAGAGTTGGTAGTAGAGTAAGGGCTGCTAGTGCTGTACGGCAACCCAGGGTCAGTGCGTGTGACCTTGAATTGGGTAAATCTGCCTCACAGCCACCCACCACCACCACCCACCCTACACCGCCACGAGAGGGAATCCTGGATGCCTTCGCGTGGATGGAAGGGTCCGATTTTGTGCCAGAACATTTAGTTTTTGATGAGAGCTCCTCAGGAGTACAACCTGCCTTCACTATTGACGATAATGCTGAGTGTGTGGACTACCTTTTGGCCTTCCTAGATGACGAAGTCATGCAGCACATATGTGATGAGACCAGCAGGTATGAATCACAACGTGCTGCAAGTGGTACAGGTGCAGCCAAGATGCAACAGTGGTCCATGCTGTGAGTGCAGGAGCTGTATGTGTTCTTTGCCCTCATGCTTCTCATGCCACACTCCAAGAAGCATGAGTTGGAAGAATTCTGGTCCATGGACCCCTTACTACCCTCACCCACCTTCAATAAGTACATGGCCAGAGATCGCTTCCGGAACATCATGGGAAACCTGCACTTTGCCGACAACGATGTACCTTCCCAAACCGACCCACTCTGGAAGATCCGGGAGATTCTGAGCAGAATGAAGGATAAGTTTATGTCATTCTTCCACCCCTTCCAGAAGGTTGTCATTGACGAATCCTTGGTTTTGTTCAGAGGACGTCTTCGGTTTGTACAGTACATTCCAAGCAAACGCCATCGCTTTGGAATTAAGTTCTTTGTACTGTGCGATTGTAAGACGGGGTACATCCTTGACTTCGCCATTTATTCAGCCAGCACTGTCGATCTGGATAAAACACACCCCCTTGGCTTCTCAGGCTGTGTAGTGAAAGTTTCATTCATTCATTCATTGCCAGATGCCATGTATCCCACATGGGGTGGCCAAGGGCTTAGAGTTAATTGTTTTACAGGGAGGGGCACTAATCCTCCACCAACCCCACTTGACACGTAGGGATGCCAACAGCATCTGATGTTCCCAGGCGGTCACCCATCCAAGTACTAACCAGACCCAACGTTGCTTAAGTGCTCCTTGAAAAGTATTTTGGTGGGAATCATGTGCTGTATACAGACAACTATTATACAGCACCGAAACTTGCCAAATACCTTTCAGAGTGTGGCATTGGCTCCTGCGGCACTGTCAAAAGTAATCGTGCCCACTTCCCTAAATTCACAGAGGCAGGAACCTCGCAGCGAGGAGACGTGCACTTACGCAAGTCTGAGAAGATGCTGGCAAAACAGTGGCATGACAAGAGGGTCATGCACATGCTCACCACCGTACATAAGGGGGAAATGACATACAGTGGGAAGGTCAACTGTAGGACAGGCGAACCTGTGATGAAACCTGATGCTGTGTTGGACTACAATATCAACATGCAGCTGGTGGACAAGTCCGACATGTTGATTGGTGAGATCGACTGCCTCAGGAAGAATACTAGGTGGTACAGGAAAGTTTTTCTGCATCTCATAGATATGACGATGCTGAACGTCTTCATCCTGTACAAGATGAAGGTCAAGCCACCCAAGTCCTTCTCCCTGAGGTTGTTCGCCAGGACTTGTGTCCAGCAGCTGCCGGAAAGATATGGTAGGGTGACAGCAGCAACTCCAAGGTGCCATCCAGTAACACTTCCCGACTGACTTGAGCAGAGGGTGTATATGGATCGGCACAGACTGGAGCTAATGCCTGCCACAGGTAAAAGGAAGGCTGCGATCCGCAGGTGTCAGGTGTGTGCACATACCACCCGCCGCACACCTGAGCACAAATGCACCTCTTGGCAGTGCGCTGAGTGCCAGGTTCCCCTCTGTGTTACCTGCTTCTTTGATTACCACAGCCAGAAGCAGTTCTAACAGTGCAAGTGGGAAAGGAGAGTAATGTGGAAATAATGTGTAAATAATGTTTAAATAGCAAGTGAAAGCAATGGATGTTCATTACATATGATTGAACAGTGTATTATAGTTTTATCTTACTGAAAGTGATAGTGACTGACATAGTGTAAGTGAAATAGAAGGGTAAATATTGAAAATACAATAGAAAATGTAAATAGTAATGTAAGTAATTAGTAATATAAGAATATGAATACAAATACTTTATGTTATAACAGTGAAAGTGAATCCGTGGCTCTCTACGTATTTTACTGAATGAAAAATTGAATGACTTCAGTGACAATAAACTAATACTACTGAAGGAAACTTATGGAGAAAAACTCCAGATATATATAAGTGTGATATAGTAATAGAAATATAAAGTGTGAGGGGTTTTATGAATAATAAATGACAGAGTACCAAGAGTGAACTAGCTCAAGTGCGACGGTCAGACGCGCTCGTAATTTTCATTGCTTTCACTGTGGGTTTTTTTTTGGAGTATGGATCCCAAACTACTTGAAAATCATAGAGTAGTGTTTATAGTGTTAATATCTGGCTGTGGTAATCATATTACGGGTTGTCGGGAAGTGTAAAGTGGAGACTTCGTTACCCAACTTCAGAGGTCTCCACAAGTCCTGCGGTAACCGACGAAGGCTCAACAAACATTCCAGGAGAAAGCTGAAGGTATGTACCATAAGCATATGTAATTTTAATATTCTAGGACTAATAACTGATTTTTGGCAAATATTTTTTGAGAGTTTGTCGGAGCCCGAATAACCCCGCGGGACACGCAAAACATTGGTAAACATGCCCGCGGTGTAGGGGTTAAGTAAAAACCCGTCGCTAGGTGAGGTATTGTATCCTGGGGTCGAATTAATGTGTAAAGTATAGGGATGCATTTTTGAGCCATGGGTTTCCTCCACAACCAAGTCCTAAACCTACCCAAATGAGTCCAAAAAGAAGTTTTGAGCAAATCTTAGTGGCCTAACAGCTGTAAAAGAAGTGAATCCAAGACCATTGCCTGTCTCACTTGTACTCAGTCAAGGTCACTAGAGAAAGCGATCTCTGACTCGTATTCAAACTCCGTAGAGAAGAAACAGCAGCATTGTATACAATCCCACCAACAGATGGTTCCTGAACAATTAAATAAACATTTGTTATGCACAGAGATAATACATACATGATGCAGAATTGTCCAAGATGCAGATCGTTCTGACGGAGAATCGTTGATGTTTTGACAGGGAATTCTCTTTACAGGGAATGCGATTGATGATGCAATCGGGGTAGCCTTTTCAATGGCCCCTCATTATGTCATTTTAGTTACTGTTCTGGTTACTGAGCTCCTTTATTTTCTTCTCTCACATTTTCCAACATTTTTTAATAAATTCCTTTGTATTTTCAAAGCTTTTTCCCCTGAACAGCCCGAATGTAAACACATGATTTATCGATTGATGATGCAGTTGGGATAGCCTTTTCAAAGGCCCATATTTATGTTATTTTAGTTACTCCTCTGGTTGCTGAGCTACTTTATTTTCTTCTCTCTTATATTACTATATTTACTTAAGAGTTTCCTTTGTATTTTCCTAGTGTTTTCACTTGAACAGCCTGAATGTAAACACATGATTTCTTAATCGATGATGTGATCGGGATAGCCTTTTCAACGGCCCCTCTTTATGTTGTTTTTGTTACTGTTCTGGTTGCTGAGCTCCTTTATTTTCTTCTCTCTTATTTTCAAACATTTATGTAGAAATTCCATTGTATTTTCAAAGTTTTTTCCTTGGAGACCCCTAACATAAACAGATGATTTATTGATGTAACAGTATTCATCAATACATGAAGTGTTTACTCAGTAAGGCTTTCATAATTATTAACCCGTCACGTCCCGAGCACTTTTGCACCTCTGACATCCCCCAGTCCCGACCATTTTTGGATTTTTTTTTTTTTTTTTTTTTTAGCTAAAACCTCCGCTTTTGGTGAGAAACATCGAAAATTCTCAGAGAAATCACTCACCTGAGGTTTAAAATACTCGATACAGGTAGGAGTACCTCCTTACCTTACAGGGTTTTCTATCAGGCTGGCTCCAAAGAAAACGAGTTCTGTGGGAGAATAACAATTCCACACCACTCATAAACAGTATTTATTTATTTATTTGATACGAATTTATATGTAGTACGAGAGTATATTGGTTTCAAACAGTAATATAGGCATTAAGCATTGTTTCACTCACTAACTCATCACCATTCCTGACCTTCTTTTGCCACATTACCTGATCATCATTTCTGACTGTTTCTTCCTCTAATGCTATGTAAACTTTGTCCTCCACATTGTCATCGATTGGGGAATCACTCTGGCCCTGAATGTCTTTCTTGGCCAGGTTACTGGTAACAGGTGAATTGCTGAGACAATGGGGGGGGGGAGGTTGTGCGGTGTAAGGCATTGTCCCTGCTTGGCATCTTGTAGAGGAATAGAGGAAGGTGTCCCGTGTATACGTACGAAAAATTACGCGCAAAAATTGAAAATTGTGCAAATTAGGGCCCTTGCAATTGCACAACATACCATTACGTCGTCGGGACTGGCAAATGCAAAATGTTGCAACGTACCCATACGTTTACGGGACGTCTCAGGTTAATATGTATTTAAAATTATTATGTATTCCATGATAGGTTACATGACCGTTCAGTGGTCAAACACGAAATAGTCTTTGTTGAGTTGCCTAGTTGTCCACACTATTTTGTACCTCGTCTGATGAGCGAGAATCAGTACCCCAAATGACAGAGTTCATGCCACCTGTGATTAAAGCACAATAATCTAAGTCTAAAAAGAGTTTATAAATCAACCTAAACACAAAATTTAAGTCCAAAATATAATCAAAATTGATGAAGAAAAATCAAACCCCATCGCACAACTGGGGGTAGGCCTACGATAGGTGGGTTAGGGTGGTATTTCTACCCCCATCACTATTCCAGGGTATTGCATCTAGGGGTATCGTAAATCGGGGTGTGCCTGTGCAATTATTTACGACTGCAACTGCTACGGCTGCTGCTGCTGATGATGATGATGACAGAGGTGATAATGATGGTGGTTGATGATAATTTAATTGATGAATGATGATGATGGTGATTGATGATGATTTAATTGATGATTGTTGATGATGATAATGCTGGATGATTTGATTAATTATTGTTGATGATAATGATAATGCTGGATGATTTGATTAATTATTGATGATGATGATGATGAGGAATGATTGATGATGATGAGAGGATCCACATGATTGATGATGATGATGTTTTGCATGATTGATGATGTTAATTGGTAATGATTGATTGATGATGGTGTTAACTGGTGTTGATGATGATGATGAATGATCTGATGGATGATGATGATAATCTGCATGATTGATGATGAAGATGATGATCTGCATGATTGATAATGATGATGATAATGATGATCTCCATGGCTGCTGCTGATGATGATTGATGATGGTAATGATGCTGATCTTGGATGATTGATGATGATGATGATTCATTTTCATTTTTGTTTTTGAAGGCTCCAACATGCTTGCATGCATTGGCCTTGGTCACCTAATGGCGGCTCCCCATGCTGCACGATCTATTGCAGTCTCCCTGTTCAATCCCTTAATCCTGAGGTCACACTTAATGACCTCGTCCCACATCTTTCTCGGTCTGCCCCTCACAACCCCACACCCAGTATTAACACTTCTTGCCTTCTGCACCCAGTTATTATCCCCCATCCTCTCCACATGCCCAAACCATCTCAATCTACCTCTCTTCATCACAACACTAATACACTCCAGTCCCATCCTACCTCTCAACTCTTCCATCATAAACCCAGCCCCCAAGGCCTTGCACGCAGGGACGCACTGCACATCCACCTAATCATTGTCATTTCTGTATGTCTGGTGATTATTATTGATGATGATGATTGATGATGATTATGATTGATGATGCTTGATGATGATGATGATGATGATGATCTATCTATCTATCTCTCTATTGCCAGACGCCATAATCCCGTACGGGGTGGCCATTTGACTCTGAGTTATTTGTTTTACAGGGAGGGGCACTAACCCTCCACCAACCCACTTGACACGTAGGGAGCACGTATGGTTTGGTCATATGGTTACCACCCAGCGTTGTAAATGGTTTCTTGGCTTACAGGAAACCATTTGGCATGTCACTCAATGTAAAGCCACCTGTAACGGAAAGCAAAGCAATAAGGAGTGACAGGAAAGATGTGAGAAATAGGAAGAGAGGAGGGCAGGCACAGAAAAAGAATAATAAAGGCTAAGGAAGAAGTAGGCAGCACTACATCAAGTGAGTGGATGATGGTCACCACCACCTACCACTATGATGATGATGATGATGATGATAATGATTATTATTTAAAGCTTAGCATTATAAATTTAATTCACTTTTTCAGGGAGCTGTGGATGTGCAGTGTGAGTGCTGGTGACTGGTGGCACCTAACACAGACTTATTCCATCTCAACTGCTGTTATGTCCATGATTGGATACATCATTGGTCTTGGAGACAGACACCTGGATAATGTGCTTGTTAATCTGACATCAGGGGAGGTAAGATTTTGCCGCTTATATTGCATTTCATGTTTGCATGGTGGTGAGAACACAGGTGTGATTTTTTTTTTTTTTTTTTTTTTTTTTAGTTACTGTTTTTGTAGAATGCTTGTCCAATGTACCATATTCTGGTGAAAGAAAAGTTATCAGCAATCTCACATCACCCAGGTATTTTATACAGTGATGGGTGCAATCATCACAAACTCTGCGAACTGAGGATAGAGTACATTACAGCTTGTCTACAGTTAAAATATTTTGCATGGAAATGTGATTTTTTTTTTTCATAGTTGCCTCGGTGCTATGATCTGTTTGCTGTAGTCTACCACATGTTTGGTATTGATGAAGGGCATCAAGTTTTTAAAGTTTTGTCTGATTGGGCCTGTCCTTGGGTGAAAAAAACACTCCTGGTAGTGTTCATTCTATAGATTGTTTACCAAGAGCCTCATGCACTAGTTTAAAATGACACATGATTTCATACACCTAGACCAGTTCAGTGATGTTTAAATTGTCACTGACCATCAGGGAGGGGGACAGAGGGCAAAAGTGGAAGGGCTGCAGTAATTTGTAGTGTTAGTTTGGAGTATGCATTTTGTAGTTATAGATACTCCATGTTGATCTTGTCAGTAAATGACCTGACAGCCTGGAGTACATTCTGGTACTTCTAGAACTCTTGCAACAAATTCTGATATAGAAACTAAAAGTGGGGCTGCCTGACCACAGTGTTGGGGTAAGGCTCCTTATTTAGATTGTTTGTACTATTGAAGACCCTCAGTGCATTCAAGAATGAAAGGGTCTGTCATATTTCCAGTTGGAAAGTAAAGTGCAGTAGAGATTGTGGGCTGCTGTTGAGTCAGAGGATGAATGATCTCGGGGGAGGCAGTGGCTGAATTGGTAAAGAGGTGGCCTGCAGTCCTAATGGACCCAGGTTTGAATTCCAGCTAGGGCAGGGAAGGTGAATGTGAGTGGATTGTTGCATCGGCACAGTGCTCGGCCTGGTCAGTGTTTTGCTCCCCCTTTCACTTTTTCTGACTCCACGTCACGGACCTGGATAATGCCCACTCTTTGGGTGTGTGCTCCTCCACTCTCTCCTATCTCTTGGTGAGAGACAGTATCGTCCTTGTTGACCATCAGGACAAGGATGGCTTCCTCACTATTTTCTTCAGGTCGTAATTAGATGTTCCTGCCTCCTTCACAGTGTACCTAATGATAAAAAGAAATTATTTTTTGAGGAAGGTAGTTGGTGGTGTTTCAAGAGGAAACCTCTAATGACAAGGGAAAAAAAGTTTAAGGGTTTTGAAGAGAAAGAGTTGGCAATTCAAGAAGGATAGTTGAGAGGGCTGAAAAGCTGTATAGAGACCAGTTTGGAAACTTTTGTGTGTGTGTGTGTGTGTGTGTGTGTGTGTGTGTGTGTGTGTGTATTTACCTATTTGTAGTATACAGGAATTGAGCAATGCTCGTGTTGTCCTGTCTCCATATCCACATTTATCAAGTCTACCTTTACACACATGAATGTTTTTCTCATGCACCACCTCTTTGTCTAAGTCGTTCCAAATATTTAAGTATTTACCTAATATACCTAATTGTGATATACACGGAATGTACTATGCTTGTGGGTTTCTGTCGCTGTTTCTCAATAAGTCAAATTAGCTTTAAACTTGTTTAAGTTTTTTGAGTGGACGATCTCTTTGTCCAGGCTATTCCATAAGTCTATACTTCTGTAAGGAAAGCTATATTTCTTGATATTCTTCAAGCAGCTTGACTTTTTCAATTTCATTCCATGTCCTCTTGTTGCTCTCTTATCCCATACGAACAGATCTTCTTTGTCAATTTTATCTACTCCCACCATGGCCCTGAACACTGCAATCATGTCTCCCCTTTTTCTCCTTTCCTCTAAGGAAAGCAAATCCAGCTTTTCCAGCCTTTCTCTGTATGACAGGTCTGCCAGACTGGGGACCATCTTGGTTGCTGTTTTTTGTATTCTCTCAATCTTGTTTATATCTCTCTTTTTGTGTGGGGACCACACTACCGCTGCATATTCTAATCTGGGGCGGATCATGGCCACTATCAAATTTTTCATCATCTCCTCATCCACATAATGAAATGCTACTCTTATGTAAGTCAAGAGTTTATAAGTCTCTCCAACTATCTTGTTAATGTGCTTTTGTGATGACAAACTATCGTGGACCAGCACTCCCAAATCTTTCTCTTCTCTCCTTTTTGTGATTAATTCATTACCCAACAAATAATTCAGTGATGGCCTCCTGGTACTTTTACCCATTTCCAATATTTTACATTTCTTTACATTAAATTTCATTTCCCATGTCCAGCTCCAATCGTGTATCCTATCCAAATCCTCCTGCAGTATTCTACAATCCTCCTCAACCTCTACCTTCCTCAAGATCTTTACATCATCAGCAAACAGACTTGCATAACTATTCACTCCATCTACCATATCATTTACGTAAATCAGGAACATTATTGGCGCCAACACCGAGCCTTGAGGGACTCCACTTGTTACTTCCCTCCATCCAGACATCCTGTCATTTATTACTGTCCTCATTTGTCTGTCTCTCAAAAAGTCTCTCATCCATTCCAAAAGTTTCCCCTTCAGTCCTCCTATATACTGTATTCTAGTTTCCACATTAGTCTCTTATGAGGTACCTTGTCAAAGGCCTTCTCTAAGTCTAAGTACACAAAATCCGCCCAACCATCTCTCTCCTGTACCACGTCAATCGCTCTTGAGTAAAAGCTCAACAAGTTAGAAACACATGACCTTCCACTTCTGAATCCAAACTGACATTCAGCCAAAATATTCATCTCTTCCAGATATTTTATCCATCTGTCTTTCAGGATTCGCTCACACAATTTTGCGACCATGCTGGTTAGAGACACTGGTCTATATTTCAGGGGTTCTTCCCTGTTTCCTCCCTTGTAAATTGGTACCACATTTGCCCTCTTCCATTCTTGTGGCACTTTCCCCTCTTCCAGTGAGCATACAATTAAACTGTGAATTTTATCCACCAGTTGTTCTTTGCATTCCTTCATTACCCAGTTAGAAATTCCATCAGGTCCTGGGGCTTTCCTTACATCTTGAGTTTCCAGTAATTTATACACTTCCTGTACCTCCACTTTTATATCTTTTATCACCGGAACATTTCTAATCACTCCCTCCCCTTCCACAAGCTCCTTTTCTTTGGTGAAAACTGACTGGAAACGTTTGCTCATTATTTCTGCTTGCATTGCCGCATCCCTATAGACCTCTCCTTCTACTTTCAGTTTGGTGATTCCTTCCTTTTGTTTCAGTTTGCCATTAACAAATCTATAAAACAGTTTGGGTTCATCCTTGCATTTGTCAATTATAGCTTTTTCAAAATTCCTTTCTTCTTCTCTACGTATTCTTGTACATTCATTTCTTGTTCTTTTATATTCTTCCTTTGTTCTGTTGTTACCTCTCTTTCTCCAATTGTTCCACACTTTATCTCTCTCTTTTTTTGCTATCATACGCCTTCTATTAAACCACTCCTTTTTCCTGTTTTCTTTGCCTCCTACTCTTGGTACAAATTTTTGCACTCCCAAATTATAGAGGTCTAGAAAGATATCCCACATCCTCTGTATCTCTCTTGTTTCTCTGAATTTTCTCCAATCCGCATTTTCAAAAAAGTTTCTCAATCCTGTAAAATTTGCTTTCCCAAAGTTGTATCTTCCCTGTCTATGAAGCTCGTCTCTTGGTTCGACGTTCCCTATTAACATCTGGAACTCAGTTACCACATGATCACTTTTTCCTAAAGGACAGAGATATTTCAATGATTCTGTTACATCGGATTCTTTGGTAAACAGTAAATCTAACCTTGCTGGTGTGTCCTCACCTCGAAACCGTGTCTCTTCTTTGACCCATTGCGTCATCACATTATTCATTATTATATTTAATAACATAGTGCCCCACGAATCCTCGCTGCCTCCCGAATACCATTCCTCCCAGTTCACCTCTGTACAGTTAAAGTCACCCACCAAAAATATATTATTGCTTTTCTCAATTATTTTTTGTAAATAGCTAGCCATATCTGACAACATCTCATGGTATTCATCATCCTTCCATGCTCTCGTCTTTGGGGGAACATACACTACCGCCATATCTCTCTTAACATTCTCTCCAGTTTCTAATTTCATATATATCACTTCAGCCCTGCCTTCTCCCATTTCCACAGTATCTACATTTATGTTGTTCTTCACTGCTATCATCACTCCTCCTCCCGTTTTTTCTTTTTTGTCTTTTCTCCACAGTTTGTATTTACCATCTCCCAAATGAACAGCAATATCTTCTCTTAATTTGGTCTCTACAAAGCACATGACATCAGGTTCATGTTCTCTCAAGAAATCGTTAATTTCAAGCCTTGTCGATATGAAACCATCAACATTAGTATATATCACCTTCAAATTATTTTTGACGTTTTTAATACCCTCTTCTCTCCTACTCTCTGTCCGTACCACTTCCTCAACTTCTGATCTTTCACAGCCATCCCCCTTAGTTTCCTTCACTTCTGTTTCCTTAAATACCACTTCCTTACTTTCATATCCATTACTCTCCAAAAAAAAGTATTACATTCTTCCTCTGTCCTCTTATCATTTTTTTCCTTTACGTCTTCCTTCAATGATTTTAAAACTTCTCTTTCTTCTTCATTCAAATCTTTTCTTATTATAATATTTTCCATCCCTGCCTCTTTGCTTAATTTCCAGGTCACTTTAAGTATCTCATTTATTACACTTTCTGCTGACACCTTGACTCTCATTGGTCTTGTTTCCCTTTTCTTATAAGGCCCTATTCTCCTTACTTCCTCAATTTCTTTTACCCACTTGTCTCCTTTGGGGTCAATCTTGCCTAATATTCCTCTCACCAGGTTCGTGTCTTTCTCGAGTCTTATGAACCTAACCTTTTCTTCCTCCTCCCTGTTTCCAAATATTACCACACATCTGTTCCTTTCTACAGTTTCTCTCACTATTTTCTCTTTTTTCTTTAGTATTTTCACTACATTTTCTTCCATTTTTTCTTGTTCATTTCCCTTTCTTCCTGGATGATTTGTCTTAGGCTGACCACTTCTTTCTGTTCTTCTTGTACGTGTGCCCACTTTGCCTTATGTTCTTCTAATACACTACTGACCTTCTCCGTTTTATTAGTACTCTCTTCTAGTTTCCTTCTCAATTTGACATTTTCACGCTTCAAATTTCTAATCTCTTCATTCGCTGTCTCATTGGACTGGATCAGACTCTGTATGGTAGTCTCCGTATTTTCAGACACATCCTTTATCACTAGATTCTCTACTTTCTTTTCAAGTTCACTAATCCTCATAATTAATGTTTTAACGAGGTCCACGACATTGGTATTTCTATCAAATCCTTGAAATTCGAGTCCCTCATTGTTTACATTTTCGGCCATGTTTGATTTTGGTTAGAGTACCAAAACAGCTGTTATCGAAAAATACTACAAACATTCATGTATACTCTATCCAGTAAATCTTTACATTTTTGGTAGTCTATTAACTTTCATTATTTTAAATTTAAAACAAGACCTTAGGAGACAGGACAGACAAAATTCCTGAAACTACTTAAGGTTAGCAGTGATGGCTGGGACGTCTGCTCTCTCTGGTTGTTCGTTCATGTGTGTGTGTGTGTGTGTCTGTGTCTGTGTCTGTGTCTGTGTCTGTGTCTGTGGCTGCCTTTTGTAGGAAAGTTGCTTGCAGGTAGCAAGGTATAGTGAGGTACTTACATAGATGTATTGTAATAGAAAAATTTTTAATAATTTATTATTCATCCTGTTCATAAGTATAGTGTTAATACCATAGTAATATATCTTTCAGGTGGTTCATATTGACTACAATGTTTGCTTTGAAAAAGGAAAAAACCTGCGGGTCCCAGAGAAAGTCCCTTATAGAATGACCCAGAATATAGAAGCTGCCCTGGGATTCACTGGAACAGAGGTAAGTAGAGCTAAAATGGCTTGTAGAAATTTTGAGAATAATGATCATCATAATGCAGATAATTCTTTTGAAGTTTGTTTTCCATACACTGAAAGTTTAGAGTAGAAGTTCATAAGATTTCAGTGGTATAGAGAAGGGTGTCAAGGAATTGAAGGCTAGGAAAAATCAGTATAGAGTACATAATTAGTCATGCTTGTTTCAGCACTCATCCAGTCCCTCATTGCCATGCATATACACTATATACACTGCTTTGTGTTTATTATTTAATTAATTATGCCCTGATTTTCTTGACATGTTCTTCATTTGCAGTCTGTTACTGTATAATTTTCTCATAAATCAGAATGACATTACATCATTCTTACTACATGCGCCAAACCTTACAGTCTTTTTTTTCATCAGGTTTTAATGATGGGTAGTAAGTAATGGTTGTATGTGAGTGAGAAATTTGGAAGTTTCCAGCCCACTGAAAATCATAACCTCTACTATAAGCTCCAATATGGGGGTTTCTCAACAGAAAGTGTCACATCATTACTGTTACATGCACAGTTTGTACTCAGTTTAACCCACTCCAATTTAAGAAAAATTCAGATTTACCGTACATAATCTTGTCCATTATTGCTGCCCAGTGTAGCAACCAAATATAAGTAAATTTTCATTAAAGTGCAGTATGTGTGCATTCCTCACTTTCATAGTTTTCTGATTTTATTACATTACCCGTATATAAATAAATGTACGGTACTCTTTCACTTATCTGGACCATTTATGCCTGTGAGTGACGGGATGAGAGTGTAGAAGCTGCAGTTAAAGAGGAAAAAAATGCTTTTCCGAGAATAGTAATGGGTGATAACAGAGAAGAATTCTAGGGCTAGAAAGGAGGTATACAGGGCAAAATCTGAGTCTCAGAAACTTTAACTGGATAACCCATATAGCTTTGAAAGGAAGAATATGATGTTAAAGGTGGCAAATATGATGAAGAGGAAAAACAGGGATACAGTAAAAGCCCAGTTATTTGGGAGCTGATTATTCGGTAGATCCAATATTTCGGCAGTTTTGAGAAATAGTCCCATTTACAAAACTCTTTGATTGTTCAGCAGATGTTCTGAATCATCTTGGCAGTCCAGGAAGTGTTATCTGTGACTTGTAGGCCTACTGTGTCATTACGCTTGTATATGTTCACTACACTCAATCCTCGTAAATCGCGGCAATTTGTGTCTGGACCACTGCCGTGATTTACAAATTCCGCGGTTTATAAATAATAACTTATGTGAAAAATGAATTTGGGTCTGGACTTTAGCCAACCACCCCCAACAGCACCCTACCTACACCTATCTAGGCACCATCAAACACAAACATACAAATTTAGGACTATTCAGTGCATGTATTTAATAGAAATAAGCAATGTTAAGGGATCTCACCTTAATCCTATGACGATATTGCTTGAGTGAATGGAGTGGGGTGGTGTTGGGAAGAACTTAGAACCTCACAGCATGAGGTGAGGGTGCTCCCTCATGCTGTTCTCCCTTCTCCAGCTCCTCTGCCTCCCTCAGGAAGCCCTCAAAGTCTGCCTCAGAGATGACAGATGCCACGTCATCCACGTCCTCAGTGTGTGAAGGGCCAGACTGTGGTTCAGGCTCAGTTTCTGCCCTTACCCGGGCAAAATAGTGGGTGATGAGTTCCTGATGTTTCTCATTAACTCAGTGGCATTAGTATGCACACTTGCCACCAGGGACGGATGGTGATTGGTTGTTGGGTCACGATTTTCAAATTGAATGCCACGGCTTACGATTCTCCTTGGAAAAGGCTCACTTTGGTGCCTAGATCCGCGATTTTCGTAACTTTATAATGATTTAACCCATGCCGTCCCGGCAACGTAAATTAACGCGGCAACATTGCAAAATCCCTAATTTGCACAATTTTCAATTTTCGCGAGTGATTTCGCGAGTGATTTTTGGCATGTATACGCAGGACACCTTCCTCTATTCCCCTACAAGATGCCAAGCAGGAACAATGCCTTACACCGCATAATCTCTTCCCCCCCCCCCTGCATGCTATTGTCTTGGCAATTCACCTGTTACCAGTGACCTGGCCAATAAAGACATTCAGGGCCAGAATGATTTCCCAATCGATGACAATGTGGAGGACAATGTTTACATAGCATTAGAGGAAGAAACAGTCAGAAATGATGATCAGGTAATGTGGGAAGAAAAAGGTCATGAATGGTGATTAGTTAGTGAGAGAAACAATGCTTATAATGCCTATATTACTGTTTGAAAACCAAGATACTCTTGTACTACATATAAATTCGCACCAAGTAAATAAATAAATACTGTTTGTGAGTGGATAAAATAGTTACCCTCCCATAGAACTCTTTTTCTTTGGTGCCAGCCTGTTAGAAAACCCAGTCAGGTAAGGAAGTACTTGTACCTAAATCATGTATTTTAAACTCAGGTGAGCGATTTCTCTATGAATTTTCGATGTTTCTCACCAAAAGCGGATGTTTTGGCCCAAAAAAAAAAAGGTCCAAAAATGTCGGGATGGGGTGAGTTAAGGGTGCCGGCAGTCTGACAGCCACTTAGCCGTTATTTACAAATCCGTGATTTATAAACACGTGATTTACGAGGATTGAGTGTAGTATCTATATTTTTCAGATTCAGGTATAGCACTGTATTGATTACATTCATTCATTCATCATTCATTGCCAGATGCCATAAATCCCGAACGGGGTGGCCAAGGGCTTAGAGTTAATTGTTTTACAGGGAGGGAGCACTAATCCTCCACCAACCCCACTTGACACGTAAGGAGCATGTATGGTGTCACGAATCAATCCGCGACATTTCCCTTTTGTGAGAAGCCACGAACTATTAGTGGAAAACTCACTGCGTATCGCTCAGCTAACCGTTTCTCCCTCCATTTCGGGGTACACTTTTCAAAACATTCGTCACTGTTTTCAAAAGTGACCGATTTAATGCACGTCACTGAGTGCTGTACTGAGCGATACTATTGTTTTCTTTATTGTTCGGCCCTGCTTGCACTTGACCGTTAAAAATGCGGCCTAGTGCTCCGCTTTTGTTCCCACGACTTACTCAGTCCAGTTGTTGCTGCGACGGAGAGAGGTCCTGTGCCAGCAGTGTGAGGTCAGCTAGTACCCAAACTCCACAGTTCTTCAGTACTTCCATCCTAGTTCAGCTTGGGTGATACGCAGCATTCATCGACTATAGTATTTCCTTCTTGTATTTCCCTAGTTATAAGAGTTTAATTAAGGTGTTTTTTCCTAGGCGTAAGTATTTAGCTATTGCGTGAGTGAGTGAGTGCGTCTCATTTAATTTGATTTGAATTGTAACGTTAAATTTATTTTTTGTAATTAATAAATTTAACAGTTCTTTTTCTTGAGCTCAATGTAAAGTAAAATCTTGTTTCATTTCTCCATAATTAAGCTTATTTTCCAATTTAGCTCCTAGCTTGCATAAACGTTTGCTTTCATAACTGGTACTTAGACCAGTCTTGTTGTATTAACTTAAAATCCGTTGTGCCAGGAGTTAATGCTTCAGCAAGAACCTGATGTTATTATTATTAGTATTAGTTATTTATTGTCAGGGGTGAAGTAACTTTCTCCAGAGGCTAACAGTACAGTAATTCAGCAATTGTGAGTAATTAGTCTCTGCTGTGTACTGTTGAGAAAGTTTTTGAATTCTCGTTCTTAGAGAATCGTTGCACGATTTAGCAAGACAATCATTGTCCCTGCTGTTCAGTATTATTGAATATTATTATCAGTTTAAATAATATATAAGCATTTATTTCAAAATTACCCTGATATTATAAAAACCCCGTGACATATGGTTTCGATAAATGGATACCACCCAGTGTTAGGACTCCATATTATAAATACAATTAATTATAGAAAACATGATAGATAGATAGATAGATAGATAGACAGAGCACCAGGCAAGCCTGGGAATGGGAAATGATCTTGCAAGTGTAATTGAGGAAATGTTGACAGTACACTAGAAGCAGCAAGTCAGGGGATGATATAGGTAGTGTGTCAGCGAAATAGCATACGAACAATGCCTAGTGACCATACACACACATACACACATAATCACACACAGGTTTCTAGAACATTCCAACAACAGTGTAACACACGTGACACGACCCCTGCTACACCAGAATTTAGGAAGCAGAGCTGAGAAGGAGGCTAGCTATAGAACCGACAGGTAGTGGAGAGAGTGAACAAGAAGAGGGGTCCAACTAGACTTACTTAGTATATTAAGTCTCTGTAAGACATACCCTGCTCGACTTAGATTTTCTCTGAAGATAATAAATTAAGATCAACTCCCTGTATTCATCATTAACTCCTACTACAAGAATCAAGAGTCACATTTGGTGGCAGCGAACGTAAGGACCTCGTCTACGAATCTGCAGTGAATTTCTACAAAAGCAGGCGAGACTCTACAAGATTAGCTTCAGTTCTGCAGTGAATTCCTATAAAATACAGTCTACGAGCCTACAAGCCTATGAGCCTACAAGTCTGCAAAACAACTCTATAATCTTCACGTAACTTCAAGCAGCAGCAAGAAGAATTAAAAAAAAACAAAGCAAGTAAAGAAAAAGAAAGACCAAAGCAACAACCGGTATTTGATAATAGCCATTTAGTAGATCGATTGTTGAAAATATATTATTTTCCGGTCCAATATTCTGTAGAACGTCGCTTAGCAATGGCATGGGAAATCGGTCTGGGATTGTGTGATTGTTTAGTTTACTGTAATCTACTACCGCACGCATTTCTCTATTTCGTTTGGGCACGAAGAATAATGGGGCATTCCACGGGGAGACTGAAGGTTCAATACAGTAATCACTAATATCCGGACGCCCAATATCCGAACATCCCCACTACCCGGACATAATCATCCCGGAATCCAATATTCCCAAAATGGTCCGAACTCCCCCCCACCCCCACCCCCCACCCCACCAAAAAAAAAAAAAAAAAAAAATTCCCGCCCGTAATTTGAACTTGCCACTCGCGGCGCGGGAGAGCATTGTTGTGGCGCGTCATTCCTCTGATGTCCGATAGAGCGCCGCTGCATCCTCCCCACTTTCTGCCTGTCTCTCGCCGCGAGTGCACACTCGTCGTTATGGCTGCCCACATGATCGCTTTTGTGGTGGTGCCTTACCTGCTGCAGGCACTCCTGCTGCTCTCGAGCCTCCTCTCAGTGTGTGTGATGATGGCCCCGCCACCTGAGAAAAGGAAGAGAGTGGTGTTGACTCTGGAGAAGAAACGGGAGATATTGGAGAAAGTAGATGCGGGGTGGTCTTCTTCCCGCATTCTCCGCGAGTTTAACCTGGCCCGGTCATGCAGTACACGGCTGACTTCTCGTCGAGAAGCAAACACAATGTGGAGAGGAAGGTTATGTTTACCCCCAAGTTTGCAGAAATCAACCGATCCACGTTGATTTGGTATCGACAACAACGTGCTGCTGGTGTGATGGTACGTGGAATGGAGCTGAAGGCTGCTGCTGAGAAGTTTTCCAGGCTTCACGACGCCCTAGACTTCAAGGCATCCGAGGGTTGGCTCTTTGCGTTCAAGTTACGGCATAGCCTTACCAACCGTAAAGCACATGGCGAAGCATTGGACGCTAATGAGGATGGAGTTGACGAGTTTTGGCACAAGGTGAAGGGCTTGATCGACAGGGAGGGCCTCACTTTCGGTCAAGTCTACAACGCAGACGAAACTGGCCTATTCTATCGCTTGATGCCAACGAACACTGTAGCCGAGGAGACGGAGAAGCGTGTACCTGGCCGCAAGCTCTCCAAGGAACGGGTATCTTCATTGTGTTGTGCCAATGCTAACAGCATGCACCGGCTTAAGCCCGTTGTTGTTGACCGCGCAAAGCAGCCTCGGTGCCTTCGTGGGGTGATGGATGTCCTTCCTGTCGTCTGGTACCATTCTTTGAAGGCATGGTTTACAGCTGTGATCTTCAAAGACTGGTTCCACCGCCACTTCGTCAAGGAGGTCATCCATTACCAGACGAAGACACTGGGAATCCCGCGCGACCAGGTAAAGGCCCTCCTTCTCCTCGACAATGCACCTGCCCACCCATGCAACAAGGACTTGGTTGCTGAAAATGGCCATATTAGGTGCATGTTTCTGCCACCTAATACGACTGCTCTCATCCAACCAATGGACCTAAGAGTGATCGTGGCAACAAAGCACCTATACCGTCGGAAGTTCCTGGACGAGGTGATGGTTGTTCTCGAGGACGAGGACGAGCGCAGGGAGGGACAGGACACACGAGGCAAGCAGACTTTGGAAAACCTTCGCCGCTACAACATCAAGTCTGCGCTGTATAACTGGGCTAGTGCATGGAAGGAAGTCCCTGTGAAGACTCTGGAAAATGGTTGGTCTCGTCTGCTTCTCGGAACGGATGTGGAGTACGATTTTCTAGGGTTTGACGTGGATGACTTCCATGCACGGCTACGTACGCACGGCAACGATGTTGATGTGGACGATGTTTGTGAGTGGTTGGATGACGACGAGGGCGATCCTGGGTATCAGACGTTGTCTGATATTGAGATCGCGTCTTCAGTTGCAGGTGTCAGTACCGAACTTGAAGATTCCGACGAGGAAGGTGACGATGATGCGGACTCCTCTCAACAGGACACTACTCCAGCCATCCCCAAGCTGAGCGCACTCCGGGAACATCTAGAGTTCGTCCTAGACTACCTGGAACACCCGGACTGCAACAGGGAGATGGGGCCCTTGGGACTCATGGAGGAAGTGCGTGCTTTCAGGCAGCGCATCATCAATCGTCAGAATCGTCAGTCATTGCGTCAATCAACCATTGACAGTTTTTTCAGGCCCGTGACCCCCACTGTGCCCAGCCCTGGCTCCACTCCGTTGCCTTCCCAAGACAGGCCCTCATGCTCCGAGCCACAGCCCAGCACATCAGCCAGGGTGGAGTCACCGCTCGACATGAGTTTGCGGCTGTCTTCAGAGTCGTCTGCAGTGGGTACGCCATCACCACAACCCAGTGATGCACCCCTAGGTCACCTGCCAGTGATACTCTCGGATTCTGACAGTGAATAAACAGCAAGAACTTCTCCACTAGACCACACGGGAATTTAGAGTGTTGTGCAGTGAATAAAACAGTGTGTTGTGTTAAGGATTTACAGTTGTGAGAGAAAAGATTCAATTGAAAAAAAATGTAACGTAAATAGACTTGTTTGTTTTGGCTTTGGAAAATTAAAAAAAAATGGGAAAAGTTAAAGTGCAACACTTAGTAAGTTACAATGGAGCATTAGTTAGACAAGAGTGCACACTGTGAAGAGAACGGACTTCTGTGTGCGATTGACTAAGTTCAGTGCAAGACTTCGGGAACAGTGTACTGCAAGTGCTTCAGGAAATCCTTCTTACTGTCAGAGTCCGAGAGGAGGCGGTTATTCATTGAGGTGGCCATGGACTTGCTGTAAGTAGGCAGAATGTTTCATACAGTACTTTTTTCCATACTATACTTACCTCATTTCACTCTTTAATGTCCTTTATTGATGTGAATAGGGTGTTAGGAGCTATGCATGTGCAGTAGGAAGGTGTTTTTCTGAGTTAGGCTGGGTTAGGGTCCATAAGTACCAGTCCAGGAGCCAGTCACCAGAATGTTTATTATTGTGTGAACCTACTTCTAAACCCTCATTTTATGTTTCTTTTGCATTTATTTCAGTCATTTATGTGCCTTGTTGGTGTGATTTGGGTCTTAAATAGGTGCTATGCATGTCCAGAGGGAGTTGTATAGGTGTTTCTCTGAGTTAGGGTCCATAAGTACAAGTCCATAAGCTGGGGCCCAATATCTGGACAGAACCAATATCCGGACCTACCTATGGCTCTATTACGTCGGATATTGGAGTGATTACTGTAATTCCAAGTTTTAACATTTCATCGACATACTGATTTGCAAGTGTACGTTGGGAGTGTGGGATGTTTCTGGGTGCACATTATTTCTTGTGATTAATCAGGTTAGTACACCCTAATTGTTCTCCAGATAATGCTACGGTGTTCCTGTGTGTTTCCAGCAGGGTTAACAAATCATTTTCTTCATCAAATTCATCCGAGTGAATTAAATTCTCTTTTATTCTTTCTCTATCCGTAGATTTTATCTCACTTGTCACTCCAGCTATAACTATTTCCTTCACAGGGGCGGGACATTTTTCAATATTAACTCTGCAAGTCCCCTTTTTCAACTGAACTTCCCCATTCATGTGATAAATTATGAATATCTGAGTTTGCCCTGCGTCATTCATCTGACATAATGCGTTTTCTACTGACAATCCTTTTACTTTACATAATTCTTCTAAGACAAGAACAATACTATTCCGTAATTTGCTCTTTATGGTAACTTTCATATAGGAATTAGGTGGTATAACTAAATTATTGGTGAGATGGGTGGGAAAAACTGATCAATCAGTACTGTTATCTGGGTCTTTAATTCTGGAGGCTGGGGCTGGTGGTGGGAGTGGATCTATACACTCATCTGTTTGTGTATGTTTTTTTTAAGCTTTTAATATTACCAATTCTTTTTGGTTCTCTTTTACTAATCGGTGAGGGCTCTGATGGTATTTACTCTAAGAATTCTTCGTCAAAGTCTATTCCATTCATTTGTGGGAGTAAAGTTATGTTCTCTGCTCTCATGCGTCTTAAGCCCAGTAACATATGAGCTTTAATTGCTAAGTTTTCAACGATATAGAAAAATGCAGAGAATGGTCTTGTAGTCTGTGTGATATTTAACCTTATCATACCTTTTACTGTAATTTTTTTTCCATCTACCGTATATAAATCTAAATCAGCTTCTTCCAGAAAAGTTACTTTCTTCCTATTTTTAAGAATTCTATTTATTTCTTCTTGTGTTATTAAGTTCACTGGAGAGCCCCTGTCAAAAAATAAGGAAACATTTTGATTCTCACATACAACTGGTATCAAGATACACTCATTTCCCAACATGCCTCGAATGTGAATTTTAGACTTGCTTTTCTTTACGTTTGTTGGTTTTTTGCCATGACTTGGTCTTCCCCCGATTTGAACATAGACACAATTTTTTCTACTGTTTTGCAGTTACTGGTCCAGTGCCCTTGGCATCTATGATGCTTGCAGTAAGAACCAAATCCTTGTGTCTTTTGTCTATCCTCTTTTGTTTTGATAAAGCATTCATTCCTTGTGTGTCCTGGTTTTGCACAATAATGACATAGAATGGACCTATCTCTTGACTGTGACCTACGAGGTGACTTCCCATATGTAGTGTTGTTTGTGGCGCGAGATCTGCTCAGGCTGCGCGAAAACTTATGAAACTGCCTGTAGCCTGGTGTTTGTGATCGAACCCTCGACACATTTAGTTGTTTGCTCCGCCTGCTTTCGGGTCGTGATCGATTTTGTTCTCTGTTTGGGGTCGGTGTTGATGTTTTCACCGCTGATACTGTCTCAGGTACTCTCATTCTACTAGAATGTGCAGGTGTGTCGACCATATCTGCTTTACTGCACTGCATCTCTACCTCGTTCATTAAGTCTAGTAAGCACATGCCTGGGGTGTACGCGATCGTCTTGGCGATCTTAAAGGTCCTATCAGGTAATTTACACAAGGCAGCTACATAACCAGTGATGTCCACGACGAGGTCTGGGGACGTCTTTCCATCATCTGTTATCCAATTTGAGTTTTCCAAAGTAACTAACAATGTTCTTTTGATTGTGGAGACATCTGCAGTTATTTCACTGAGCACATGGTTTGTAGTGTGCTCCTTTACAAGATCTACAATCTTATGTAATTCTGGAATTATACCTGGCAAGAAGTTCATACCTCCAGAAAATTTCTTATAAAATTCAATTTTAAATTCATCATATGTCCTAGCCTTGAGGAGCTTATCTGAGCTCAGTAAATTGCTTGCTGGACATCTTTCCTGGCTTATGCAAGATGAAAAAATGGCAATTTTCTCTTGTTCATCGAGGATGTGTCGCTTGATAAAGATTTGTTTGCACTGACTGACCAGTGAAATGACTTCAATACGATCTTTTTCTGTGCCAGAGAATTTTGGGGCAGTTTTATCTTCATGGTAAACATAAACATGAGGTGGGGATGTTTGATTCGCGGTATTTGTTGCGTTATTCATTTTCACTGTTTGCTCTGTTAATTTAACTTGGACTTGTTTATCGTTGTGTGAGGGAATGGTGGAATAGGTTCGGTCGGAACAGTGAACCCTGTTAAGTATATTGGCATATGTGTGCAAGTCAGCGACAAAGTCCTCACTTGCTACGTCAGAGGGGGTTTCCCACTCATCATCTAGAACTGACGTATTTGTTTCTTGATCTTTAGTTTGTGTTGAGTTTTGTACAATGGGTGTGTTGCCTTGGTGCTCTCCTAATTGTGAATCCGTTGTTGGATCTGATTGTGTTTCATCTGGTATTAACGTGGGTGGTGGCGAAAATATCCCTGTCATTAAGGTATGGTGTTATGAAATACGCCTTTTGTTTATTCCTAACTAAATAGATGATGAGTAAATGAGTTGTAATAAATGATAGATAGTGTGTGTATAAGTGTATATATAGAAATAAGTAAAGGAGTTTAATATACCTAATTTTAGCACTGAGAAGAAATGAGTAAGTATAATTTCCCCCACTTGATACAGATCGGAGAGGCGTGTCGATGCAACTGTTGATCTCAGAAGAAAAATGCAGGGTTGATTGAAGATCTCTTGATAATTCTAGTGCTGTGTTGATGGACAATATTACTCAGGAAATTCCATGGCCTGGTGCTTGTGGTGGTTAACAGCTGTCACAGGCAAACCTCAGCATAGAACGTCGAATTTCCAACTCAGTACTGTGGAAATAAATGAGTATGAGTAGGAGCTATGTGAATAATGAGTAATGAGTAGTGGGTGAGAAGTGCCAGGTGTCAGTCACACGTTGATTGGCGTGGCCTTATGTCAGCAAACTTGCGTGGTGATGTTATCTCAGCAGATACACATTGTGACGTCGGCTTCCCACACTGGTAGCTGTGGTGAGGAACTGAGTAGCGATGCGTAACATGGGTTAAGAAAGGTGAGTAAGATGCGTTATAAATGTGGCTCTGGTGTTGTGCTGTGTGTCTTGACCTCTGCGTCAGTGATGGAGGTAGGTGGGAGAGAGTGTTAGGGTTTTGTGTGCATGTTGCTTTGGTGTTTCTTTTTCTTTACTTGCTTTGTTTTTTATTCTTCTTGCTGCTGCTTGAAGTTACGTGAAGATTATAGAGTTGTTTTGTAGACTTGTAGGCTCGTAGGCTGTATTTTGTAGGAATTCACTGTAGAACTGAAGCTAATCTTGTAGAGTCTCACCTGCTTTTGTAGAAATTCACTGTAGATTCGTAGTGAGGTCTGTACGTTCGCTGCCAACCAGATGTGACTTTCGATTCTTGTAGTAGGAGTTAAAGATGAATACACGGAGTTGATCTTGATTTATTATCTTCAGAGAAAATCTTAAGTTGAGCAGTGTATGTATTACAGAGACTGAATACACTAAGTAAGTCTAGTTGGACCCCTCTTCTTGTTCACTCTCTCCACTACCTGTCGGTTCTATAGTTAGTCTCCTTCTCAGGTCTGCTTCCTAAATTCTGGTGTAGCAGGGGTCGTGTCACGTGTGTTACACTGTTGTTGGAATTGGTAGTACCTAATGACATGATACCCCAAGTATTACCAACGATACACGATAGCCCACATGCAGGACACCCTGGAAAGGATAAGACATTCAAACAGGCCCAGCTGTTATATTACTGGCCTTCATTACTTAAAGATATAAAGCATCATTTAGATAGATGCGAATCATGTGCAAAACACAAAGGATACCCAATCACACCAGCACCGATGGGTAATTACCCTGTACCACATCAACCATGGGACGTTGTCGCTGTTCATTTACTCAAGATGCCATTATCATACAATAATAACCAATACCTATTCGTAGCAACGGATCATTTTTCCCGTTATGTCGTTTTAGCTCCAATTAAAGATAAAACAGCAGAGACAGTAGCAAAGGCAATAACAGATAATGCAATATGTCGCTTTACTACCCCAAAAGTACTAATAAGTGATAATGGAGGAGAATTTAATTCTGATATCTTACAAGAAATATGTAAACAATACAACATCAAACAGGTTAACGTTTTAGCCTATCACCCAGCATCTAATGGGTTAGTAGAGAGACAAAACAAAAAAGTATTAGATGTGCTATGACACATTCTCAGTGAAAATTATGCAAGCTGGGATGATTGGATTCCCAGAGTAGAAGCCTCAATTAATGGATCTTTAAATAAATCCATAGGTGACACACCACATTTCATTATATATGGGACAGATAAAAAACTACTATATGAGCTCCTAGAAGGTGACAGTCTGCCTATATACAATTATGATGATTACTCTAAACTCCGTTTACGTGAATTCCAGGATATACGCAAAAGAATCAAAAAACAATTGACGATGTCCAAGGAAGAAATGATGGAGTTATTTAACAAGAAGGCAAGAGATTCACCTATCAACTTAGGAGACATTGTTTGTGGTATCATTCATACGAGAGACAATAAATTATCCCCAAAGTTTGAGGGCCCCATACAGAGTAATTAACATAAAAGCAAACAAAGTTTTAATTAAGTCACTATCAAGTGGCGAAGAGAAACAAGTTCATATTGACTATTTAAAACGAGTTTCAAGGGAATTATCCAATAATTATTCAGCATCGGATACAACCGAACAGGTGAACGTAACTCAAGAAACCAAGCAAGAAAACAACAATGATTACAAAAAGAAATTAAGGTCATATACCAAACAATCAAACATAGGTGCAGCTGTTCCAATAAAATCTACAGTACATCATTTACGAGAATTAAATATCGATTTAAACTCCTTCTATAAATGAAATAACAATCAGCCGTAACGCACATGGTTTCATGGCTTAGAGGAAGGACAGTCAGGAGAATCCTGTTGTCACAGGCAGTTGAGTAAGGAAATCCACCTAGCCCTTTGCCATAGAATCTGAGTTATTGTTTTACAGGGAGGGGTACAAATCCTCCACCAACCCATTTGACACATAAGGAGCACATATGGTATGTATATATGGATATCAACCAGCATTGTAGAAGGTTTCTTTGCTTAAAGGAAAGAAAAGCAGGCAAATCCTGCAGTCACAAGCGGTTTAGTATGAATTTCCACTTATCCGTCTGAGGAGTTACGAACTGGACACCAATTAGTGGATCCCCCGTTGAGTTGTGTCACAGTTTGGGAGAAGAAGTGATCTCGGACTTGCCAGGTTCATGTCGCACAATTCTTAGGTTTCCAGACAGAGCCAGTGAGGTGTCACTCATGGCTGACCTTGGTAAAAGTAGTTTTGTATTGCCTGTAGGATGCACCCGACCAGTCTTTTCCTCTCCCGTCAGTAGGAATAGGGACCGACACCACCAGACGTATCAACCAACGCTACCTTTCTCCGGCTCTTGCTGCCTCTGCTGGCTACTTGCCCAACCAATGGTGGGAGACGTAGAGAGAGAGAGAGCGCCGGCAGAGGGTGGCACATGATACTACTGTCATAGGTGGTGGGCCTCTGCCTCCATAGTAACAAGTACAGCAGCCCACATCAGCAGCTTACGTTCGAGAGGGGCTTGCTCTTCCTTCTCCTTCCCCTTGACAGAGTACTTTATTGACACCCATCCTCTCTCTCCCTCCCCCTCTCATCCCATCTTCCCTCTGCAGCAGCAGCAGCAGGGAGGATGGGAATCCCCAGGAGGAGGACGAGGAGAGCAGCAGCAGCAGCAGCTGGAGGAGGATCATATAGATACATATGTATATGTACATATATATGGTGGGTGCTCAAGAAGGGCTGTCTGTCATTATTGTACAGTATAATAGAGCAGAGTAAACCCTGTCCCCCCAAATTAGTGAGGGGGTACCTTCCAAACCCCCTCACTAAGTCTTGATGTCATCCTGAAAATGACATTTACTGGTAATTGCGTATCCTATGAACCACTGATACTGTAATGCAAAATCTGTTTACCCCACTGATACTGTAATGCAAAATCTGTTTACCCCACTGATACTGTAATGCAAAATCTGTTTACCCATTGTTTTTAGCTGTTCGGCACTGACAGCATAATGGTGGAAGGGACAGTCCTAAGTGTTTAACTAAACCTAACGTAACTGAGCTTAAGTGTACCTAATAACTGAACCAAACCTAACCTAACTGGAGGAATATGAACTGGTAAGATCATTAGGCTGAAAGTTAAATGTACATTTAGTGCTTATTCTTTGGTTCATTTTTGTGTGTACAGTACATCCCCCTAGTACGCGAGTATATGGGCGGCAGAGGACGTCGCGTCCTAGGAATTCTCATACTGTGAATACATAAACTTATGGGAAAAATTACATATGGTGGCACCCCCCTTCATGGGCAGCCCTTGAGACACCTTTCAGACCTAAGTATTGTTCTATACAGGGAAATTATCTAAGACATATTACCTAAGATAAAGTAAACCAACAAGATTATGGCTTTACTAGGTAAATCAACAAGGATACGGCTTAACTAAACCAGCAAGAGTATGGCTGCTAACCTTTACCCAAAAGGACAACAGGCGTGATGGAGGTAAGAAGAAGATCCAAGGCAGGATGAGGCACCTAGCGTGCATCCCCTGCATCACCCACCACACCACCCGACACACCACCTTCCTCACCACTTTCGTCACCAGCACTTTCGACACTTTCACTAGCAAATGCACTCACTTAGTTCATAAACCCTTCAAAGTCTATTTCTGACACCTCAGACATTGAATCAGCCTCTTGATCCTCCTCAGGATATAGCTCTTCTGATGTTGAAGGGAGTGATTCCTCACTTTGTTCAAGCCGAAGGTAACGGGTGATGAGAGTTTGCTTCCATCTGTTTACTTCCTGGTTGTACTTGTCAGTGTAGTAGCGGAAGGTTTTGTCCAGTGAAGACACCACCTCCTCCACTCGCAACTGAGAACATTCAATGTCCTTGAATTCTTCCTAGAATTTATCAAGGGCACACAGTACCTGGCTGATCTCCATCATGGACAAATCTTCACTCTCCATCACTGGTGTTGCTGCCTTTTCTGCTGCGATCTGCTGCTCTGCGTCGGCCTCGTCCACTCGCAGGACGATTTCCTGGGGATCCTGCTCAGCTGCTGCCAAATGTAAACCCCTGATCTCCTCCAGCGAGATGGCCTGAAACCTGGCCACATCTTGTACACTTGGGAGAGTGGCTGCCTCAGCAGCAGCCAGGGACTGAAAGCTGCTTCCCAGTGCGATTTCACACAGGTGCAGTACGAGGAGGCGCCAAGCATGGTTAATTGTTGCAGTGGTTATATCTGCCCAAGAGGACAACAAGAGAGTGATGGCATCCTTGCAGTTGAATGACCACCAAAAAGCCATAATAGTCTTCTCAGGAGTTGAAGTTGGTTGTGTGGGTGCTGTGCGTGGTGCAGATGAAGCGGGTGAAGTGGGTGGCTAGTCCAAACCTTCCTCGGCGTCCATGACATCACTCCCAGCCATGTTCAAGACAAGAATTGCCTGCAGTTCCTCACAGTTGTCGGTCTTGCTGCAGACGTGACCGTAGAGGCTTGACCGTTGCAATCAACTCCTGGTCTAGCAGTTGGATGAGAGAGGTCATTCTTGGGGGCAGAAAAACGATCTTGCATTCCTTGCTGAGGTCTGCTAGCCAGGTTGGATGACTTGAGGCATTATCAAGGATGAGAAGCACCTTGAAGGGGATGCGAAGTTTCCTGGATTTTGCCTTGGCATCAGGGATGAAATGCCGCAACAGCCACTCGGAAATGATGCTACTCGTCATCCAGCCATTGGAGTTGCTGTACCAGTATACCCCTCTGTCATCCATGCAGCGCAGATTCTTGTAACATCTGGGGTGTGCTGCAGTATGCACCACAACAGGACGCATCTTGTGTGAGCCTGATAAGTTCATGGCGAACATGACTGTTATCCTGCTCTTGTTGATTTTTCTGCCCCGGGCCTGGTGCTGGTGCTTACTAATATAAGTGCACTTCGGCATAACCTTGTAGTATAGGACTGTTTCATCAGTGTTATAAATTTGGTCCCTGCTGTAGCCGCCTTCGTCGATTATCCCCTTCAGATGGCTGGATAATCCCTGGCCGCCATTTCATCCGCTGATGCATGCTCCCCTGTGAGGCAAATGTGACGTAGCTCCTTCCTCTTCAGAAAGCGGCAAAGCCATCCTATGGAGGCTTTAAATGGTTTCTTTACAGCTGCAGCTTTGTAGAAAATCTTGGCCTGGTCCCTGATGCAGCGCCCGTTCAGTGGAATTCCTTCGTTGTCCTTCCTCAGGATAAATGTAGCCAGGTACCGCTCCATAAGAATTATAGCCTGGTTGTTCAGCCTGCTTCTCATGTCCAATGCCACCATCCCTTATGTCTTCACAGTCTTCTTTATGGCCTCCCTGTTAGCCCATATAGTTCGCACAGACGATTCTGCCAAGCTTAGTTCCTTGCCAATGACCGTGTTACCCTTCCCACTCTCGTTCTTCCTAATGACTTGCATCTTCATGGCATGAGTGATGCACTTCTTCTTCCTGGAGGAGTGGACATATATCCTGGCTCACAGAAAAAATAGCCACAGAGTACACTGGGTCGTACCTGGAACAGCGAGTGTACCCTCTGTGCACGTGTGTTTCCTCTGCTGGGACTCTCACCTCACCACCCTCCAAGCGGCGCATATGGACATCACGTGAGGAGTGAGCAGCATCGATGTCACAAGGTGGGTGGAGCGTAAGTAACCGTTATTCCTTTTTGGGGGGGCAATGTCGTGTACTCGAGGTAACCCCAGATTTTGGCCACTCTTCGCTCCCCGTCTCGCTTACAAGGAGTTCAATTCGCGTACTTTAAAAAAAAAAAAAAAAAAAAAAAAGTCCTCACATACAAGGGCGATCACATACTCAGAACTTGCGTACTGTGGGGATGTACTGTATATGTGAAATAGAGAGTATTGATGCAAACAATACTGTATTCCATTAACCCCTTAGTAACCTCCGGCATTGAACAACCCTTCACAGTACCTGTTTCGGTGACGAAGAGTTAGCATGAGCTATAAAAAACTATGAACAATTATGGGAAGGGAACAAAGGTCACTGGTATGTTTACACAACTCTATGCTACCATTCTAACAGTCAGGTGGTCGCTTAATCTTAGATGTTTTTTCCTAAACAGCACATGCACTGTAACTTTATGAATTCTTCTGTGAATCATAGCATAGGTTTGGGAAGCTAAAAAACACATTGCTAGGTGTGTCAGACAATTCTCTTCACATCTTTAAGAAAAGTAAATTGGTTTCAGAGCTCTTAAAAATTTATTCTGGGGCCAGCCATTGGTGCTCACAAATTTCTGAACCTATAGCCATTAAGGGGTTAAGTTGTTAAGCCATACATACGATTGTTTGTTTGTGGTGCAGTATAAGAAATTTAATCCATCTTTGAGTATGTAGGGTAAGTTTCATCCATTCTTCTGAAATCAATCTATTTTCCATGAAGATGTGAGAAGAATTGTCTGGCACACCTAACAATGTGTTTCTAGCTTCCTAAACCCAGGCTATGATTTGCTATGATTCACAGAAGAATTCGTGAAGTTATGGTCCATGTGCTATATGGGAGAAAACATCTGAGATTAAGTGACCACCTGACTGCTTGGGATGGTAGCGTAAAGTCATGTAAACATACCAGTGACCTTTGTTCCCTTCCTGTAATTGTTCACAGTTTTTTATAGCTCGCGCTAACTCAGCATCACTGACATCAGTACTGTAAAGGGTTGTTCGATGCTGGGGGTTATTAAGGGGTTAATGGAATACATTACTTTTGTGTCAGTATTCTCTCATTCACATATACACACAAAAATGAGCAAAAGAATGACTGATAAATATACGCTTAACTTTCAGCAGAAAGACCTTACCAATTCATATTCCTCCAGTAGTGTGGTAGGTGGGGGCGATCACCATCCACTCACTTGATGTAGTGCTGCTCTCCAGTGTCTGCCCCTTCCTCTCTTCCATCCTTCTTTCCTTCCATCCTCTTCTGTCTTTCCTTCATTCTTTCCTCGTCTTTCTGCCTCTGGGTGACTTTACATTCCCTCTTCTGTCGTTCTTTCCTCCATTCTTTTCTCTTCCTTCTTCCTGTGGGTGACTCTACACTGAGTGACAAGCCAAATGGTTTCCTCTACACCAGGAAACCATTTACTACACTGGGTGGTAACCATATAACCAAATTTTGGCACCTGATGGTTTAGTGGGTTATTACTGTACAGTGCTCCAATTGGATTGAGCCAATGAAGGTTTATATTCACATCTTGGTTGGGGTTTATTGCTCATGTAATGCCACTCAGGGATTAGTGAGGCTGGTCACTCTCGTCTTAAATGTCAAGACCAACTTGCCTGGCCCCAGGCTCCTACGCTCCTCATGGGGCAATGCAGGATTGGCGATGGATGGATACATGGATATTGTATTTTCTGCATTTTTCTGACAACAGTAATCCCTCCAATATCTGATGTAATACAGCCAAAGGCATGTCTGGAAAGTGGGTTTGTCTGGATACTGGGAAAATGCCTCCTGGACTGGTACTTATGGACCCTAACCAAGCCTAACTCAGAAATCCACCTACATAACTCCTACTGGACATGCATAGCACCTATTTAAGACCCCGTTCACACAAATAAGGGACAGAAAGCATGAAATAAATGGAAAGGAACCACAGAATGAGGATTTAGAGATATGGAAAATATTTAGCAGTATCCAGGGTACTTACAACACGTCCATGGCCGTCGCAATGAATAACCTGCCTCCTCTCAGACTCTGACAGTAATAAGGTGCTCCTGAAGCACCTACAGTAATCCAGTGTTGCACTGCACTTAATGCTTTGCACTCTGAATTCTAATTTCTTAACATTGTGCATTCTTTTCACAGTTGCGCTGCACTTGAAACGCACCTCTGTTGCACTCTGCACTTAATCCTTTGCACTCTGAATTCTAATTTCTTTACACTGCACATTCTTTTTTTACTTGCTCTTGCACTTGAAACTCACCACTGTACAGTAGCACTCTGCACTTAATCCTTTGCACTCTGAACTCTAACTTCTTAATGCTGTACATTATGTTCTTTACACTGCACAACACTATAAATTCCCGTGTGGTCTAGTGGCAAGTTTTTGCTGTTTATTCACTGTCAGAGTCCAAAAGTAGGTGTTGCAGGTGGCCGAGGGGTGCCTCGCTGGGACGTGGTGATGGGATACCCACTTCAGACAACTCTGAAGATAGCCACAAACTCACGTCCAGTGGTGACTCCACCGTGGTCAATGTGCTGGGTTGTGGTTTGGAGGTGGAAGGCCTGTCTTAGGGAGGCAGTGGTGTGGAGCCAGGGTTGGGCACGGCGGGGGTCACGGGCGTGAAGAAACTGTCAATGATTGATTGACGTAAGGAACGGCGATTCTGGCGTTTGGTGATTCGCTACCTAAAAGCGCACATTTCCTCCAGAAGTCTTAGGGGCCCCATCTCCCTGTCACAGTCTGGGTGTTCTAGGTAGTCAAGAATGAACTCAATGTGCTCCCGGAGTGTGCTCAGCTTGGGGATGGCAGGAATAGTGGTGCGTTGAGAGGAGTCCGCATCATTGTCACTGTCCTCATTGGAATCTTCAAGCTGGGTACTTGTCCCAGCAACTGAAGATGCGATCTTGATATCAGACATGATCTGATAGCCAGGATCGCCCTCGTCGTCATCCAACCACTCATGCACTATGTTCACATCAACGTCGTCGCCAGCCGCACAAAGATGTGCATGGAAGTCATCCACGTCAAAACCTGGAAAGTCGTGCTCCACATCAGCTCCGAGAAGCAGACGAGACCAACCACTTTCCGGAGTCTTGACAGACTTCCCTCCATGCACTGGCCCAGTTGTAGATGGCTGACTTCGTGTTGCAGCAGCGAAGGTTTTCCAAGTCCACTGGCCTCGCATGTCCCATCCCTCCCTGTGCTCGTCCTTGTCCTCGAGAACAACCATCACCTCATTCAAGAACTTCTGACGGTACAGCCTTTTTGTTGCCGTGATCACTCCTTGGTCCATTGGTTGGATTAGAGCAGCCGCATTAGGTGGCAAAAACGAGCATCTAATGCAGCCATTCTCAGCCACCAACTCCTTGTTGGGTGGATGCTCAGGTGCATTGTCTAGAAGAAGGAGGGCCTTTCGGGATTCCCTGTGTGTTCGTCTGGTAATGGATGACCTCCTTGATGAAGTGCTGGTGAAACCAGTCTTTGAAGATCTTGGCTGTGAACCAAGCCTTCACAGAGTGGTACCAAACGACAGGAAGGACATCCATCACCCCACAAAGGCACCGAGGCTTCTTTGCACGGCCAGCAATAATGGGCTTAAGCCGGTGCATGTCGTTGGCATTGGCGCAACACAAAGCAGATATCCGTTGCTTGGAGAGCTTGCGGCCAGGTACACTGTTCTCCGTCTCCTCTGCTAGAGTATTCATTAGCAGTGAATGTTAGGATAGACCAGTTTCACCAGCGTTGTAGACTTGACCAAGAGTGAGGCCCTCCCTGTTGATCAAGCCCTTCACCTTCACCGAAACTCCTTTACTCCCACCTCGTTGGCATCCAGAGCTTCGCCATGGGCCATACGGTTGGTAAGTCCATGGCGTAACTTGAAATCGAAGAGCCAACC
The DNA here is from genome assembly GCF_032717465.1 of Coenobita brevimanus. Classification (NCBI taxonomy): domain Eukaryota; kingdom Metazoa; phylum Arthropoda; class Malacostraca; order Decapoda; family Coenobitidae; genus Coenobita; species Coenobita brevimanus. The sequence goes on along the minus strand of NC_137053.1, from coordinate 37,817,303 downwards.
CTCAGATGCCTTGAAGTCTGGGGTGTCGTTTAACCTTGCGAACTTCTCGGTGGCAGCCTTCAACTTTGTACCATGCACCAGCACACCAGCAGCACGTTGTTGTTGGTCCCAAATCAGCGTCGAATGGTCAATTTCTGCAAACCTGGGAGTGTACATAACCTTCCTGTCCATGTTGCATTTGGTCTTCAATGTGAAGTCAGCCGTGTACTGGATGAACTTGTCCCAGGATTTCTTGATATCAAACAAGGTAGAGCAGGCTAGGTTGAATTCACAGAGGATGCGTGACGTCGACCATCCTGCATCCACCTTCTCCAGTATCTCCCTCTTCATCTTCAGAGTCAGAACTACTCGTTTCCTCTTCTCGGGTGGCGGGGCCATCATTATACACATGAATAAGAGGCAGCAGAGGAATGACAGGGCCTGCAGGAGGTAGGGCACCACCACAAAAGTGAGCTCGTGGACGGCCATGGTGACGAGCGTGCTCACGACGATGAGTAGGCGGGAAATGGGGAGGAGGCAGTGTTGCCCAGACAGACATCGGCGGAACTATGCGGCAAAACACAGCTGGTCGGCATTGCGCGCCAAGTTCAAATTACGGGTAAAAAAAAAAAGTCAGATTTTTTTTTTTTTTTTTTTTCCAACTTTTTTGTTTTTTGGCCATTTTGGGGTTCCGAAGGTCTGGGCCCTAAATGTCCAGACATTGAGGTGTCCGGTTGCTGGGCATCCAGATATTAAAGTGATTACTATTTTGTGATTTGAGAGAGTACTGTATACAGTACTCTCTCCAAACACATTTGTAACAATATAAGTGGTTATGACAGTGTTCACCAATTCATATGATGTACTGAGTGGGTAGGTAATATTCTGTATCATTTCGACTGTCCAGGAAGTGTTATCTGTGACTTGTAGACCTACTGTATCATTACCCTTGTGTGTATTCACTAATTTATATACAGTATATTTCAGATTCAGGTATAGTACTGTATTGATTACGGTATTGTACAGTATCATACATATACAGTACTCTCTCCAAACACATTTATAATACTATAAGTGGTGATGACAATGATCAGAAATACATATAAGGTACTGATTGGGTAGGTTTTTCGATTATTCGGCAAATCCAATTTCTTGGCATCGGGCTGGTCCCATAGATGACAAATAATTGAACTTTTACTGTATCATGAGTGAGCAGTGTGTGAAGGATAATGAAAGAAGTCTAGTGGTGTGAGTGATGGGCTGAAGGTGTAGAAACCACAGTTAAGGAGGAAAGAAGGCTTTTCTGGGAATGGAAAAGGGTTGGTAAAAGGGTGGAATGCTTAGCTGTCAAGGATAGGGCTAGAAAGGAGGTATACAAGTCAAAATCTGAGTCTCAGAGACTGACTGGATATAGGAAGAATATGGCATTTAGGTTGGCAGATAAGATGAAGAGGGAAAACAGGGATATCATAAGTGAGCAGTGTGTGAAGAATGATGAAAGAAATGTAGTGCTGGACAGTGATGATATTAAGGACACATGAAGAGAGCATTATAACTGGTTGCTGTGTGACCAGAACAGGGAAGGTTTACAGTCAGAGGATCCAGTATTTCATCCTTGGCCTTTGATTAATGCTGCTACGGTGAGCAAGGCAATAAACAGGATGCAGTTGGGAAAGGCAGCAGGTTGTTTGGGTTGACTACTGAAATGCTGAAGGCCTCAGGAGGTAGAAGTGGGGTTAGTTACTGATTTGATAAATCTGATTATATATGAGCATTTTGGTTGAGATGACTGGCGGAAGAGTGTGATTGTAAATGTGTACAGGGGGAAGGGGGATGCCCTGGAAAGAGGAAATTATAGAGCCATAAAACATTTGGACTAGGTAATGAAGGTAATGGAGAGAGTTCTAGAAGGTATGATTAGGGAAAGAGTGAATATTGATGTGATGCAGTTTAGGTTTATACCAGGCAAAGGGACCACTGATGCCACATTCATTGTTCGACAGCTTCAAGAAACACATAGGAAAGAAAAGGGATTTGTACTTTGTTTATATTGATTTGGAGAATGCCTTTGACAGAGTCCCCAGAGAGGTGGCAAGATTAGGGAAAGAGTGAATATTGATGAGATGCAGTTTGGGTTTATGCTAGGCAAAGGGACCACTGATGCCACATTCATTGTTTGACAGCTTTGGGAAACATATAGGAAAGAAAAGGGATCAGTACTTTGTTTCTGTCGATCTGGAGAATGCCTTTGACAGGGTCTCTATTGGTTTGGAGAATGCCTTTGACAGAGTCCCCAGAGAGATGGTGAGGTGGTCAATGAGAAAACTTGGGATTGAGGAGTGGCTGGTTAGGGTGCTTATGGCTTTGTTTGTGGGTCCTCGCACCCAGATGAGAGTAAAAGGAGATTGAGTGATGAGTTTTTTGTGAATGTTGGTGTGTATCAGGGGTCAGTCTTGAGCCCCTCATTGTGTATCATGGTGTTTGAAGCAGTCACATGGTACTCCAGAATTGGACTCCCATGGGAGATGTTGTATTCCAATTTGATTTGATGTTGATTGTAGAGAATGAAAGGGAGGTGGAGGAAAGATTTAGGAAGTTGAGAGATGATATGAGGCACAAAGGCTTAAGAATAAATGCAGATAAAACAAGTTTGAGGATATCCAGGGCTGGTAGCAATACTGTCAAAGCATAGGGAGAGTGGCCATGTGTGGTTTGCCACAAGGGTGTGGGAAGCAATTTCATTTTGTTCAGTGTTTGGGATAAGTGGGTGCTTAAGAGTTGTCATGATATTTGAGGAAGACTTTGAAATAATGCTGATTTCATGTGTGCATTGTGTCAGATAGAGCTTGTGAAGATTGTCAGGCATGAAAGGATTGATTTTGCTGATGAGTTTCTTGAGTGCATGGAAGAGTTTTGTTGCATGGGAGACATGTTATGTGCTGAAAGTGGGGCTGGAGCTAGCTCTGTGGTTAGAGTGAGGAGTGGTTGGAAGAAATTCAGGGAGCTGTTGCCTCTCCTGACATTGAGAGGGCTCTCCCTCCATGCTAAGGGATCTTTGTATGTGTTAGGCTTGTAATGTAGTATGGTAGTGAGACCTTGGCAGTAAAGGAAGAGGATGTTCGGAGGCTCAGATATATGGAAAGGACATTGATTAGGTGGATGTGCAGTGTGTCATGCACTGCAAGACCTGGGAGAGCTAGGTTTATGATGGAAGAGTTAAGAGGAAGGATGGGATTCAAGCGTATTGATGTTGTGATGAAGAGCAGTGGATTGAGATGGTTTGGGCATGTGGATAGGATGGGGGATGACAGTTAGGTGAAGAAAGTGAGAAGTGTTAATGTTGGGGATGGGTTGGTGAGAGGCAGACTGAAAAAGACCTGGGACAGGGTCATAGAGTGTGACCTCAGGGATAAGAGACTAAATAGGTAGGCTGCCAGAGATCAAGCAGCATGGAGAGCCACCATTAGGTGACCAACATGCAAACATGTTGGAACTTTTATAAACTAATTTAAACAAAATGAATGTCACTAATGGAGTTGTGCCCTGCAGGGTGTTTTCAGGAGTGCTTGTGAGCAGGTTCTTCGAACTATGCGCAGAGGAAGAGAAACCCTTCTTACACTGCTGGAAGCCTTCATATATGACCCCTTAGTTGACTGGACTCCAGATAGTGAAGCAGGATATGCAGGTATGTACTATCTCGTTATTTCTGTTGAAGCATACCTTATGTGTAAGAAACACTCAAATATGCATTTGTCACATTCCTTACAGTGCAATAAATTTGTATTGTACCAGTTACACTCTGCTGCATAATAAGGAACTTAATTATGGGAACAGTATTATTATTAGACAAATACTATTATGTACCATCATCCTGCAAAATAAGCTCCTGTAACTGGGGTTAGTCCATCCATCCATCCATCCATCCATCATCCAGTCCTGTGTCACCCCATAAGGAGTGTAGGAACCCAGGGCTAGGCAAGTGGTGCTGACATTTTAGATGAGAGTGACCAGCCTCATTCATCCCTGAGTGGCATTACATGAGTAATAAACTCCAACCACCCCTTATATATAAACCTACACAGGCTCAGTCTGATTGTAGCACCTTAATTACTCAAAAACCACCAGGTGCCTTAATTTCGTTATATGGTTACCATCCAGCATAGTAGATGGTTTCCTGGTGTACAGGAAACCATTTGGCTTGTCACTCAGTGTAGAGCCACCCGTAGCCAGAAGGAGGAGGAAAGAATGAAATAAAGAAAGACAGAAGAGGGAGTGTAAAGTCACCATAGGTAGAAGAAAGAATGAAGGAAAGAAGACAGAAGAGGAAGGAAGGAAGAGAGGAAAGGGTAGACACCCAAAGCAGCACTACATTGAATGAGTGGATGGTAAGTGCCCCCATCTACCACAAAACTGGGGATAGTATGATAATAATAAATATATTTTATTTTATTCTGTTCATTTCGTTTATAAAGGCTCTAACATATGTGCATGTATCAGCCTTTGCCACCTAATGGCAGGTCATCACCTTGCTTGATCTCTAGCAGCCTCCCTGTTCAGTCCTTTATCCCTGAAGTCACACTTTATAACCTCGTTCTAGATCTTTTATGGTCTGCCTCTCACATCCCTACCGTCAACATTCACACCTCTCGCCCTCTGCTCCCAGTCGTCATCCTCCATCCTTTCCACTGCTCAAGTCATCTCAGTCTACCCTATCTCATCACAGTGCAAATACTGTACATTGAAGTCCCATCCTACCTCTCAACCCCTGAAGAGTCATAATTCTAACCCCCCTCCCCCCGAGGCCTGCCATTCAAGGATGCACTACGCATCCTTCAAATCATTATCATTTCTGTACATTTGAGCCTTCAGATATCCTCTTCCTTCACTGCCCAAGTCTTACTGCCATACAGAATTACACTTCAAACAAGTGCTGCATACAACAACTGCATAGCACAGAGGGAGAGCCCTCACAGTGTCAAGAGAGGAAACAGCTTCTTGAACTTTGAGCCGTTCATCACCCTAGCTGTATTGGTAGCTTCAGTCCCACTTCCAATGTATAAAATGTCCCCAAATAACAAAACTCCTCCACACACTCCTGGGACTCTCTGGCAAGGTCAGTCCATTCCTGCCTCATAGTCTCAGCATGCTTCCACCTACACACTGCACACACGATATGAGCATTAGTTCGCAACCTATCTCTAATACCACTACATCCCCTATGCAGCCTTTTATCACAAACACTGCACAAGATGCAGTTACTTCCTACACCTTTGTGCAAACTCCACATGGCCACATTCCCTCTGCTTATACAGATCTGCCATCCCTAAATATCATCACATTTGTTTTATTTTCATTTACTCTCAGACCCTTGTATCCCATTCCATCTCTTCACATGCTGTCTTTCCTCTGCATCTGTCTCATTGTCTGCAGTCAGTACCAAGTCCTTAGCATACTGCACCTCCCCTGGTAGTCCAATATTTGTCATGTGAGAGAGCTTCAGGCATCATGATAAATAGGAAGGGGCCTAAAACTGACCCCTGATTCAAATTAGTATTCACTCTCATCTGGGCTTGAGTACCCTTGTACATTGCCATAACTACACCATCCAACCACTACTCAGTCCCACACTTTCTCATTTCCCTTTTCACCACCTCCCTGGGCACTCTGTGAGAGGACTTCTCCAAATCAACAAAAACAATGTACAACTCTTGCTCCCATTCTATATACGAGTATTTTCCCTAAAGGATTCAGACTGTACATATTGCATCAGTGGTCCCTTTGCCTGGGATAAACCCAAACTTCATCTCACCAATATTCACCTTTTATACCATCCTGGACTCTCTGTTATCATCACTGTCTGGTCCAAAAGCTTTATGCCTCTATAACATTCTCTTTTCAGGGAATCACCAGTCCCATGTTACACAGTTGCACTTGTGCTTTTCAGCCAGCCATCTGGTGCAATATTCATATAGGCCTATAATAGAACTTACCAAATCTCTGTCTAAACCCACTTATTTCCTGAGGCCTTCAACATCTCAGCAGTCAACCCAGACCTGCCCACTAACATGGCTGCATTCTGCCAGTCAACCGTCTCATGGGATCATCATCAAAAGCCAAGAACCAAACACTGGATCCACTGATGCCAAACCTCACTGTTCTAGTTCAACTGCTCATTCAGCAACCAGTTGTAATGCTCTCTCCAAACATCCTTCATATCCTCATTGTCCACCACTACCCATCCATCATCATTCTTCACACACTGCACCTCTATGATGTCATTGTTTTCCCTCAACATCTGTTTAGGCACCTCAAATACCACATTCCTCCTTTCAGCACTATTTAGGCCATCCAGTAAAAGTCTGAGAGACTCAAACTTTATCACATACCCCTTCTCTCTGACTCTGTCCTTAGCAGCCAAATATTCCTCTCTGTTACCATACCTTTTCCATTCTCAAAAGCCTTCTTGTCTCGTGAACTATAATTTCTACACCCTCATTCCACCACCTACCTTATGTCTTGGTGGGTCTTACCTATCCACACACCCTGTCATAACTGTTAAGAGATAGTTCTTGAGAGCTTTGTATTGCACATTTACACTTCCATGTACAGCTCCCTGCTGAACCACTGCTTTGCTCGACTTACTGTAGATGTAATAACTTTTTTGATAGGTTGATCCTATCTCTTTTAACCACTCCCAATTCTAACTATTCACTCCCATTTGCTGGTTCATAAATGTAGAAATGGTCTAGCTCTAGAACAGAGTGTTGCTTAGTCTAGTCGATCTCTAAACGATGATATGTGCTGTGCAGACTTGTGCTGCAGGGCCACGTGGGTGAAGCATCTAGAGGTAGATCCTTCATACTCACTGTCTATAAAGAGAATTCAGAGGAAAAGAAATGAAGACAGATCTGCGTCGTCGGAGTTGCCGCATATTAGTTTAATAATTTACTGATTCAAAATTACAGTTGATTACTTCATTAACCCCTAAAGTGCTAACAGGATCGATCGATCCTTTTTCAGGATTACGCATGATACCGAATGTGATCAATTGAGGGGCTCAATGTAAAACTGGGGAAAACATGCTCCACACTGATTGTGACGAATATCCTTTCCAGCCAATCAGAACTAAGTGCTGAATAGGTGGGAAGGAGGGAGGGGAGGAATAGGGAGGAATAGGGTGGGAGTACATAGAAAACAGTAGTTTCACTACCTGGAAGGGTAACTTTTTTCAACTTTGATGGGCTATAACTCATGAACCATGGTCTAAAATGCTCGGGTTTGTGGCATAAGGTGTGTAAATTCAAGCTCTAAACCTTGGGCATAACACTTTTTACTTCTGGAAGAGTAAAAAAATTGGCTCCATATACAGATTTTCACACCAGTACAGTCGATCGAATTGCATATCCTAGGAATTAAATTAAAATTATAAACAGTTTCATAAGATTGCTTTACTTTTATATAAAAACTACGACCAGTTTCAATGTGAATGTTTTTGGACTGCTTTGTGTTTTCTTACTGGGAAGTTCGATGTCCACTGATGCAAACTAGTGAATTTTAACATGGATTTTTACTTCCACACAGTTTAATCATTGTTTCATCCTATTTTATACATCATCATCATCATTACCATATAATCCTGTGTTGCCCCATGAGGAGCCCAGGGTTAGGCAAGTTGGTACTGATATTTAAGATGAGAGTGACCAGCTTCTCTCATCTTTGAGTGGCATTATGTGAGTAATGAACCTCAACCACTCCGTGGATATAAACCTGTACAGTTTCAATCTAATTGGAGCACCTTAATTACTCACTAAATCACTAGGTGCCATAATTTGGTTATATGGTTACCACCCAGCATAGTAAATGGTTTCCTTGTGTACAGGAAGTACAGGAAACCATTTCTTTTGTCACTCAGTGTAGAGTCACCCATAGACAGAAGGAAAAGGAAAGAAATTATATACACCTTGGTCCCAATTAGCACGTGATCAAATAGCACGATTCGCAAATAGCGCGAGCTCTCTCTTAATATCCATAATGTCTGAAATTATCAATGCTGGTGAAGCCACCACAGCAGAAGATGTGATTACCGCAGTGTCCTTTGAGGATGCATTACAAGAGGTGAGAGAAGAGGAGGTTACAGTGATGCCAGCAACACCAGAAACTCCAGGAGAGCTCTCCATGATGCAGGTCAGCCAACTCTTGGCTTCTGTAGATGCCTTAACCCTTTGGCTGCAGAGGCCATGACAACCCATGTGCTCACTTTGGAGAAATCGGACAAAAATGGTGTGTTATCAACTCGTGTTTTAACTGACTTAATTTTAATCTTAAAAGCTAACATTTTTGTCAGATAAGCTTCAGTCTTTCTACTGTTGTTTGCAGCAAACTGCATGTCCATAGGTACTCCCAGCCTGGAGAACGATTTGAGAGATTACAAGGTGTGTTTTGACCATCTGACGTGAGAAATAACCTAACGAAATGTAAGTTTCCACCAAACCACAAGATATTTTTAATACAAAACAGGATTACTGCCACGTTATCTGATTACAGTAATTACAATAACAATAATAATTCATTCTCATCTTAAATGCTGGGACCAACTGCCTAGCCCCGGGCTCCTACGCTCCTCATGGGGCAGTGTAGGATTGGATGATGGATGGATGGATGAATAATAATAATAAAAAGAAAAAAGGACACACTTCTAGCCAGTCATGTATAATTTTATTTTCATGTTCCATACTGTTTACGCTAGACTTTAGTGAAACAGTAGCGATGTGAGGAAAATCATTACAAACTTTATAAAACTTCATGAAAGGCTTTTATTACCACTTACTTTTATAAAACTTATTGATACAGTGTTATTGATGAATCATTTCATAGCGCAGCTGCACAGTTTGCAACCGCAAAAATGTTCACTAGCTAATGTGCTTAGCGTATGACTTCACCGATTATCGCAAAAATATCACTAAATCACCTGCATTTTATTACAGTAATTTACAGTAATATAAAATAACGCTTTCAGCTACTCTTGTATGATTGTAGTGTGATTTGGGTGTTTATTACTTAGTATTATTTACGAGAGAGAGAGAGAGAGAGAGGCAGCAAACTGGTTTAGACCAGCTTATTGAGGGCTTGTGTATACAGGTAACTCGCACGGAACACGAGGGTTTCGTTCCTACCGTGCCGTGTTAGGTGCGAAATCGCGTATATTTAAACTACTCCGTATTTTGCTCCCTAGACCCCCCAAATGTGTTGTTTTGCTGTTATCTGTCACTAGAAAGCACTTTAAGTGGTTAGAAGGTTTATTTAATGTTATAACTCACAAATACAGTACTCCTGAGCAAAACTTCAACACACAAATACTGTACGTAAACACAAGGAAACATTCCGACGCCGATCATAGGTAATAAATTAGGTTAACTGGTACCAGTGCTTTAACTTACAAGTACATACCAGAACAGTACATATTTAACTTAGAAATGCAGTACAGTACTGTGATATCGAATGATTTCAGTACATAATCTGTTAGGAATGGCTGGAAAAAAAAAAAAAATGTTATGAATACATTTTCACCTTTTTGATATATGTTTATGGTAGTTTCGAGTTATTTTTTACGTTATCGTTGTGCCCATGCTTGGAAAAGGGAGCGAAAGAGTTGAATTTTCAGTCCTAAATGAGAAAACTGCACGTCCTCCAAGGCTAGACTCTGCCACGGGAGAATAAAGTGGAGGGTCAGTCCGATTAGCAATAAGGAAGTTGTGTCACAACTTCCAGCTCCCACACCACGAGAATGTCTAAAAATAAAATCGTAATGCAGTTTCAGAACTAACAATAAGTCTAATTATTACGAATACAGATACAAAGCAGAAATAAATACGTTTACAGACAGGGAAAACGTATTTCTTCCGTCATAACATGTTCATCTTTCTCAATCATTTTATGTTCATCTTTATCATTTTACCTTGTTATTTTCGCAATATATATTGCTGTCTCGTAAACAGGGTGGTTGTTTGTGTTTTGCAAGGGAGGAAAAAGGTTGTATTTTCTGTCTGGGTCGAGATAATGAGTGTAACTATGTGTGGTTAGGCATGGCCACGAGCGAAAAAATCGTACATCCACTCATCACGATAGCCGGTGGTGAACTGACAGATGATACATGAGACGGTGAAGTCAAGGTCATGTCCCAGATTTTCGTTCACTTCCCGAAAGTTTTCACAGTTTTCTACAAGTTGCAAACCATTACAGCAAACCTGAGCAAATAGGTAAAGATACCAAGACAAAAATGTATTTTTCTCTTATTGTAAGTCTTTAACGAACAAACAAAAAAGGCAATATTCCGACGCCGATCATGGGTAATCATATAAATCAGGTTAACTGCTTACAAGGCTTTATTTAATGCTTTAATTGCTTACAAGTACATACCAGAACAGTAAATATTTAACTTACAAATACAGTACTGTAGAAAAGCAGTACAGTAAGAGTTTAACGAACAAACAAAAAAGGCAATATTCCGACGCTGATCATGGGTAATCATATAATTCGGGTTAACTGGTTACAAGGCATTATTTAATGATTTAACTTTATTTAAGTGCTTACAAGTACAGTACATACGAGAACAGTAAATATTTATCTTACAAATACTGTACCGTACTGTGGAAAAAACGAACAAATAAAAAAGGCAATATTCCGACGCCTATCAGGTAAACTGGTTATAAGACTTTATTTCTTGCTTTAACGTTATTTAATAGTACTTTAAGTTGCACATAAACTTACCAGAACAGTACAGTACTGTAAATATTTAACTTACAAATACTGTGCTACTGTACTCGGGAATGTCTCACTCACTGAATAATTTCCCGCCTAGATCGTCACGTAATCAAAACAAACCGCGCGCTGCGGTGACGTTCGAGGATTTGATCTTTCAAAGGCCTCTCCTGCGTTAATTTGTAGTTTTCATAATGGTTTTTTAACCTTACGTTGTCTTATATGTATCCCAGCCCTTACCGTGTATAATTGCGAGCGCGTTCCGTGAGATCGTGTTCCGTGCGAGTTACCTGTACATGTGCACGTATGTACGTATACTCTTATTAAGCACTAGGGTAATTATCAGTGTTCAAAAGTTTAACCTCTGAAGTTGAAGTCACTTATCCACCAAATGAATTTTTCCCCATAAGTTATATGTATCAGGTAGTGCAATATCAAATAGCGTGTGCTCATGCATCCACCATATAGGCACATTAATTGAGATGTAGGTGTATAATTTATTTATGATACAACTGTCTGTGACATCAGATGTAGTAGCATTTTATTTAATGGTATTTACAAGGGACTATTAACCAACAAAGTAACCGGTTCTTCGGTTTAAAAACCACGTAGAACCATAATTTTGCAGTTATTATATGTGTTAGGTGGGGACACTTACCATCCACTCACTCAATGTAGTGCTGCTCTTGGGTGTCTGCCCTTTTGTCTCCTCCATCCTTCTTTCTACCCATCCTTTTCTGTCTTTCTTTCCTTCATTCTTTCCTCATCCTTCTGCCTGTGGGTGACTTTACATTCCCTCTTCTGTCTTTCTTTCCTTCTTTCTTTCCTCTTCCTACTGCCGGTGGGTGACTCTACACTGAGTGACAAGCCAAATGGTTTCTTGTACACCAGGAAACCATTTCTTGTGCTGGGTGGTAACTGTAAAACCAAATTTTGGTGCCTGGTGGTTTAGTGGATAATTACTGCGCTGCAGTGGGATTGAGCCAGTGAAGATTTATATCCAAGGTGTGGTTGGGGTTTATTGCTCACGTAATGCCACTCAGGGATGAGTGAGGCTGGTCACTCTCATCTTAAATATCAGGACCAACCTGCCTAGCCACAGGCTCCTACGTTCCTCATGGGGCAACATAGGATTGGATGATGGATGGATGGATGGATCTGTGATTGGTCGCCTTGACCTGTGACATCACATGGGCATCACCCGCCAGGACAACAGTGTGTTTTGAGCAGCCAGTGCGACGTATAGCCTGCTTTATTTTATACATTTTATAAGATTTTAGTACATTTCACACTGTGGTATATATGGTGTTTTGTGAAGACGTCCCATGGTCATTATCTGAAACGATTTTACATGCCAAATAATAAAGATAAGTAGACTTAAGTGGATACATTTGTGTGAACAGAGGGACAAAGTTGCTTCCCACAGCTGTGTCTATAAGAGAATTTTTAGTTTGGAACAGTATGCAAAAGATCTGCAAAGCCACCTGCTAAGGACACTGCCACCAATTAAGAAAAAAAAAAAAAAAAAAGTTACTATAGCCTGGAGCAGTCCAGGATCAAAATCTGCCTTCAAAACAACAAGGAAATACATAGTGAGTGAATCATTTTTCAGTGAAATGTAGTTGACTAATGAGATTAATTATTAGTGAATTTACCCTCAGTTATGAACATTAAATGGTCACATAACATATCAATAGGATTGTCTTCTCTCTACACAAAGTATTATCACCAAGATACTACAGGGTGTTTGTGATAGGCTAAATGAATGTCTCTGAACTCAGTCATTTCAAAGCATTATCAGTCATTTCAAAGCATTATCCTTGCATCATGACTATATTTTCATTTAGCATAACACATATTATATAATTTCATGGTGATGTGGTGACAGATTCACTGTAATTTGTGTGAAGTGGTTTATTACGAAAAAATCGGTCAGTGGAACAAAATATTGCTGCCGACCTACATGTATGAAAGTAATTCTTTTCATCACTTTAAATTAATACTCACCCTTGAAATTCTGATAGAGAAAAATGAAATGTTGGTACCGGTAAGGTAGAGAGAGAGAGAGAGAGAGAGAGAGAGAGAGAGTGTACAGGTATTCCCCTGGAACTTCGGCATGGTGCAACAGGAGCGAAGTCACTTCTCTCTCACTCTCTCTCTCTCTCTCTCTCAAGTAGTATAAGATTGATATAAGGTGTTATTGGTGATGACGGTGGTGGTGGTGATTGAGAGTCACCCAGGTGATGTAGACGGAATGGAAAGTAGGAGGAGTGATATTCTGGGGGAGGATTAAGCTGCACATGAGCACACTGTCTGAGTCTCTACATTGTGGTTGGGGTTTATTTCTCACGTAATGCCACTCGGGGATGAGTGACTCTTTACTGTCAGGATGAACTTGCTTAACCCTGGGTTCCTACACTCCTCATGGGTCAGTGTAGGATTGGTTGATGAATGGTGAATTAATGATGAATGATAAATCCTGTGCTTCTGACTTATGACAATTATTTCTAAGGGGTATGCATTTATCCTAACATGCTGGACCTCGCAGTGGGGGAAAGTTTCCACAGACTAGGTCCAGGCAAAAGTTGATACTCTGTATCATGTAATATGACCCCTAGTGAGATTTCTCCACAAGTTTGGAGAACCTTGTGTTGCAGCCCTTTTTTATTTCACTCCTGTAGGATGCTAATGATCTCCAGCATCCCCATCTTCAGGAATAACTGATAACTCCAAGGGTACCAGTTTGTCAATTTACACTGACTTGTCTCTTAGGTACCACCTTTACGGTTTTAATTACTCCTTCAGAATAGTGGGGGGGGGGGGGAAAGCCGATTGAAATCAGTATCAGTATTGGAAGGGGACAGTTGTCTGATAATCAGAATCATATAGGAATCAGCTGAGTAGCGATGAAAAATATGTAAATGTTTGTTTTATCCAGTGACCCTAGACTGGAGCACTTACTTCTCCAACATTTTAGTTGTGAACTGATGCTGTAATGATGATTATTATTCAAAGATATGATCATATCCCACATTCTGCTGACAGTCTTTAATGGTAAAATCTGTTTATAGCCAGATGCCATAATCCCTTAAGGGGTAGCCATTTGTCTTTGAGTTGGTTGTTTTACGGGGAGGGGCACTAACCCTCCATCAACCCACATGTTGACATGTAGGGAACATGTATGGGTCAGATATATGGTTGCCTCTCAGCGGTGTAAATGGTTTCCTGGCTTCAGGAAACCACCTAGGCTTGTCACTAAATGTAAAGCCACTTGAAAAGGACAGAAGAGTAATAAAAAGTGACAGAAAAGATGGGAAAAATAGGAAGAGAGGAGGGCAGAGACAGAGAAAGAATGATAAAGGTGAAAAAAGAAGTAGGCGACTCTACGTCAGTTGAGTAGATGATGGTCGCCACCCCCTACCACCAAATGGTAAAATACTGAAACAAAAACTTACAAAATATTAAGGCCATAATGTTATATCACTGTGGTTAGAATGAAACTTGACACAAATACGTAGACAGCAGTCTTCAGTCAAGGAGCTGTGGTAGACTGGTAGGAACCTGAGAGTCAGGCAGTACGCACAGACACGCATACACTGGTGGTGTTCCATCAGTGGTATGACTGAGGCTTAATATCTTCCTTCGATGGTACAAGTTCTCTGAGCAGAAATTCAGTTTCTTTTCACTTTTTCATTTAATCTTTAGTAAAGTGTATATATATCATTAAACAATATACACAATTTAATTATGTTGCCATTCTTTGAGTTTAAGGAATTTAGTGCTAAATTTGGTCGTTACTTACAAATTTAATTTTTTTTTAGCTAATGGGAAAAAATTTGGTCTTTAATAATTATATAAAAATGTTAAACTGCATCAAAATACAACAGTTCCATCAGCTTTCTTATTTGGAATTTTTTAAGTAGCTATAAGATGATAACTCTACTGTACCTTTATGTTTTGAAATGTTAATAAGACACATTAATACTCATAAGGAACTTCTTTGCTACTAGGCATATAATAGGAAATATAAAGAACACGCTGCAACTTTTGTGCTTCCCCCAAAATACGCACCATTTAAAACAGTAAACACACAATTTTTAGCTTATACATTTAAGCCAAACCAGTAATTAATGATACATGAAACGCATACTGTATGTGAGCTTCTGGTCGTTACTTAAATAATAAAACACAGCATTTATACATGAAAGAACCGTACGTAAAATCTTGGCCGGCCAGTCATTAGCCATAAAATGAAACTGCATTTACACATAAAAGTACATAACATTTTGGTTGTTAGCCAACTCAGGCCAAACCAACCTAGAGTTAATGCATATTGGAAAAAATGCACCTTCATTAATCCATGAGTTTGGATTTAACTCACTAGTAGTCGAGAACTGTTCCAGCCATCATCATCCATCATCCAGTCCTACGTTGCTCCATGAGGAGCATAACAGCCCGGGGCTAGGAATTGGTCCTAGCATTTAAGATGAGAGTGACCAGCCTCAACTCATCCCTGAGTGCCATTACATGAGCAATAAACCCCAACCACCCTTTGGGTATAAACCTTCATTGGCTCAATTCAATTGGAGCACTGTAATTACCCACAAAATCACCAGGCACCAAAATTTGTTCATATGGTTACCACCCACTGTAGTATATGGTTTCCTGGTGCACGGGAAACCATTTGGCTTGTCACTCAGTGTAGAAGGAAGAGAAAAGAATGAAGGAAAGACAGAAGAGGGATATGTAAAGTCACTCGTAGGCAGAAGGATGAGGAAAGAATGAAGGAAAGAAAGACAGAAGGGGATGGAAGGAAAGAAGGATGGAATGGGCAGACACCTGAGAGCAGCACTGCTATTTTTCCCAGACTTGTACATAATCAACCTACTCTTTTCCTAAAATGTGTGTTACACACAATCATGTTCATTGCCTCCCCAAACTCAAGGATCCTTTCCCTTTCCTCATTTCTTGTACCACATGTACATCCCCTATGTACTCCTTCATATCCTTGAGCCACTTCACCTACATGATCATTTAAATCCCCCCCCCCCCCAATACTACAATCTCATCATCCCCTGTACCACCTACTACACGTATTAAGTCATCCCAAAATCTATCCATCTCTACCTCATCCAAGCCTGCCTGTGGAATATACGTTGATACAATTGCAAACACCATCCCACTAAACACAATTTTCTCTGCTGTTATCCTATCACATACTCTTATAACATTCATGACATATTCTAACCATTTCTCACTAACCAACTCACCCACACACCCATATCCACCTGTCCTACCCTGCCAAAGCAACTTACAGCAATAATCCCTCCCAGCAGTCTTTCTGCCTGATCCACCCCTATACCAGACATCTTGCACACATCCCACATCCACCCACCTCCTACTCAATGTCTCAACCACTTCCCCTGCTCTACCCCTCAAACTTACAACATTCCACGAAGCCACTCTGATCCCTCCTAAGTGATTTAATGTCCACAGGCTTGCTTTGAATTACATTCTTTAGCTTGGTCATAATCAGTAAATTATGAAGGGGAGAGACATGCCATAGGTCCCACCCACTGCACAGTCCCAGGCCCAGTCAGTGGATCTGGGACCCGTAGCCCACCAGCCTTGACCAGTGGCTGTGGTAGTCGCCTTGGGGCACCCTGCCAGGACAGCTACAGGGACACCCTCCAATTGTGCCTTGGCACTGTAACTGCTGACATTATACACCCGTTTATAGAGAAGCCTCCTGGGGTGGTACTCCCAGGTTCGGGCCCCTCTCTATTGGCTGGAAGCGGCAGCCTGGGAACTGCAATGCCCTGTACCCTCTAGTACAGGTCTGAGCCCCATCTCACCCCGGCCCCACAATCCATGCTTGCGGAGCCCTCATCATGCCTCCCCTCAAAAGGTCCACCACTAGGTAGTGGGGGCAAAGTTTTCTGTCCGCATCCCCTTGCTGGCATCAACCCCTGTGATGTAGTGGGGTGGGGTACGTTGTGTGATATGTAAAGCGCATGTGATGTAGTGTATGAGATAATTACAGGAAGTGTTTGGGAGAGTGTGCTGGTCTACACTCCATATTAGTGTCACACTGAAAAGGCCAACAAAGGGGGATGGGTAGGTAGCTTGTGAAACAGGAGCTCCAGCTCTCCCTATCACCAGCATTCCCATTCGCCTTGGGAGTACCACTATGTCAGTGGTGCTGAAATGGTGTGAAATAACTAGATATGTCTGTATTGAGGTTTTTCAATACATGATATGTGAGATTTGACTAAAAAATATATATATATATATTATGAATTTATTTTGTATTTTTCTGTGTTTATTGTGTTTATGGTAGTATCAACTTATTGTTGTAGTCTGGGTGGTGGAGTTTGTCGGAAAAGGGAGGCGAAAGTTTCTGTTTTCAGACCTAAACAAGATAAACGTCATCCCTTGAGCATACAAGCTGGAGAGTGAGGGTTGAAATGAAAGATGATCTGCCATTCGCACTATGCACGATCTGATTAGCGGGAAGGGAAAGGAGGCCTTTCCATCCATGAAAACATCACGTGAACACGGAAAACTTTCCTGTTATGCTTGTGAAGGGCGAAGAAATTGTAAAATGATCCAAAACAGTACAACAAACCTTAGCAAATAGGTAAAGATACCAAACAAAAATGTATTTTTCTATTATTATCATGTCTTTTTTGTTTATGCCTGTATTTATTTATAATCATAAACAGAGTGGTTACATGTGTTTTGCAAGGGAGGGGGAAGATTATATTTTCTGTCAGGGTTGAGATAATGGTAGTAATTATGTGTGTTAGGCATGGCCACAAGCAAAAAATCATACACCCACTCGTCATGGCAGCAGATGGTGAAATGACAAATGAGGTGTGAGAGTGTGAAGTGAAGATCAATCTGATGTCCCAGGTGTTCGTTTACTTCTCAGAAGTTTTCACAGTTTTCTACAAGTCGCACTGCATCGAATGATCCAAACCAGTGCAACAAACCTAAGCAGATAGGTAATGATACCAAAACAGGAATGTATTTTTCTCATTCTGTCATGTCTTTTTTGTTTATGCCTGTATTTGTTCATAATCGTAAACAGGATGGTTGTGTGTGTTTTGCAGGGGAGGAGAATTATATTTTCTTATGGATCGAGATAATGGGTGTAGTTGTGCATGTTTAGGCATGGCCACAAGTGAAATAATCGAAAATCCACTCATCACAGCAGCAAGCTCTGAACTGATTGATGGGATGTATGGGAGTGTAGTGTAGGTCAGTCTCAAGACATTCAAAATGTTCGTTCACTTCCCAAAAATTTTCGCCGTTATTTATAAGCTGTGCTTGAATAACGCCAGTGGCCTCGCTGCGGTAAAACGTCATTTGATGCCTCGTGCCACGGAGTGCTTAATACAGTCATCAATCAAATATATCTCTTATTTACTTGAAAATCTTAGCATTGAAGGTTCACTGGTTGAAGTGAGTGACACTTTTAGGTCACAGTGTCTTCTGTCTTGCTAAATATTCATTCTGAAGTTACACTTAAATCTGCACATCACTAGTAGCTGACACTCAATTGCCCATACAATACATGATAAGAAGACGAAGACGTTCACGCTCTTCGTTTTACTGTCTTTCCTTTGTGTGTGTGTGTGTGTGTGTGTGTGTGTGTGTGTGTGTGTGTGTATCATCATCATCATCATCATCTGTACCTCCTTTCCCACTCTAGAGCAGGGTGAGGAGATGGTTTGGTCATTCACATGACCAAACCATCTCAGTACCACTCTCTTCGATTCTTGTGTCCACAGACTTCCTTATTTCGCATCTTTCGCGAATCACATTCCATATCCCATCAACTCTCTATACCCCACACACATTTCTCAGCAGTCCCATTTCCATTGCCTTTACTCCTGACTTTTCATTTTTATGCCACAACATAGTCTCACATCGTATGTTAAAGTTGACGCTAACACTTACATGTAAGCCTCGCGCAGCTGCAACACTCAACCCGCTGTTCCTTATCAAGGCCTTTATAGCACCAGCCACTTTCCTTCCCTGTGTCACTGCACTGTCCACTTCTTTTGCACATTTTCGTCTCTTTTATATCACTACCCAGCTATTTAAACACCAATTCCTGTCTCTCTCCATTCACTGTGACATCACACAGGGAGTCACCTTCTCTATGAGTAACCATCGCTTTACTCTTTTCTACATTTACTCTCAATGCCTGATCTCACAGACAACTACAAAACCCTGTACTAGTCTACCAAGCTCTTTTCTGGTATTTGCAAGTAGCATTGCATCATTAGCATACAACAAATTTGAGATATTCCATCCATCACCATTCATTACCAAGGATATCTCTCTCTCTCCATATGTATTGAACAACCATGGGGACATAACACCATCTTGTTGCAGAAAGAAGGTACAGCAGACCTCTGCCTGCTGGATTGGTACTTAAGGACCCTAACCCAGTCTAACTTTGAAAGCCACCTAAATAACTCCCTACCGACATGCATAGCACCTATTTTTAAACCTATTTAAGACCCTATTCATACCAGTAATGGACATAAAGCATGAAATAAATGAAAGGAACCAGAGAATGAGGAATTAGAAGTGGTTATGGAAAATATTTAGCAGTGTACAGGGTACTTACAGCACGTCTGTGGCTGCCTTTTCTAAGCCTTTGGCAGTGGTGAAAATGCTCTTGAAGCATGTACAGTAATCCAGTGTTGTGCTACACTTAATTCTTTGCACTGTGAGTTATAATTGTTTAACACTGCACAGTCTGTTCTTAATTGCACCACGCCAGTTTCAACCGCCAATTTGCACTCCACACTTAATCCTTTGCACTCTAAATTCTAATTTCTTAACACTACACAACACCGTAAATTCCCATTTGGTCTAGTGGCAAGGTATTGCAGTTTATTCACTGTTTATTCACAAAAACGAGCATGTGCAGCATCCATTGTGATAAACATCCACCCTCAACGATGTTAGGCAGTAACTGGGGACAGGGTTGCCAGATCTGAGCTCGGCCACATTACCAAGCTCCTCAATATTCATTACCATATTTAACTTTTCATTACCAAATTCTAAAAGGAAGCATTTATTCTTCACTAATTATATGTACAAATTGAAATAATCACTCTCCTTATAATCAGCAGCATGCTTATTTTTGCAGTATGTATGCTTGCAGATTAATCAAAGAGAGCAGACAGTCCACTGTCTCCATTCTCTATATCTTCACATATTTGAAAAATCTGTTTGGTAATGGATCATGCTGATTCACTACCAAACGAACTTTTTAATACCAAATTGGCCCATATTTGGTAATGAAATATACCAAATGGCAACCCTGACTGGGCAGGGGGGAGGGGGGAGGAAGGAAGGGGTGAAGGGGCCATAATGTAAACAGCTGTTCGGTGCTGCGCAGCGCCACGCGGCAATTTCAGATTACGGATGGGAAAAAATTCGGATTTTCGGGGGATTTTTTTTCTTTATTTTGGCCATCTTGGGGTTCCGAAGGTCCAGGCCCACAATGTCCGGTAAGTGAGGAGTCCGGATAGTACAGGAATTACTGTATATATATACAGTAATCACTCTAATATCTGGACGTCCAATAACCGAACATCCCCACTACCCGGACATAATCGTCCTGGGATCCAACATTCCCAAAATGGTCCGAAAACCCAAAAAAATAAAAAAAATAAACGATTTTTTCCCGTCCGTAATTTGAACTTACCGCGCGAGCCGCGGGAGAGCATTGTTTTGGCGCGTCATTCCTCCGTCGTCCGATAGAGCGCCGCTACATCCTCCCCACTTCCCGCCTGTCTCTCACCGCGAGTGCACGCTTGTCGTAATGGCTGCCCACATGATCGCTTTTGTGGTGGTGCCCTACCTGCTGCAGGGCCTCTTGCTGCTCTCGGGCCTCCTCTTAGCGTGTGTGATGATGGCCCCGCCACCTGAGAAAAGGAAGAGAGTGGTGTTGGCTCTGGAGAAGAAGAGGGAGATATTGGAGAAAGTGGATGCAGGTTGGTCTTCTTCCCGCATTCTTCGCGAGTTCAACCTGGCCCGGTCTACTTTGTTCGATATCAAGAGGTTCCGAGACAAACTCATGCAGTACACGGCTGTCTTTTCATCGAGAAGCAAATGCAACGTGGAAAGGAAGGTTATGTTTACCCCCAAGTTTGCACAAATCGACCGATCCACGTTGATTTGGTATCGACAACAACGTGCTGCTGGTGTGATGGTACGTGGAACGGAGCTGAAGGCTGCTGCTGAGTTCGCCAGGCTTCACGATGCCTTAGACTTCAAGGCATCCGAGGGTTGGCTCTTCGCGTTCAAGTTGCGACATGGCCTTACCGACCGTAAAGCACATGGCGAAGCATTGGACGCTAACGAGGATGGAGTTGACGAGTTTCGGCACAAGGTGAAAGGCTTGATCGACAGGGAGGGCCTAACTCTCGGTCAAGTCTACAACGCAGACGAAACTGGCCTATTCTATCGCTCGCTGCCAATGAACACTCTAGCCAAGGAGACGGAGAAGCATGTACCTGGCCGCAAGCTTTCCAAGGAACGGATATCTGCTTTGTGTTGTGCCAGTGCTAACGGCATGCACCGGCTTAAGCCCGTTGTTGTTGGCCACGCAAAGCAGCCTCGGTGCCTTCGTGGGGTGATGGATGTCCTTCCTGTCGTCTGGTACCATTCTTTGAAGGCATGGTTCACAGCTGTGATCTTTAAAGACTGGTTTCACCGTCACTTCGTCAAGGAGGTCATCCATTACCAGACGAAGACACTGGGAATCCCGTGCGACCAGGTAAAGGCTCTCCTTCTACTCGACAATGCACCTGCCCACCTGTGCGACAAGGACTTGGTTGCTGAAAATGGCCATATTAGGTGCATGTTTCTGCCACCTAATACGACTGCTCTCATTCAACCAATGGACCAAGGAGTGATCGTGGCAACAAAGCGCCTATACCGTCGGAAGTTCCTGGACGAGGTGATGGTTGTTCTCGAGGACGAGGACGAGGACAAGCGCAGGGAGGGACGGGACACACGAGGCAAGCGGACTTTGGAAAACCTTCGCTGCTACAACATCAAGTCTGCGCTGTACAACTGGGCTAGTGCATGGAAGGAAGTCCCTGTGAAAACTCTTGAATATGGTTGGTCTCGTCTGCTTCTCGGAACGGATGTGGAGTACGATTTTCTAGGGTTTGACGTGGATGACTTCCATGCACGGCTACGTACGCACAGCGACAATGTAGATGTGGACAATGTTCGTGAGTGGTTGGATGATGACGAGGGCAGTCCTGGGTATCAGACATTGTCTGATATCGAGATCGTGTTTTCGGTTGCAGGTGTCAGTACTGAACTTGAAGATTCCGACGCTGAAGGCGACGATGATGCGGACTCCTCTCAGCAGGACACTACTCCAGTCATTCCCAAGCTGAGCGCACTCCGGGAACATCTAGAGTTCGTCCTACACTACCTGGAACACCCGGACTGCAACAGGGAGATGGGGCCCTTGGGACTCATGGAGGAAGTGCGTGCTTTCAGGCAGCGCATCATCAATCGTCAGAATTGTCGGTCATTGCGTCAATCAACCATTGACAGTTTTTTCAGGCCCGTGACCCCCACTGTGCCCAGCCCTGGCTCCACTCCGTTGCCTCCCTAAGACAGGCCCTCATGCTCCGAGCCACAGCCCAGCACATCAGCCACGGTGGAGTCACCGCTCGACATGAGTTTGCGGCTGTCTTCAGAGTCGTCTGCAGTGGGTACGCCATCACCACGACCCAGCGATGCACCCCTAGGTCGCCTGCCGGTGATACTCTCGGACTCTGACAGTGAATAAACAGCAAGAACTTCTCCACTAGACCACACGGGAATTTTGAGTGTTGTGCAGTGAATAAAACAGTGTGTTGTGTTAAGGATTTAAAGTTGTGAGAGAAAAGACTAGAAAAAAAATGTAACGTAAATAAACTTGTTTCTTTTGGCTTTGGAAAATTAAAAAAAAATGGGAAAAGTTAAAGTGCAACACTAAGTTACAATGGAGCATTATTTAGACAAGAGTGCACACTGTGAAGAGAACAGACTTCTGTGTGTTATTGACTAAGTTCAGTGCAAGACTTCAGGAACAGTGTACTGCAAGTGCTTCAGGAAATTGTTCTTACCGTCATAGTGCGAGAGGAGGTGGTTATTCATCGAGGTGGCCAGGGACTTGCTGTAAGTAGCCAGAATGTTTCATACTGTACTTTTTTCCCTACTATACTTACCTCATTTCACTCTTTAATGTCCTTTATTGGTGTGAATAGGGTGTTAGTAGCTAAGCATGTTCAGAAGTAATGTGTTTTTCTGAGTTAGGCTAGGTTAGTGTCCATAAGTACCAGAATGTTTATTAATGTATGAACATACTTCTAAACCCTCATTTTATGTTTCTTTTGCATTTATTTCAGTCATTTATGTACCTTATTGGTGTGATTTGGGTCTTAAATAGGTGCTATGCATGTCCAGAGGGAGTTGTATAGGTGTTTCTCTGAGTTAGGGTCCATAAGTACAAGTCCATAAGCTGAGGCCCAATATACGGACAAAACCAGTAACCGGACCTACCTATGGCTCTATTACGTCGGATATTGGAGTGATTACTGTACAGTATCTGTCTATCTGTCTATTGCCAAACGCCTTAATCCCTTCAGGGGTAGCCCCAAACAAATCGCCTCCATGTCGCTCTGTCCTCTGCCATTTCACTGCTGTGCTCCCAGTTCACACTCCCCTCTCTCATATACCTCTCCACTCCATCCCTCCATTTCATCCTCGGCCTCCACTGTTCTGGACGAACTTGACGTGCTTTTTTGTGGCCTCAGTGCATTGGGAGACTTCCATTCCGATGACTGGTGCTTTCTTCCGTGGTCATAACCATAAGCACATGATACAGGATATATATATATACTGTATATATATATATATATATATATATATACAGTGCTCGTCAGAAGTATGGAGCGCCCTGCGTCCCTCCTGAGAAACAAACCTTTCAACATTGAAAAAACATATAAATAATGCATTTTATTTACCTTTAGTGCTTCGTAGGGTAGCCTTTACGTTTCTTCACGGACCTGAGACGTCTTGGAAGAGAAAGGGCGAGGCTCCTGAGGTGCTGGAGGGGTATTTTGTCCCAGGAGTCACGAATGGCGGCTTCCAGCTTAGGCAGAGAGCTCACGTCCTTCCCTTGGAAACTCTTCTTTACGAGGTACCAGAGGTTTTCAATCGGGTTGAGGTCTGGGCTATTTCCTGGCCAGTCTGTCATGAATGATACCTCGCAGTCACGAAGCCAATTGGTGACCGATTTGGCCTTGTGAGCAGGTGCACCGTCCTGCTGAAACACTCGTGCACCTGTTAGCTCGAAGGAGTCTGGTAAATGATCACACAGAAGCTCCAGGTAAACATCTTGATTCACTCTGAGGTTCTTGGGAAGTACAACAAGCTTCCCCAAACCCTTCCCTGAGAAACAACCCCATACCATGAGTGAATGAGGATGTTTAACTGTGCTTTCTACATACCGTGGGTCAAGTGGGTCACTACTTTTGCGTGCTCCTCTGTTACAGGTAACACTAAACGTTGCCTCATCAGACCACAACACTGACAACCATTGCTCCTCACCCCAGTTTAGATATTTATTAGCAAAGGCAAGCCTACGAATTCTCTGGCTGCTAGAGAGAAGAGGCTTTTTCACAGGCCTGTGACTTGTGTAACCAAGCTCATGCACCCTACGAGACACTGTTCTCACTGACACCTCACCAAACACTTCCGGGTTGCTCTCCTTAATTTTCCTTGCACTCACACGAGGATTAAACTCCACTGCACGTTTTAAAACATTAACAGACCTTGGGGATGTTTTCCTAGGCCTACCAGACCTCGGTTTCTTTGTGAGAACTTCACCACTGTTTTCCTCCCGAAACCGCGCACACCAACGACGCACTGTCGATCGTGCCACACCAACCAATTCACTAATTTCCTTTGTCTGGTGGCCTGCCTCCTTTAGAGCAATGATCTGGGATATGATTTCACTCGATAGTTCACGGGTAGGTGCCATAACAAAGCTTTAAAGGCCAAAACACTGCGGGACACTCGGTAAAAAATGGCGCAATTTGAGAGGGACACTCGGCGGAGTTCCTCTCTCTCAGGCAGCCCGTGGGCGACTGAGGCGGGAACCAACCAGCGTGTCGGAAGGCCTCAGGCTACCGTGACGTCATGCTCGGAGCTCAAACTTGTGGCTCAATTCTTACCCCCAAAAATGGGTGATTCTTTTTGGGCCATAAGTATTGCGCGCCCGGCGGACAACGCTGAATACTTCTGACGAGTACTGTATATATAGATAGATAGCTAGATAGATATAGATAAATAGATAGATAATATATATATATATATATATATATATATATATATATATATATATATCTATTGCCAGACGCCTCAATCCCGTTTGGGGTGGCCACAAACAAATCGCCTCCAAGTCGCCCTGTCCCCCGCCATTTCACTGCCCTGCTCCCAACTCACACCCCCGTCTCTCATATACCTCTCCACCCCATCTCTCCATCTCATCCTTGGCCTCCCCCTCCCTCTTCCTCACTCCACCTCACTCACATACATTCTCTTCGTCAGTCTTTCACCCTCCATTCTCTACATATGGCCAAACCACCTCAGTGTGTTCCTCATAACGCTTCCTATCACATCCACATCCACACCACAACGCTCCTTTATATCCTCATTCGTCAGCCTGTCTCTCCATGTGACTCCACAGGCCCCTCTTAAATAACTCATTTCCACTGCTCTCACTCTTGACTTGTGTCCTTCCAACAATGTCCAAGCTTCACTTCCATACATTAGAGTTGGTATCACAATACTGTCATGTAGTAACTTTTTCACTTCCATGCTCACTTCCCTGTTTCTTATCACTGCTTTCAAAGAACCAGCAACCTTTCTTCCCTGCTGTACCCTTTCAAGCACTTCACCCTCCAAACCTCCATCCTTACTCATCACACTACCCAAGTACTTAAATGTACTCACATTTTCCAATTCCTCACCATCCAACCTCACTGTACATTCACTGACTTCACCCCTCTCAAAGACCATTACTTTACTCTTCCCTACATTCACCTTTAGATTCCGTTTCTTACACACTCTCCCAAACTCATCCACCAAGCCTTGCAGCTCCCCTTCGTCTTCACTCAACAACACAGTATCATCTGCAAATAACAGTACACGGAGTTTCCAAACACTATCCTCTTTGACCAGGGCCACTCCAACATCCACTACCCTACCTTGTACCTCTTTTATTACCTTATCCATGTACAGATTGAACAACCATGGAGACATGACACATCCCTGTTTCAACCCAACTTTTAAAGAGAAAAATTCACTTAGTTCACCATCCACATGCACTGCAGCCTTCGCACCATCGTACTTACTCTTCACAGCATTCAACAACTTCCCATCTACTCCATATATTCTTAACACTTTCCACAGTCCTTGTCTATCCACCCTGTCACATGCTTTCTCCAAATCCATGAAAGCCGCATACAACTTCTTTCCCTTCTCTAGAAACTTTTCCACTAAAGATCTAAGAATGAATATCTTATCTACACAACCTCTTCCCTTCCTAAAGCCTCCCTGTTCTTCTCCAACTAATTTCTCTGTTCTTTCTCTAACTCTGTCAATAAGTATCCTACCATACACTTTTCCTATTATACTAAGAAGACAAATGCCCCTATGATTACCACACACTTCTTTTTCCCCTTTCCCTTTGTACAAGGGAATAATTATACCTGACTTCCAATCCTCCGGGACTCTACCTTCCTCCCAGGCCAATCTGTACATTTTCCACATCCATTCTACTACTGTCTCTCCCTCATGCTTCAGCGTTTCACCTCACACTCCATGAATTCCTGGGGCTTTCCCCGATTTAACTTTCTTCATTGCTTCCACAACTTCTATCCTACTGATTTTTTCCTGTCTTCTCACCTCCCTCCTTCTCCCAGCCATTCCCCAGCCACTTATACTCGCATTACTTCCATCCTCTATGTTCAACAATTCCTTAAAGTGTTCTCTCCATCTGCTCACTTTTTCTCCCTTCTCCACTAGTAATCTACCATTATTATCTTTCACTCCCCTGCTAACTTCACTTCCACCCTGTCTTACTCTTTTCACCTCTTTCCAGAACATTTTCTTACAATCCCTCCACTTTACACTCAAATTCATTCCAAATTCCTCATCCACTCTCTTCTTACTCTCTCTTACTAATCTTTTCACCTCTCTCTTTCTTTCTACATATAACTCTCTCTTCCGCCTCTCAACTTCTTCCACGCCCCTATTTCTCATCCATTCATTGTATGCTTTCTTCTTTTGTGCCACAGCCAGTCTCACCTCTTCAGTCCACCACGCTGTTCCTTGCACCCCCCTCTGTCTTCTCTTCCTTCCACACACCACATCACATGCTGCACATATTTCTTCTGTAAATATCCTACACACACCTTCCACGTCTCCCATCTGCTCCAATTCATATTTGCCCAATCATTCCTTCACTTCTTTCTTATACTTTGCCTTTTTCTCATCCTCTTGTAACCTTTCCACTCTCCTTGCAACTACTCCTTCCTCTCGTCTTTCCCTTCTTCTATTCCTCCATCTTACTTGAATCCTAATTCTGGCCATCACCAAGTAGTGGTCAGAAAGTCCACTCCCCCAACCTCTATAAGCTCTTGCATCCATCACACATCTTCGCATCCTTTCATCCACACACACATAATCAATCATTGCCTTCCTTTCATCCAGTTCACCACCCACCCTTCTCATCACTCGCCATGTATACCTGAGGATCATTTTATGCCTGAAGAGGGTATTGGCTATCACCAACCCCCTCCCAGCACAAATGTCCACTAACGCACTCCCATTCTCATCTATCTCAGCAGGCACACCCCACTCACCAACTATTCTTTCCACCTTCACATTCCCAACTTTACCATTCATATCACCGATCAAAAACACTCTCTCATTGCTTCCAAACTTTTCCCTGCACACTTCTACATTTGTCCAGAACTCTTTTCTCACTCTTCTAGCACGATCTTGCGTTGGCGCATACACACACACAATCGCCCACATTTGTATTCCAACTTTCAACTTTACCCACACAATCCTTGACCCAACTGATCCATACTGTCTTATGCTCTTCTTCCATCTTTTACTCACAACTATACATACTCCTTCATTTGCCCTCCCATTCTCACCTACTCCTGCACATATACCCCTTCCATACTCCCATTCTCTCACACTTTCTCCTCTCCATTTTGTTTCAGTTATTTCACATACATCCACTTTCGCACCCTCAGGCACCTGGACAATCTCTCTCTCTTTCACCTCATCTTTCGCTCCCCTTACATTCCACGTTCCGATAACTATGTCCTTTGTTCGGTCCTTGGTTGTCATCGTTTGGTCAGTCCTTGTCCGAGGCTTATTGTTTGTTTTTTTAGTTAGTTGTTTTCCGGGGAGTGGTACTGACCCTCCGCCAACCCTTTTAGTCGCCTTTTACGACAAGCAGGGATACTGGGGGAGTATTCTTGAAAAAAAACCCTACCCCCAGGGGTATATATGTACTGTATGTATATATACAAAAGATACATTTACAAGGTGCTACCCAAAAGTTACAGTAATTTCAACAGACAGAGCCAACCGTTAGTAGATTTTCCTTTTGCTGCTAGGAGGAGTTAGCAGCACCCCTTGTGCATCAGAGTGTCCCCAGCCATGTCTGTGAGCGGATATGTTGTTGAGCTACTCTTACTATTGTAACGTGGTGTGTAGGTGGTTTGGTGGTTTTGCAATGGCGGACCTCATGGAACAAAGAACCTGCATTAAGTTCTGCTTCAAGATAAACAAGACAGCTGCAGGAACTCACCGGTTGCGTCAGCAAGCCTTTGGTGACAATGCCATGTCCCAAAGCAGAACAATTTTCTGGTTCAATCAGTTCAAGGAAGGACAAACATCCGTCGAAGACGGTGATTGTTCTGGACAACTGTCAATGGCAAAAACACCAGAAAACTTTAGAAATGTTCATCAGGCTATCCATGCAGATCGTAGACGAACTATCCATAATGTTTGTGATATCGTTGGACTGTCCTTATGGGAGCATGCAACGCATTTTGTCAGATGTGTTGGGCATGGGATGCATCGCTGCAAAATTTGTGCCAAGGCTGCTGAGTGACGAGCAGAAGGCACATCGCATTGCAGTTTGCAGGGAGCTCAAGAATCAGGTCAGAGATGATGCCACCTTCATCTCCAAGGTCATAACTGGTGATGAATCATGGGTTTATGGTTATGACCTGGAGACAAAGCACCAGTCATCGCAATGGAAGTTTCCCAATTCACCGAGGCCAGAAATAGCACGTCAAGTTAGCAGCAGTGTCAAGTCAATGTTGATCGTTTTCTTTGATATCCAAGGGATTGTTCACAAGGAATTCATCCCACCCGGTTAGTCTGTTAGCGGAAAGTTTTTCTGTGGAGTTTTTCAGTGTCTGAGGGAGAACATCCGCCACAAACATCCAGAGCAGCGGAAGAACAAGGACTAGGGCCTGCATCATGACAACGCCCCTGCCCACACGTTGTCCGGCAGTTCCTGGCTTCCATTAACACGGTAGTCATTCCCCATCCATTCTATTTGCCTGATCATGCCCCTGCGACTTTTTCCTGCGTCCCAAGCTGAAATTACGACTGAAAGGGCATCAATTTGACTCGACTGAGGAGATCCAGACAGCATCGCAGGTGGTGTTCAAGACCATCACACCTGAAGCCTTCCATGGATGCATGGACTTGTGGAAAATACACAGGGACCACTGTATACATGTCCAAGGGGACTACTTCAAAGGTGGCATTGAGAACTAGAAGGTAAGGTAACTTATTTTCCTACAGTATTTAAATTACTGGAACTTTTGGGTAGCACCTCGAGTGTATGTGTGTGTGTGTGTACAGAGAGAGGTGAAAAGATTAGTAAGATAGAATAAGAAGAGAGTGGATGAGGAATTTGGAAGGAATTTGAGTGTAAAGTGGAGGGATTGTAAGAAAATGTTCTTGAAAGAGGTGAAGAGAGTAAGACAGGGTGGAAGTGAAGTTAGCAGGGGAGTGAAAGCTTAAAATGGTAGATTACTAGTGGAGAAGGGAGAAAAAGTGAGCAGATGGAGAGAACACTTCAAGAAATTGTTGAACATAGAGGATGGTAGTATTGCAGGTATAAGTGGCTGGGGAATGGCTGGGAGAAGAAGGGAGGTGAGAAGACAGGAAGACATCAGTAGGATAGAAGTTGTGGAAGCAATGATGAAAGTCAAATAGGGGAAAGCCCCAGGAATTGATGGAGTGTGTGGTGAAATGCTGAAACATGGGGGAGAGATAGCAGTAGAATGGATGTGGAAGATGTGCAGATTGGCCTGGGAGGAAGGTAGAGTCCTGGAGGATTGGAAGTCAGGTATAATTATTCCCTTGTACAAAGGAAAAGGGAAAAAAGAAGTGTGTGGTAATCATAGGGACATTTGTCTTCTTAGTGTAATTGAAAAAGTGTATGATAGGATACATATTCACAGAGTTAGGGAAAGAACAGAGGAATTAGTTGGAGAAGAACAGAGAGGCTTTAGGAAGGGAAGAGGTTGTGTAGATAAGATATTCATTCTTAGATCTTTAGTGGAAAAGATTCTAGAGATGGGAAGGAAGTTGTATGTAGCTTTCATGGATTTGGAGAAAGCATATGACAGGGTGGATAGACAAGGATTGTGGAAAGTATTAAGAATATATGGAGTAGATGGGAAGTTGCTGAATGCTGTGAAGAGTATGTGTGATGGTGCTAAGGCTGCAGTGCATGTGGATGGTGAACTGAGTGAATTTTTCTCTTTGAAGGTTGGGTTGAAACAGGGATGTGACATGTCTCCATGGTTGTTCAGTCTGTACATGGATGGGGTAATAAAAGAGGTACAAGGGAGGGTAGTGGATGCTGGAGTGGCACTGGTGAGAGAGGGTACTGTTTGGAAACTCCCTGTGCTGTTGTTTGCAGATGATACTGTGTTGTTGAGTAAAGATGAAGGGGAGCTGCAAGGTTTGATGGATGAGTTTGGGAGTGTGTGTAAGAAATGGAATCTAAAGGTGAATGTAGGGAAAAGTAAAGTGATGGTCTTTGAGAGAGGAAAGTCAGTGAATGTACAGTGAGGTTGGATGGTAAGGAATTGGAAAATGTGAGTACGTTTAAGTGCTTGAATAGTGTGATGAGTAAGGATGGAAGTTTGGAGGGTGAAGTGCTTGAGAGGGCACAGCAAGGAAGGAAGGTTGCTGGTTCCCTGAAAGCAATGATAAGAAACGGGGAAGTGAGCATGGAAGTGAAAAAGTTACTACATGACAGTATTGTGATACCAACTCTAACGTATGGAAGTGAAGCTTGGACGTTGTTGGAAGGACATAAGTCAAGAGTGAGAGCTGTGGAAGAGGAGCCTATGGAGTCACATGGAGAGACAGGCTGACGAATGAGGATATAAAGGAGCGTTGTGGTGTGGATGTGGATGTGGATGTGATAGGAAGCATTAGAAGGAACACATTGAGGTGGTTTGGCCATGTGGAGAGGATGGAGGGTGAGAGACTGATGAGGAGAGTGTATGCGAGCAAGGTGGAGGAGGGGAGAGGGAGGGGTAGACCGAGGATGAGATGGAGGGATGGGGTGGAGAGGTATATGAGAGAAGGGGGTGTGTGAGTTGGGAGCAGGGCAGTGAAATGGCGGCAGACAGGCAATGTGGAGGGGATTTGTTTGTGGCCACACCGTACGGGATTGAGGCATCTGGCAATATATATATATATATATATATAAGATAGATATATGTGTATATATGTATGTATATATATATATATATATATATATATATTTGAGATAGATAAATAGGTATATATGTGTGTATATATATATATATATATATATATATATATATATATACTCTATATATATATATATATATATATATATATATATATATATATATATATATATATATACACACAGTAGAACCTCGGTCCTCGAACACAATCCGTTCTGGAAGGCTGTTCCAGAACCGAATTGGTCGAGGACTGAACTAATTTTCCTCATAAGAAATAATGTAAATCATTTTAATCCGTTCCAAGACCCCAGATGCTTACCTATTTAAGTTTCAGCACTGGTACCAGTGCTTTCCTTTACGAGGTGATTGTATATTTCTCTTGCCTTTTCACAAATTATATACTCGCTAACACTGTCTCCTGCTAACTCTTTCTCATTGATGAAGATAAGCAATAATTTTTCCACTTCTTCAATTATTTTCCGCACTACTTTCCTCTTTTCACTGCCAGTAGCCGTACTGGAAGAACTTAATTTCTTTGGAGCCATTATTAAGGGCTAATACTGCACTGAATCAAGAAAAATGTGAAGCAAAGCAGGACGACCACGTTGACAAACAACGAAGGTGGACACGTGACTGTCGGTCGGCCAGCTTCCCTTCGTTTGGCTACGTTCAGGTTGGTCGAGGTCCGATATTTTGGTCGACCTCTGGAGCAAAAATTTCTTGAATTTTTTGGTCAAGGTCCGATTTGTTCGACACGTGAGATGTTCGAGGACCGAGGTTCCACTGTATATAAATATATATATATATATATATATATATATATATATATATATCTATATATTAGATAGATATATAGATATATATGTATGTATACAGTCAAGTCATTTATGGCATGTGCTTCTATGGCACGGTTTTCTATGACACGGCGAGGTGCCAAACCCCCCCAAAACAAACCACACACATATACTGTAGTATCCATGGTGCCAGTGCAGCAAGGTTTGAAACGTGCAGGCAAATTCCCCCTGGCGGTCGGCTCGCTCCCCTGTTTGTAAACAAATATGATGCCAACCACTTCGATTCCAACTGTGCACTTTTTTCTCTCTTATGAGGAGGTTAAACTTTACCAGATTCACTGTGTTAAATAGTGAAACATTAAAGATTCTTTCAGTGTTGTGACTAGTACAGTATATAGGTTTGTTCATAAAACCGCAGTGAACGGGTTAGTGACGAATCACCTGTCTCTGAGCTAAAACGAAGTATAATGCCTCCCATCATCATCATCACATATATCTATCTATCTGTCTATAGCCCGACGCCCTAATCCCGCAAAGGGTGGCCGCAGACAAAACGCCTCCAAGTCGCTCTGTCACCCACCATTTGACTACTCTTCCCCCAACTCACCCCCCCCCCTCCCTCATATACCTCTCAACTCCATCTCTCCACTTCATCCTCGATCTACCTCTCCCTCTCCCTCCCTCCACCTCACCTACATACACCCTCTTAGTCAGTCTTTCATTCTCCATTCTCTTCACATGTCCGAACCACCTCAGTGTATTTCTCCTAATCTTCTCAACCACATCCACATCCACCCCACAGCGTTCCTTCACTACTTCATTCGTCAACCTGTCCCTCCACGTCACTCCACATGCTCCTCTCAAGTAACTCATTTCCACTGCTCTCACTCTTGACTTGTTCCCCTCTTGCAAGGTCCATGCCTCGCTTCCATACGTCAGGGTAGGGATCAAAATACTATCATGCAGTGACTTCTTAACTTCCATACTCACCTCCCTATTTCTCATCACTGCTTTCAGTGTACCAACAACCTTCCTTCCCTGCTGTACCCTTTCACGCACTTCATCCCCCAAAGTTCCATCCTTACTCATCATACTACCCAAGTACTTGAATGCACTTACATTCTCCATATCCTCACCATCCAGCCTCACTGCACACTCTGTGACTTCATTCCTCTCAAACACCATAACTTTACTTTTATTTACATTAACTTTCAGCTTCCTCCTCCTACACACTGTCCCAAATTCATTCACCAAACCTTGCAACTCCCATTCATCTTCGCTCAACAGTACTGTATCATCAGCAAACAGCAACACCGGAAGCTTCCAAATCTCACCCTCATTCATTAGAGCCTCCCCCACATCCACTGCCGTACCTTGCACCTCCTTTACAACCCCATCCATGTATATATTAAACAGCCATGGAGACATCACACAACCCTGTTTCAGTCCCACATTGAGATCAAAGAACTCACTCAGCTCACCATCCACTCTCACCGTAACCCTAGCTCCCTCGTACATACTCTTCACAGCACTCAACAATTTTCCCTCCACTCCATATATTCTTAATACCTTCCACATACCTTGCCTATCTATTCTGTCATAAGCTTTCTCCAAGTCCATGAAGGCAGCATACACTTTCCTTCCCTTCTCTAGATACTTCTCCACTAAACATCTTAGAACAAATATCTGATCTACACACCCTTTTCTCTTCCTAAATCCCCCTTGTTCTTCTCCAACTAGCTCCTCTGTCATATGCCTAACCCTATCAATGAGTTTTCTACCATATATTTTACCAGTCACACTAAGTAGGCAAATACCCCTATGGTTACCACATACTTCTCTCTCTCCTTTTCCTTTGTATAAAGGAACAATTATACCTGATTTCCAGTCCTCTGGAACCCTTCCCTCTTCCCAAGCCAATCTACACAACTTCCATATCCACTCCACAACAATCTCTCCCCCTTACCTAAGCATTTCACCACACACTCCATCAATTCCTGGGGCCTTTCCCAACTTAATATTCTTCATCGCTTCCACTACTTCCGCCCTACTGATCTCTTCCTCCCTCCTCTCATCTCTTCTTCTCCCAGCCATTCCCCAACCACTTATATTTGCACTGCTCTCACTCTCCACATTCAACAAATCCTCAGAGTGCTCCTTCCATCTCCTCAGTTTCTCTCTCTTCTCCACCAACAATCTATTATTCCTATCTTTCACTCCCCTACTATTTCCCCTTTCACACTGCCTTACTTTCTTTACCTCCTTCCAAAACAATTTCTACTCTCCTCCATTTCACACTCAGATTCCTCCCAAACTCCTCATCCACTTTCTTTTTACTCTCCTTCACCAGTCTCTTAACCCGCCCCGTCCCGTCGACGTATGGGTACGTTGCAACGATTTGCATTTGCCAGTCCCGGCGACGTACCAGTACTTCGTGCAATTACAAGGTCCCTAATTTGCACAATTTTCAGTTTTCGCGTGTGATTTTTCGTCTGTATACACAGGACACCTTCCTCGATTCCTCTACAAGATGCCAAGCAGGGACAATGCCTTACACCGCATAACCTTCCCTCTCGCCCCCTCACGCCATTGTCTCGGCAATTCACTTGTTACCAGTGACCTGGCTAGTAAAGATATTCAGGGCCAGAGTGATTCCCCAATCGATGACAATATGGAGGACAATGTTTACATAGCATTAGAAGAAGAAACAGCCAGAAATAATGGTCAGGTAATGTGGCAAAAAAAGGTCAGGTATGGTGATTAGTTAGTGAGTGAAACATTGCTTATAATGCCTTTATTACTGCTTGAAAACCAATGTACTCTCATACTACGTA
Source organism: Coenobita brevimanus (assembly GCF_032717465.1). Lineage (NCBI taxonomy): Eukaryota > Metazoa > Arthropoda > Malacostraca > Decapoda > Coenobitidae > Coenobita > Coenobita brevimanus. Next base: position 37,782,062 of record NC_137053.1, on the reverse strand, counting down.
TACATTCGTACCAAATAAATAAATAAATACCGTTTATGAGTGGATAAAATAGTTACCCTCCCGTAGAACTCGTTTTCTTTGGTGCCTGCATGTTAGAAAACCCAGTCAGGTAAGGAGGAACTCCTACCTGGATTGGGTATTTTAAACCTCAGGTGATCGATTTCTCTATGAATTTTCGATGTTTCTCACCAAAAGCAAAGGTTTTAGCCAAAATTTTTTTTTTTCGAAAATACCTCGGGACTGGGGGGTGTCGGAGGTGTGGAAAACCTCGGGACGTGACGGGTTAACCTCCCTTCTCCTGCTCACATATACCTCTCTCTTCTCTCTCTCATCTTCTCCCCTACCTCTACTCAATAACCATTCACTATATGCCTTCTTCTTTTATTCCACAGCTCGTTTCACCTCATCATTCCACCATGCTGTCCCTTGCACACCCTTGCATCTTCTCCTCATATATAAGAGTGATTATTAATGTGTTACATGTGGGTTTTGTTGACACTTGAGCATAGAAACCTTATCAAATAAACTTCTTCAGTCAGTGCTTGACCAGGCAGACTCCGCCATCTTTTATGTTTTGGTCGGTCAGCCGATCTGTGTCTACTTGGCTGAGCTTTTTTTTGCATGATCTGCAGCGCATGGTATTGCCTAGTTATACCCTAGGCTGATCATCCTCCCATTTTTTTGTGCCTATTGTTCTGTGTAATACATGCATTGACTGATTGCTTGATTGTGTGTGTGTGTAAAGTGGAGAAAAATGGGGAAAGTGGGATGAAAAGAGGGACTTTGGGCAAACGTCCAGAACCAAATACCATTTTTCCCATGGGTTTAGTTATTTCTATGGCACGGTTTTCTGTTGCACAGGTGCGGTCCAGAACCAATTAGCTGTGCCTTAGGCGACTTTACTATATAAATCTATCTATCTATCTACCTACCTATATCTATATATCTCTATCTATGTATCTATCTGTCCATCTATCTATATATATCATCTCATCTCATCAGCCGTTTGAGTGTCCACTGCAGGACTGGCCTATCCCAACTGAAGTGGGGACGATACAGCTAGTGCATCTCTACCAAGTGGCTTAGGCTGTCTGGTAGAGATTGTATGTAGGATGAGAAGTGCTTCTAAGTGTATTGTGGTGTTGGAGTGACTTTGGATGTGTGTGTACTCTGTGAACTGAGTGTAATCGGCCTGCGCAAGCCGACTGGGTGCAAGCATACTTTATAGTATGCGACACTGGTTCAACCACAGCACCCCTTATGTTTGCCTATGCAGTACATGGCCAGAAGAACGCCCCCAAAGTTTATTTCCCTCGCAGGATGCGAACCCTCGTTCTTTTATGTACGAAAACACACACTTTACCACTGTACCATAGAGGCTCCTATATATCTATCTGTCTATACTGTATCTATCTGTGTCTATCTATCTGTCTATATATGTATACTTATCTATCTATCTGTATCTATATCTATCTATCTATCTATACATTATATATATATATATATATATAGATATAGATATATTTATATATATATATAGATAGATAGATATAGATAGATAGATATAGATATATTTATATATATATATAGATAGATAGATATAGATAGATAGATATAGATAGATAGATATATATATTCATCATCATCATCATCATCCAATCCTATATTGCCCCATGAGGAGCGTAGGAGCCCAGGGCTAGGCAGTTGGTCCCAACATTTAAGATGAGAGTGATCAGCTTCACTCATCCCTGAGTGGCATTACAGGAGCAATCAACCCCAACCTCCCCTTGGATATAAACCTTCACCGGCTTAATCCGATTGCAGTGCAATAATTACCCACTAAACCACCAGGTGCCAAAATTTGGTTATGTGCTTACCACCCAGCATAGTAAAAGGTTTCCTGATGTACAGGAAACCATTTGGTTTGTCACTTAGTGTAGAGTCACCCACAGGCAGAAGGAAGAGGAAAGAAAGAAGGAAAGAAAGGCAGAAGGGGGAGTGTAAAGTTACCCGTAGGCAGAAGGACACGGAAAGAATGAAAGAAAGGAAGACAGAAGAGGATGGAAGGAAAGAAGGATGGAGGAGAGGAAAGGGCAGACACCCGACAGCTGCACTACATTGAGCGAGTGGATTGTGGGCACCCCCACCTACAACAAATATATCTATCTTTCTATCTATTGCCAGACGCCTCAATCCCGTTCGGGGTGGCCACAAACAAATTGCCTCCATGTCTCCCTGTCCCCCGCCAATTCACTGCCCCGCTCGCAACTCACACCCCCCTCTCTCATATACCTCTCCATCCCATCCCTCCATCTCATCCTCGGCCTCCCCCTTCCTCCTCCCCCCTCCACCTCACTCACATACACTCTCTTCGTCAGTCTCTCACCCTCCATCCTCTCCACATGGCCAATCCACCTCAGTGTATTCCTCCTAACGCTTCCTATCACATCCACATCCACACCACAATGCTCCTTTATATCCTCATTTGTCAGCCTGTCTCTCCATGTGACTCCACAGGTTCCTCTTAAATAACTCATTTCCACAGCTCTCACTCTTGACTTGTGTCCTTCCAGCAACTTCCAAGCTTCACATCCATACGTTAAGAGTTGGTATCACAATACTGTCATGTAGTAACTTTTTCACTTCCATGCTCACTTCTCTGCTTCTTATCACTGCTTTCAAGGAACCAGCAACCTTTCTTCCTTGCAGCACCCTTTCAAGCACTTCACCCTCCAAACCTCCATCCTTACTCATCTCACTACCCAAGTACTTAAACGTACTCACATTTTCCAATTCCTCACCATCCAACCTCGCTGTACATTCACTGACTTCACCTCTCTCAAAGACCATCACTTTACTCTTCCCTACGTTCACCTTGAGATTCCTTTTCTTACACACTCTCCCAAACTCATCCACCAAGCCTTGCAGCTCTCCTTCATCTTCACTCAACAACACAGTATCATCTGCAAACAACAGTACAGGGAGTTTCCAAATGCTACCCTCTCTCACCAGGGCCACTCCAACATCCACTACCCTACCTTGTACCTCTTTTATTACCCCATCCATGTACAGATTGAACAGCCATGGAGACATGTCACATCCCTGTTTCAACCCAACCTTCAAAGAGAAAAATTCACTCAGTCCACCATCCACACGCACTGCCGGCTTAGCACCATCATACATACTCTTCATAGCATTGAACAACTTCCCAGCTACTCCATATATTCTTAATACTTTCCACAATCCTTGTCTATCCACCCTGTCATGTGCTTTCTCCAAATCCATGAAAGCCGCTTACAACTTCTTTCCCTTCTCTAGAAACTTTTCCACTAAAGATCTAGGAATGAATATCTGATCTACCGAACCTCTTCTCTTCCTAAAGCCTCCCTGTTCTTCTCCAACTAATTCCTCTGTTCTTTCTCTGTCCCTGTCAATAAGTATCCTAGCATACACTTTTCCTGTTATGCTAAGAAAACAAATGCCCCTATGATTACCACACACTTCTTTTTCCCCTTTCCCTTTGTACAAGGGAATAATTATACCTGGCTTCCAATCCTCCGGGACTCTACCTTCCTCCCAGGCCAATCTGCACATTTTCCACATCCATTCCACTACTATCTCTCCCCCATGCTTCAGCATTTCACCACACACTCCATGAATTCCTGGGGCTTTCCCCGATTTAACTTTCTTCATTGCTTCCACAACTTCTGTCCTACTGATTTCTTCCTTTCTTCTCACCTCCCTCCTTCTCCCAGTCATTCCCCAGCCACTTATACTCGCATTACTTCCATCCTCTATGTTCAACAATTCCTTAAAGGTTTCTCTCCATATGCTCACTTTTTCTCCCTTCTCCATTAGTAATCTACCATTTTTATCTTTCACTCCCCTGCTAACTTCACTTCCACCCTGTCTTACTCTTTTCACCTCTTTCCAGAACATTTTCTTACAGTCCCTCCACTTATAGGAGGGACTGTAAAGATTATGGCTTTACTAGGTAAATCAACAAGGATATAGCTTAACTAAACCAACAAGAATATGGCTGCTCACCTTTACCCAAGAGGACAACAGGCGTGATGGAGGTAAGAAGGGGATCCAAGGCAGGATGAGGCACCTAGCATGCATCTCCTGCATCACCCGCCACACCAGCTGACACACCACCTACCTCACCACTTTTGTCACAAGTACTTTCGACACTTTCACTAGCAAATGCACTCACTTAGTTCATAAACCCTTCAAAGTCTATTTCTGACACCTCAGACATTGAATCAGCCTCTTGATCCTCCTCAGGATATAGCTCTTCTGATGTTGAAGGGAGTGATTCCTCACTTTGTTCAAGCCGAAGGTAACGGGTGATGAGAGTTTGCTTCCATCTGTTTACTTCCTGGTTGTACTTGTCAGTGTAGTAGCGGAAGGTTTTGTCCAGTGAAGACACCACCTCCTCCACTCACAACTGAGAACATTCAATGTCCTTGAATTCTTCCTAGAATTTATCAAGGGCACACAGTACCTGGCTGATCTCCATCATGGACAAATCTTCACTCTCCATCACTGGTGTTGCTGCCTTTTCTGCTGCGATCTCCTGCCCTGCGTTGGCCTCGTCCACTCGCAGGACGATTTCCTGGGGATCCTGCTCAGCTGCTGCCAAATGTAAATCCCTGATCTCCTCCAGCAAAACGGCTTGAAACTTAGGCACAGCTTGCTCTTGTGAGAGTGGCTGCCTCAGCAGCGGCCAGGGACTGAAAACCACTTACCGGTGCGATTTCACACAGGTGCGGTACAAGGAGGCGCCAAGCATGGTTAATTGTTGCAGTGGTTATATCTGCCCATGAGGACAACAAGAGAGTGATGGCATCCTTGAGGTTGGATGACTGCCAAAAAGTCATAATAGTCTTCTCAGGAGTTGAAGTTGGTTGTGTGGGTGCTGTGCGTGATGAGGATGAAGCGAATGGCAAGTCCAAACCATCTTCGGCGTCCATGACATCACTCCCAACTGTGTTCAAGTCAAGAATTGCCTGCAGGTCCTAACAGTTGTCGGTCTTGCTGCGGGGGTGATCATAGAGGCTTTGGTGGTATAGCTGCTTGACCGTTGCAATCAACTCCAGGCCTATCAGTTGGATGAGGGAGGTCATTCTCGGGGGCAGAAAAATGATCTTGCATTCCTTGCTGAGGTCTGCTAGCCAGGTTGGATGACTTGGGACATTGTCGTGGATGAGAAGCACCTTGAAGGGGATGCGAAGTTTCCAGGATTTTGCCTTGGCATCAGGGATGAAATGCCACAACAGCCACTCGGAAATGATGATACTCGTCATCCAACCATTGGAGTTGCTGTACCAGTATACCCGGCTGTCATCTGTGCAGCTCAGATTCTTGTAACATCTGGGGTGTGCTGCGTTATGCACCACAACAGGACGCATCCTGTGTGAGCTTGATAAGTTCATGGCGAACATGACTGTTATCCTGCTCTTGTTGATTTTTCTGTCCCGGGCCTGGTGCTGGTGCTTACTAATATAAGTGCACTTCGGCATAACCTTGTAGTATAGGACTGTTTCATCAGTGTTATAAATTTGGTCCCTGCTGTAGCCGCCCTCGTCGATTATCCCCTTTAGGATTGCTGGATAATCCCTGGCCACCATTTCATCCGCTGATGCACACTCCCCTGTGAGGCGAATGTGACGTAGCTCCTTCCTCTTCAGAAAGCGGCAAAACCATCCCACGGAGGCTTTAAATGGTTTCTTTACAGCAAGCTTCAGAGCTGCAGCTTTGTAGAAAATCTTGGCCTGGTCCCTGATGTAGCGCCCATTCAGTGGAATTCCTTCCTTCTCCTCCTCAGGATAAATGTAGCCAGGTACTGCTGCATAAGAATTATAGCCTGGTTGGTCAGCCTGCTTCTCCCGTCCAATGCCGCCGTCCCATATGTCTTCACAGTCTTCTTTATGGCCTCCCTGTTAGCCCATATAGTTCCCACAGACGATTCTGCCAAGCTTAGTTCCTTGCCAATGGCCGTGTTACCCTTTCCACTCTCCTTCTTCCTAATGACTTTCATCTTCATGGCATTGGTGATGCACTTCTTCGTGGAGGAGGGGACAGACATCCTGGCTCACAGAAAAAATAGCCTCAGAGTACATGAGGACGTACCTGGAACAGCGAGTGTACCTTCTGTGCGCGTGTGTTACCTGAGCTGGGACTCTCACCACCCTCCAAGCGGCGCATATGGGCATCACTTAACGAGTGAGCAGCATCAATGTCACAAGGTGGGCGGAGCTTAACCTGTGGCGTCCCGTCGACGTTCTTTAACGTCCACACGTTTTGTCACTGCCAATCCCGTTGATGTACATAAACGCAAAAAAATTGCAAGGTCCCTAATTTGCACAATTTTCAATTTTCGCGAGTCATTTTTGGTACGTATACACGTGACACCTTCCTCAACAAGATGCCAGGCAGGGACAATGCCTTACCCAGCATGACCTCCTCACCCCCCCCCTGCATGCCATTGTCTCAGCAATTCACCTGTTATCAGTGACCTGGCCAGTATAGCCATGTCATGCCACGGTACGTAATTCAGGGCCATAGTGATTCCCCAATCAATGACAATGTGGAGGACAAACTTTACATAGCATTAGAGGAAGAAACAGTTAGAAATGATGATCAGGTAATGTGGCAAAAAAAGGTCAGGTATTAGTGAGTGAAACAATGCTTATAATGCCTATATTACTGCTTGAAAACCAATATACTCTTGTACTACATATAAATTCGTACCAAGTAAATAAATAATTATCGTTTATGAGTGGTGTGAAATAGTTATCCTCCCATAGAACTCGTTTTCTTTGGTGCCAGCCTGATAGAAAACCCAATAAGGTAAGGAGGTACTCCTACCTGTAATGAGTATTTTAAACCTCAGGTGAGCGACTTCTCTATGAATTTTCGATGTTTCTCACCAAAAGCAAAGGTTTAAGCCAAAAACAAAATTTTCCTAAAATGGTCGGGATTGGGGGGAGTCAGTGGTGGAAAAGTGGTCGGGATGGGGCGGGTTAAGTAACCGTTATTGCTTTTTGGGGGGGCAATGTCGCGTACTCAGGGTAAACCCGGATTGGGCCACTCTTTGCTGCTCATCTCTCTTATAAGGAGTTCAATTTGTGTACTAAAAAAAAAAAAAAAAAGGTCCTCGCATACAAGGGGGATCGCGTACTTGGAACTCGCGTACTGTGGGGATGCACTGTACTGTATTCACTACAAGAAAGCCTCATATGTTGCTGAAATGCTTGTGCAAATTAAGAAATACGTAAAATGAGCAAATTCAGTACATAATATGTGTACAGTAAACCCTCATTGTACGATGGGGTTCCGTTCCTGAAAACCCCATCGTTTAGCAATCCCATTATAATATGGAGTCAATGAGGATACGTTCCCAGACGTGCCAAAACTCTCACATACACACACCTTAGCACTCACATACATGAAATATCCTTATGTTTAAACATTTAAAGTAACACATTAATAGTGAATAAAGAGAAAAAAGCATGAAAACTACAGTATACAGTAGATCTTACCTTTACTGAAGCAAGCAACGGTTGTTTATGTGGTTCCTAGACAATTTGCCATGAAGTCGACAATTCATCGTCATAATATGGACACTCCCCGTCAGGACAATTCCCCGTCATTCTATAAATATACTTATTACTGATTAACTGATACTTTAATAACTAATTCTCAGGGGGATCTATCAGAGTCTATTTTCATTCAATACCATTGGCTTTGGATATCATTTGTAAGTTGCACTTATAGACAATATTTAACTTGTTTCTACCTTGCTGTAGTTGACTTTGAATTATGTTCTAGCATCACCCACAGCTGTTTTCATTAATTTCCATTGGTACAACAACATCCTGGGTATATTTTAAAACAACTTTGAGGAGGTACAAGTACAGTACTAAAAAACTATTGTACTTCCTAAGTAAACTGATATGAAAATAAACGACGAGGAATCATCCTGACGACAAAAAGTCCCGATGGCGAATTGTCTTGTTATTGTTGTGATGGCGAATTGACTTGATGGCGAAATATCCCGAAACATTTATATAGATTTAACATGAAGATTATTTGTATAATTCCAAAGTATGTCGATCGTTCATTTAAGGTAATGAGGCATTTATATAAATGCCACTGTCTCGTATGTAGCCTTATGCTAAGATGAAGGATCGATCATAAATCAGCTGATTCACGTTTCAATATATTATTATTTTTCATTTAATGGCCATGATTTGATGCCATATTTTACATTTACTATATAAACAATAAACCACCATCACTTTTATAACTTACATAATTAAAAAACTAGTGTACTTGCTAAATAAACTGATACGTAAATAAATGATGGGGAATCGTCCTGACGGCGAATTGTCCCGACTCGGCCTCACAGTCACAGGGAGTCACAGGCCTCACTCATCAATGTCAGAACTGCCTGGCTGGGCAGGGCTGGCTGGCTGGGCATGGCTAGCTAATGAGGCTGGACCGGTGGACAAGTGTGTGTGGTCTAATGCCGACAGTGTGAGGACGTTTTTGTTGCGTTTGCACATTCGCTGTTCACTGAGCCGCGGATGATCCATCGTTGTTGCAAATCGTTCCCATTGTATAGTGGGCATACGGTACTAAAATTTTGACATTGTATAAGTGAAATATCGTACAAAGAGGCATCGTATAATAAGGGATTACTGTATTTATAAATAAAAATATAATTATGAATGTTTTCCATTTTCTTTATATTTATGATGTTTTTTGCTGGATGGATTTTTTTTTTTTTTTTTTTTAACACTGGGTCATGTAATTTGTGTGGAAAAAGAGGAGATAGATGCTATTTTTAGTTTGTTTCAAGATAATAGGTACTGCATTTTGTGTATAGGCTGAACCGTCGTGGCCGAGATTCGATACGACCTGAGATTCGATTCAACCTGAAATTAGTACCTTTCATGAAGGAATTAGTGTGAAGGGAAGAGAAGGTTTTAACATCCATGTATTCACCATGAGAACACCTCATATGTTGCTAAAGTGCGTGTGCAAAACAAGAAATATGTAAAATGAGCAAATTCAGTGTGATACATAATATATGTACTTCTAAGTAAAAGTGTATGTGAGTGAGGTTGAGGGAGGGAGAGGGAGGGGGAGGCCAAGGATGAGATGGAGGGATGGAGTGGAGAGGTGTATGAGAAAGGGATGTGTGAGCTGGGAGCAGGGCAGTGAAATGGCGGGGGACAAGGCAACACGGAGGCGATTTGTTATGGCCCCTCCTTTACTGGATTAAAGTGTTGGCAATAGATAGAGAGATAATCTATCTATCTATCTCCTGCCAGACTCCTTAATCCCGTAAAGGGTGGCCACAAACAAATCGCCTCCATGTTGCCTGGTCCCCTGCCATTTCACTGCCCTTCTCCCAGTTCACACCCCCCTCTCTCATATTCCTCTCCACTCCATCCCTCCATCTCATCCTTGGCCTCCCCATCCCTCTCCACTCCTCCACCTCACTCACATACACTTTCCTCATCAGTCTCTCACTCTCCATCCTCTCCACATGGCCAAACCACCTCAGTGTGTTGCTCCTAACACTTCTTGTCACATCCACATCCACACCACAATGCTCCTTCACATCTTCATTTGTCAGTCTCTCTTTCCATTTAACTCCACATGCTCCTTTCAAATAAAAGTGTCATAATAATGAATGTTTTCCCACTTTCATAATGTTTATTCCTGTATTTTTTTTTTATTTTTTATCTGGGTGGTATAATACAGAATGTGCTGAAAGAGAGGAGAAGGAAAAGGAGAGAGATAATGGGTGCACCTGTGTGCACACAACCCTTACTGTCAAAAAACAGAAAGACCAGAGATAAGTATGGTGGACTGATGAAGAAGGGGTAAGGGATGGTGAGGTTGTAAGTTGTGGTTGTAAGAACAGTAAACAAGGAATATGATTATTTTTCCTGCAGATACAAAAAGAAACAAGAGGAAAACAGTACAGTAAAAGATATAATGACACAAAGAAAGTAAATAAATGAAAAATACAGTGTACCTTTTACACTTGTAGATTTGTGGGTTGTAGAGTGGGGAGAGTGAGTGAGCAAGAGGGATGCTTATCTCTCTCCCCACCCTTCTGAGGTCAAATGCAAGCATTGATAAGCAGACACTGTCAGGGAAACACACTTTCTTTCTTTTCTTGACCTACTTGCTTTCTTATTCTTACTTACACTAACACTTCATGGGAGCAAAAGCCGGTCATCCGTTCATGACTGATTCATGAGATTTACTAAACACCTGAATGGTTTGGAGGGTAGAGTAGGTCAGTGTCAACATCTCCATGACCTTCGTTCCCTGCCCAAAATTGTTCGCATTTTTTTACAGATTGCTCTGCATCGACACCACCAGTCATGCTCCAATAAATTGTTGTATAACTTTGGTGCCATTTTAGAGGTTAAAGTGTTCTTTCCATCTGTAAACTTTTTCTCACTTCTCTGTCAACATTCTTCCATCCATCCATCCATCCATCATCCAATCCTACATTGCCCCATGAGGAGTGTAGGAGCCCAGGGATATGCAGTTGGTCCTGACATTTAAGATGAGAGTGACCAGTCTCACTCATCCCTGAGTGGCATTGCATGAGCAATCAACCCCAAACACCCCTTAGATATAAACCTTTACCGGGTTAATCCAATTGGAGCTCAATAATTACCCACTAAACCACCAGGTGCCAAAATTTGGTTATATGGTTACCACCCTGTGTAGTAAATGGTTTCCTGGTGTAGAGGAAACCATTTGGCTTGTCACTCAGTGTAGAGTCACCCACAGGCAGAAGGAAGAGAAAAGAATGGAGGAAAGAAAGACAGAAGAGGGAGTGTAATGTCACCCGTAGGCAGAAGGACAAGGAAAGAATGAAGGAAAGAAAGACAGAAGAGGATAGAAGGAAAGAAGGATGGAGGAGAGGAAAGGGCAGACACCCGACAGCAGCACTACATTGAGTGAGTGGATGGTGAGTGCCCCCACCTATTCTTCCATCTTTATATTTGTCTCCTCTGCTGCTACCTTTATCACCCTGGTTACATTCTTGACCTTTTAAAGCAGTTTCATACATTGCTTTCGCTTTACACTCAGATTTTTTTCAATATTCCTCATCCATTGTTATTACTTTCTCATACTAGCCTTTTGACCTCTCTCCTCAACATACAACACTCATGTCTGTCTTTCCACATCATATACAGTTTCTCAACTTCCCATCCAGTCATTAAATGCTTTCTTCTTCTCTGCCAGAGCTTATTTCACCTCATCATTCCACCATACTGTCCCTTGCACCTTGTTAAGTTTCATCTTCACCCTGCTTACTGTCTCACATGCTGCACAGATTTCTTCTGTGAATATCTTACACATGCCTTCCACCTCCTCCATTTGCCTCAGATTATAATTACCCAATCTTTCCTCCTCCGCTCTCTTTTAGTTTGCCTTTTTTCCATCCTCCTGCAGCTTTTCTAGTCTCCTCGCAGGAGCTGCTTCCTCCTGTCTTTACTTCTTTTCACCTGCTGCTTTTGCATCTTTATCTTGGACATTACTATATAATTGCCAGATAGTCCACTCCATTAACCTCTATGCACTCTCATATCCAACACAGGTATTAACATTTGCTCATCCAAACACACACATGTAACCTATTATTGCTTTTCATTCATCCAACTCACCACCTATTCTACTTATCACTTGCCATTTATTCCTGTGGATCATTTTGTTCTTCTGGAAGGTATTGGTATGGCCAAACCCTTCCCAGCACTAATGCCCACCAGAACACTACCATTCCCATCCACTTCATCAGGTACACCCCACTCACCAACCACCCCATCTACCTTGACACCAAAACCCACATAAAAACACTTTCTCACTCCCTTCAGACTTTTCCATACATTGCTTCCACTTCTGTCCAAAACTCACCAATCATTCTAGTCGCTTGGTACTCGGTTGGGGCATATGCAGTACACAGACAATCTCCCACGCTTGTATTTCCTCTTTCATTCTTATCTTCACAATTCAAGATCTGACTGATCCAGACTCCCTTATATTTTCTTTTTCTTTCCATCTCTTAGTTTCAGCAATGTATATATGGACCCTCTTCTTTGCCTCCTCATGTACATCTATTCCTGCACGTATATCCAGTCCATACCCTATTCTGTATTCACTGTCATTTTCAAGGTACTAAACGTAGTAGATGCCTCACTGCAGTTGAAGGAATGTAATCAGATTGATATCTGAGGTTTTACAGGTTGTTCGATAAGCATGGTAACAGATGATGTACAAAAGTTCCAAAAAGTCAAGACATACAAGGAGAGGCTAAACTTTGGTGTACAGACAGAAGCACTGGTGCTAGAGTAATGACAAAGATAAACAAAATACAGTATCAGCACAGGGTGCCAATAGTATAGTATGCAGTCCTATCTGGGAAGCCACAAAAGCTGAGCTTAGAGGAGGTTCACAAAGTAAGTTAAGTATCACCAAATTTTTTTCTTTGAAGATCATCTTTGCTGAGTAATTTAAAGTACTGGAAAACTGTTCTAGGCCCATCATTAAATGCAGATCTTTGAGACACTACACCAAAATAGATCAGTAAATTAATAATTTATAGGGTGCCAGACACTTTGTGTGAGGTATCTACTAGAGCTGGCAATTCATGTGGCACTTTGAATTCCCAAAATTGCTGACTAATTGGAGGTTTACCATGCTGTAGACAGATGTTTCAGGAATTTAAAATAGTATGCTACACTTACAGTATTGCAAATGCACCTTCACCGCTTTGCTTTTCTTCACTCCTTCCAGGTGCAGTATATGGAGGAGACCAGGCATTGGTGTCAGGAGCACGCCAAAGTCGGCAGCAACTAGAAAGGGGCCTCACACTCAGCATGTTTGCTGTGAGGATGGCTGAAATGAAGGCCGACTGGATGACTAACAAGTATGCGTTTACATTGCAGTTCCATTTATGCATCAGTGATTCTAAGAAAGTTTTCATGTACTGACCGGCTCATGTTTGAGTCTTTTGTAGTGAGATTATGGACAAGTACAGTATTTTTTTTTTTTCAGCCCATCAATCAGATAATGTACTTTTATATTTTCTTCTTGTTGCCTACAAACTTTTTTTTTTTCTTCAACTCAAGCAGGTAGTGAAAGGGTTATTAATGGCAATAGGTAAATAAATAATTAGTTGAATGCAGAGTGTGTGTGTGTGTGTGTGTGTGTGTGTGTGTGTGTGTGTGTGTGTGTGTGTGTGTGTGTGTGTGTGTGTGTGTGTGTGTGTGTGTGTGTGTGTGTGTGTGTGTGTGTGTGTTTTCTTACCTAATGATACTTTTACAGGATTGAGTCAGTCTCTTTGTGTCCAATCTTTTAGTACTGTTTTATCATATTTTTCTTTAAAACTGTGAATGTTTTTGGTGTACACAACTTCCTCTGGTAATATATTCCGTTGGTCCGTTGCCCTGTCTGGCATGCTAAATTTTCTCACATCTATCATTAATCTTTTGCTTAAATAATTTCTTGCTGTGTTATCTTCAAGTTGTCTGTCTAGGTACTATATATTCATTAATGTTAATCTTTTCTTCTCCGTCAACACATTTATATAGCATGATCACATTGCCTCTTTTTCTTGTCACTACTGATGTTGGTAATTGTAGCTTATCAAGTCTTTCTTCATAGCTGAGGTCTCTTAGGCTTGGCTCACATCTTGTGGCTGCTCGTTGTACCTTAATCTTCTCTACGTGCTTTTGCATGAGTGGGTTCCATACTACTCCTGCATACACAAATGTTGGTCTTATAAATGATGTAATAATCTTCTTCACCATTTTCTCATTGATGTATGTAAAGGCTACTCTCATATTCACTAACAGGTTATACATGTTTCTTACTTTTTCATGTATATGAAATTCTGGTGATAATCTGTTGTTGATAATTTCTCCTAAATCTTTCTTCTTGTCAGATACTTGTAAACTGTTGCTCCCTAGTTCGTAGTCCCAATCAGGCCTCTTTACACTCATTCCTAATTTTATTACATGACATTTTTCTGCATCGAATTCCATCTGCCATTTATGACTCCATTCATATAATTTTGTTAGATCCTTTTTGTAATCCTTACATGAGTTCTCATTTTTTATTCTGTCTATCTATCTATTGCCAGACGCCTCAATCCCGTTTGGGGTGGCCACAAACAAATCGCCTCCAAGTTGCCCTGTCCCCCGCCTTTTCACTGCCCTGCTCCCAACTCACACCCCCCTCTCTCATATACCTCTCCACCCCATCCCTCCATCTCATCCTCGGCCTCCCCCTCCCCCTTCCCCCCTCCACCTCACTCACATACACTCTCTTCGTCAGTCTTTCACCCTCCATCCTCTCCACATGGCCAAACCTCCTCAGTGTGTTCCTCATAACGCTTCCTATCACATCCACATCAACACCACAACGCTCCTTTATATCCTCATTCGTCAGCCTGTCTCTCCATGTGACTCCACAGGCTCCTATTAAATAACTAATTTCCACTGCTCTCACTCTTGACTTGTGTCCTTCCAACAACGTCCAAGCTTCACTTCTGTACGTTAGAGTTGGTATCACAATACTGTCATGTAGTAACTTTTTCACTTCCATGCTCACTTCCCTGTTTCTTATCACTGCTTTCAAGGAACCAGCAACCTTTCTTCCCTGCTGTACCCTTTCAAGCACTTCATCCTCCAAACCTCCATCCTTACTCATCACACTACCCAAGTACTTAAACGTACTCACATTTTCCAATTCCTCACCATCCAACCTCGCTGTACATTCACTGACTTCACCTCTCTCAAAGACCATCACTTTACTCTTCCCTACATTCACCTTTAGATTCCGTTTCTTACACACTCTCTCAGACTCATCCACCAAGCCTTGCAGCTCCCCTTCGTCTTCACTCAACAACACAGTATCATCTGCAAACAACAGTACAGGGAGTTTCCAAACATTTTCCTCTCTCACCAGGGCCACTCCAACATCCACTACCCTACCTTGTACCTCTTTTATTACCCTAAACATGTACAGATTGAACAACCATGGAGACACGACACATCCCTGTTTCAAACCAACTTTCAAAGAGAAAAATTCACTTAGTTCACCATCCACACGCACTGCAGCCTTTGCACCATCGTACATACTCTTCACATCATTCAACAACTTCCCATCTACTCCATATATTCTTAACACTTTCCACAATCCTTGTCTATCCACCCTGTCATTTTTTATTGATCTTTGTATTTTGACATCATTAGCAAGCATATTCATGTAACTCTCTCTTCCAATTTTATCATTTATATCATTTATATAAACCAGAAACATGATTCGTGCCAACACTGAACCCTGTGGGACACCACTTGTCACCATTCTCCATGACGAGTACTTTCCTCTTGATATTGTGCTTATATCCCTTTCTCCTAGAAAGTCCTGCATCCATTGCAGTAGGCTTGCCTGTATTCAAGTGTCCTTATTAACCTTTCATGAGGTACTCTGTCAAAGGGTTTTTTGAAGTCAAAGTATATACAGGCATACCCTGATGTCTGGCGCATCAATAACCGACAGCTTGCCACACTGAATGTAAGGAATTTGGGAACATTCTCACAATCTGAATGGCCGTTACCTTGCTAGTATGAACACTCCGCCACTCTCTAGGTTTGAAGCACATGTGTCCGAACACGGCTGTGGTGGTGCGAGCGGCTCTCCTTGCCCTCCCTCCATCCCCTCGCTTCCCTCCCTTTCCCCAGAGTGAAGGGGAGAGAAGAAAACAAAGGAGGATAGAGAGGCTAGGGAGGAAGGGGATGAAAGAGAATGTAATAAGAGGGAGGGTGAAAAGATAAAGTGTGAGAAACAGAGGGAGTGAAAAAAGACAAAGGGAAGGAAAAATAGGAAAATGGGAGAAAGGGAGGGAAAGAGAAGAAAACAGAATGAGAGAGAGAGAGAATAGGGAGGAAGAGAAGGCAGGAGGGAGGGAAGGAGGAGGTGTGAGAAGCAGAGGGAGGGAAAGAAGAGAAAGGAAAGGAAAGAGGAAGAAAGTGAAGGGAGAGAAGGAAACAGTGGGAGAAGGAGAGAACGGAGAGAGAAGTGGGAGGGAAGGAGGGAAAGAAAGAAAACATGGGTTGCCCACAGGCCATACTGGAGCGATAGGACAGGCCAAGGTAACAAGGTTGCGATCGGAGGAGCCCAACAGAGAGGAAAGATTAACAGCATAAGGAGAGGGATTAGTTGTAAGGAAGAGGTTAAGTATGTTGGAACTCTTTCCAAGGTGGTCAGGGATACGGGACAACTCAACGAGTGCCTGTCTGACTCACTTCTTCTTCATTTCTGGAACATTTGCGGCCTTTCCTCTAACTTTCTGTCTGCTGCACACTACCTCTCCTCCTGTAATCCTCACTTTCTCTTCTTAACTGAGACTCGTCAGAGACAACTGGTAGCAAACCCTTCTCTTTATCCTCCTACTTTCTCTGTACTCATTTTAAAGCCGAAGGTGGCTGTTGTGTATATGTACTCAACAACTTATTTTGCTCTTTTGTTCCTGAACTTGATTCTTCTGAATTCTCAACTCTCTGGCTTTGGCTTTCCCGTCATTCTCTGACGAAACATATCTGTGCTGTTTACTTATCCCCTAATTCTACTGACTATGAAAAATTCTTTGACTATCATACTTCTATGACTGAACATATCCTATCCATTTCTGCTTTCTCTGGAATCACCATTCTAGGAGATTTCAATGTTCACCATCACCTATGGCACTCCTTTCCTTTCACTGATCCACCAGGTGAGTAAGCCTACATCTTTTCCATCCATAATGACCTAGTGCAGCCTGTACAGCACCGTATCCATATCCCTGATCACTTTGGAGAGAGTTCCAACATCCTTGACCTCTTTCTTACAACTAATCCTTCTGCTTACACTGTTAATCTTTCCTCTCTGTTGGGTCCTCCGATCACAACCTTGTTACATTGACCTGTCCTATTGCCGCAGTACGGACTGTGGATCCTCCAAAGAAACATTGGTTATGGTGCTTTAGAGCTGCTGACTGGGCGACCCTTGGGCAGTGCTTCTTTGATTTTTCCTGGAATGATTATTGCTTCCATGGCCAGGCACCATCTGAGCATACCTTGCACATTATGGAGATTATTCTCTCAGGCATGGAGGCATACATTCCTTTCTCATATCCTTTGACTAGTGCAGGGAAACCTTGGTTTGATCACGCTTATTCTAGTGCTGTCCACAACAAGGAGAGGACCTGTAAAAGGTACCGGAACCAACCCACCCCAGAATCACGTCTATTTTGTGTGTCTGCCTGGAATCATGCTAAGTCTGCTCTTCGCTGTGCTAAAAATAATTTCATCCATACTAAATGCTCTCGGCTCTCCAATTCTAATTCTTCCTTCTCCTTCTGGCACCTTGCCAAAAACCTTTCTACTGTAACAACTTTACCTCATCATGTTTCCCTCCTCTTTTCTACTCTGATGGCTCTGTAGCTGTTTCTTCTACTGATAAAGCAGATCTCTTCACTCCCTCCAATTTCACCTTACACAGTTCCAATGCTGTTCCTCCATTACTTCTCTCCTCTGACTTCCTCATGGCTGACATTAAAATTTTTTCAACTGATGTATTTTATGCCATCACTGGCCTCAATACTAACAAAGCATATGGGCCTGATAGAGTCCCTCCTGTTGTCCTCAATAACTGTGCTTCTGTTCTTACACCCTACCTGGGTAAACTCTTTCGCCTTTGTTTGTTAACTTGTACCTTTCCTTCTTGCTGGAAGTTTGCTCTCATTCAGCCAGTTCCAAAGAAGGGTGACCATTCCCAACCGTGTAACTATCGTCCAATTGCTTTAACATCCTGTATCTCAAAAGTTTTTGAGTCTATTCTTAACAGAAAAATTTTAAGGCATCTTTCCTATCACAGCCTTCTTTCTGATCGTCAGTATGGGTTCTGTCAGGGACACTCCACTGGCGATCTTCTCACCTACCTTTCAGAATCCTGATCATCCTCCTTTCAGGAATATGGCGAATGCTTTGCCATTGCACTTGACATCTCAAAGGCTTTCGATCAAGTCTGGCGTAAATCTTTAATTTCCAAACTGCCCTCTTACGGTTTCTATCCTTCTATCTGTGCCTTCATCTCTAGCTTCCTTTCTGGTCATTCTATAGCCGCTGTTGCAGATGTCCATCGTTCTTCTAGATATATCAACAGTGGTGTTCCTCGGGGCTCTGTCCTATCACCAACTCTCCTCATTTTATTCATCAGTGACCTTCTAAGCTGTACATCTAACCCTGTCCATTTATACGCTGATGATTCCACCCTTCACCTTTCCATTTGGTTCCTACAACGTCCATCTCAGCAGTTACTTCAGCAAACAAGAGATGAGGCTGTGGCACACCTAATGTCTGACTCAGCATTTATCTCTGACTGGGGTAAAAATAATCTTGTTGTTTTTAATACATCAAAGAGGAGGAGGCCGTAGCACGGGCCGAACAGGGTAGTACTCCCGAGGGGAATGGAATGCTGGTGATAGGGAGAGCTGGAGCTCCTGTTTCACTAGCTATCTAACCATCCCCCTTTGCTGACCTTTTCACTGTGACAGTAACATGGAGAGTAGACCAGCATACTCTCCGAAACATTTCCTCTAACTATCTATGCACTACACCACATGCACTTTACATTTCACACAACGTATCCCACTACGTTACAGGGGTTGGCGCCAGCAAGGGCATGTGGCCAGAAAACTTTGCCCCTGCTACCTAGTGGCAGACTTCTGGGGGGAGGCGTGGCACGGGTTCCGCCGGCATAGATTGTGGGTCTAGGGCGAGATGGGGCTCGGACCTGTGCTAGAGGGTACAGGGCATTGCGGTTCCCAGGCTGCCGCTTCTGCCCAATAGAGAGGGGCCCAAACCTGGGAGTAGCGCCCCAGGAGGCTGCCCTATCAGTGGGTGTATAATGGCAGGATAGTTGCAGTGCCAAGGAGTGCTTGGAGGGTGTCCCTGCAGCTGTCCTGGCAGGGTGCCCCGAGGCCACTACCACAGCCACCGGTAAGCTGGTGGGCTAGGGGTCCCAGATCCATTGCCTGAACCTGGGACTATGCAGTGAGTGGGACCTGTGCTGTGTCTGTCCCCCTTTTATTAATACTGAAGATGACAAAACAAAATAAGTTTCAAAGCAAGCCTGAGGACAGTAAATCACCCATGGGGATGAGGGTGGGTTCATGGAATGTGAGAAGTTTGAGGGGAAGAGCGGGGGAAGTCGTTGAGGCATTCAGTAGGAGGTGGGTGGATGTGGCGTGTTTGCAGGAAGTCCGGTACAGGAGTGGATCAGCCAGAAAGATTGTTGGGAAGGACTTTTGCTATAAGTTGTTTTGGCAGGGTGGGACAGAGGGATATGGAGGTGTTGGTGTGATGGTTGCGGAGAAATGGGTGGAATATGTTATGAATGTGTTTAGAGTAAGCGATAGGATATTGGTAGTGAAAATTCTGTTGGGAAGAAAGACAGCAGCGATTATATCGGCATATGCTCCACAGGCAGGATTGGATGAATCAGAGAAAGATAAATTTTGGGATGATTTAATACGTGTGGTAGGTGGTATGCGAGATGATGAGATAGTGATTTTGGGAGGGGACTTAAATGGTCATGTAGGTGAAGCAGCACAAGGTTATGAAGGAGTGCATGGGGGATGTGCGTATGGTCTAAGGAATGCAGAAGGGGAAAGGATACTCGAGTTTGGAGAGGCAACGGACATGGTTGTGTGCAACACATATTTTAGGAAAAGAGACAGTAGGTTAATTACGTATGAGTCTGGGGGAAATAGCAGTCAGATAGATTATTTTCTGGTTAGGAGGGCTGATAGGAGGTTAGTGAGGGATATTAAAGTTATAGGAAGTGAGGAGTGTGTGTAGCAGCACAAACTATTGATTTGTGATATGGTGCTTAAAGAACAAGTGATGAAAAAGAGGACTTATGTACCTAGGAGGAAAATATGGAAGCTGAAAAACCAAGTAGTAAGGGATGCCTTCTATAGCGAGTTGAGGAGAGTGGTGGCTGAACAGGGAGCTGTAGACAGAGGCTTTAATGAACAGTACAGAGCCCTCAAGAACAGTCTCTTGAGAGTTACCGATGTAACATGTGGTTGGACAAGAGGACCACCAAGACATAAAGTAACTTGGTGGTGGGATGAGGGTGTAGAAGCTGCAGTTAAGGAGAAGAGAAGGCTTTTCCAGGAATGGAAGAAGGGTGGTAGCAAAGAGGAATATTTGGCTGCCAAGCTTAGGGCTAGAAGAGAGGTATACAGGGCAAAGTCTGAGTCACAGAGACTTTTACTTGATAACCTAAATCATGGGGAAAGGATAAATATGCTATTTAGGGTGGCAGGTCAGGTGAAGAGGGATAATCGGGATATTATAGGTGAGCAGTGTGTGAAGAATGATAAAGGAAGGGTAGTGGTGAACAGTGAGGATATTAAAGATGCATGGAGAGAGCATTATAACCAGTCAAAGGCTTTTCGTCTCAGTAACTCTCCTCCTCTTACTGACTCCCTTCAACCTCTGTCTCTTCGCCGCACTGTTGCATCTTTATCTCTTTTCTATCGCTACTTTAATGGTCACTGCTCCTCTGAACTGTCTGCTTGCATTCCTCCACCTCTACGACGGGCGCGTAGCACCCGTCTGGCAGCAAACTCTCATCCCTTTTCTGTCCAACTCCCTAATGCAAGAGTTAACCGTTACTCCCAGTCTTTCATTCATGCAACAGGTCAGCTCTGGAACTGTCTCCCTCTGTCTGTATTTCCTCCTGCCTATGATCTCCAGTCTTTCAAACGCAGTGTGTCCAGGCATCTCAAAATGATCGGATCTTGAATTTGGCTCTCTATTGTATTTTGTTTTTCTCTTCGAGGGAACTGTTACTGCGGGCTCATGGCCTTTGGTTCCTTCTTCCTCGCATAAAAAAAAAAAAAAAAAAAAAAAGTTGTTGAATGAGGAGTTTGACTGGGACAGGGAAGGTTTGGAGCCAGCAGATCCAGTGTCTGGCCCTTGACCTTTGATCGATACTGCTACTGTGAGTGAGGCAATAGGCAGGATGAAGATGGGGAAGGCAGCAGGTGTGTCTGGGTTGACTACTGAAATGTTGAAGGCCTCAGGCGATATAGGGGTGAGTTTAGTCACTGACCTGATAAATAGGATTATTTATGAGTGTGTTGTCCTAGATGATTGGCTGAAGAGTGTAAATGTAAATGTGTATAAAGGGAAGGGTGATGCCCTGGAAAGAGGAAATTATAGAGGTATAAAGTTTTTAGATCAGATAATGAAGGTAATGGAGAGAGTTTTAGAAGGTATGATTAGAGAAAGAGTGAATATTGATGAGATGCAGTTTGGGTTTATGCCAGGTAGGGGGACCACTGTTCCCATATTCATTGTTCGACAGCTTCAGGAAAAATATATTGGTAGGAGAAGGGATCTTTATTTTGTTTTTGTTGATTTGGAAAAAGGCTTTGACAGAGTCCCTTGAGAGGTGGTGAAGTGGGCAATGAGAAAGCTTGGCTTGGAGGAGTGGCTGGTTAGTGTGGTTATGGCTATGTATGTGGGTGCTCACACCCAGGTAAGAGTGAACGGAGATTTGAGTGATGAGTTTTCTGTGAATGTTGGTGTGCATCAGGGGTCAGTTTTGAGTCCCATGCTGTTTATCATGGTACTTGAGGCCCTTTCACGTGACTTTAGAAACGGACTTCCGTGGGAGTTGTTGTATGCTGATGATTTGGTGTTGATTGCAGAGAACGAAAGGGAGGCGGAGGAAAGGTTTAGGAAGTGGAGAGATGGTATGGGGCACAATGGCTTAAGGGTTAATGCAGATAAAACAAAAGCGATGATATTTAGGGTTGGTGGCGGTACTGTCAAAGACGAGGGAGAGTGGCCATGTGCAGTTTGCCACAAGGGCGTGGGAAGTAATTCCATCTTGTGCAATGTTTGTGATAAATGAATGCATAAGAGACGTAGTGGTATCAGAGGTAGACCGCGAGATAATGCTGATTTTATGTGTACAGCATGTCGGGGAGAGCAGATGGAGATTGTCAGCTGTGAAAGGATTGAACTTGCTGGTGAATCTCTTGAGTGTGTGGAAGAGTTTTGTTATTTGGGAGACATGTTGTGTGCTGGAGGTTGGGCTGGAGCTAGCTCTGTGGCTAGGGTGAGAAGTGGTTGGAAGAAGTTCAGGGAGCTCTTGCCTCTCCTGACATTGAGAGGACTCTTTCTACGTGCAAAGGGGTCTTTGTATGCAGCATGTGTTAGGAGTGTAATGTTGTATGGTAGTGAGACCTGGGCAGTGAAGGAGGAGGATATTCGTCGGCTCAGATATACAGGTCAATGATTAGGTGGATGTGTAGTGCATCCGTTCGTCCAAGGTCTGGGGGGGCTGGGTTTACGATGGAAGAGTTGAGAGGTAGGATGGGACTGGAGTGTATTGGTGTTGTGATGAGTAGAAGTAGATTGAGATGGCTTGGACATGTGGAGAGGATGGGGGATGATGATTGGGTGAGGAAGGTGAGAAGTGTTAATATTGGGGGTGGGGTTATGAGGGGTAGACCGAGAAAGACATGGGACGAGGTCATTAAGTGTGACCTCAGGGTTAAGGGACTAAACAGGGAGGCTGCAATGGATCGTACAGCATGGAAAGCCGCCACTAGGTGACCAAGGCCGACGCATCCAAGCATGTTGGAGCCTTTAAAAATGAAACGAAACGATGAAACGAAGGTTGGGTTGAAACAGGGATGTCATGTCTCCATGGGTGTTCAATCTGTTCATGGATGGGGTAATAAAAGAGGTACAAGGTAGGGTAGTGGATGTTGGAGTGGCCCTGGTGAGAGAGGATAGTGTTTGGAAACTCCCTGTACTGTTGTTTGCAGATGATACTGTGTTGTTGAATGAAGACGAAGGGGAGCTGCAAGGCTTGGTGGATGAGTTTGGGAGAGTGTGTATGAAATGGAATCTAAAGGTGAATGTAGGGAAGAGTAAAGTGATGGTCTTTGAGAGAGGTGAAGTCAGTGAATGTACAGCGAGGTTGGATGGTGAGGAATTGGAAAATGTGAGTACTTTTAAGTACTTGGGTAGTGTGATGAGTAAGAATGGAGGTTTGGAGGGTGAAGTGCTTGAAAGGGTACAGCAGGGAAGAAAGGTTGCTGGTTCTTTGAAAGCAGTGATAAGAAACAGGGAAGTGAGCATGGAAGTGAAAAAGTTACTACCAGACAGTATTGTGATACCAACTCTCACATATGGAAGTGAAGCTTGGACTTTGTTGGAAGGGCGCAAGTCACGAGTGAGAGCAGTGAAAATGAGTTATTTAAGAGGAACCTGTGGAGTCACATGGAGAGACAGGCTGACAAATGAGGATATAAAGGAGCTTTGTGGTGTGGATGTGGATGGGATAGGAAGCATTAGGAGGAATACACTGAGGTGGTTTGGCCATATGGAGAGGATGGAGGGTGAGAGACTGACGAGGAGAGTGTATGTGAGTGAGGTGGAGCGGGGAAGAGGGAGGTGGAGGCTGAGGATGAGATGGAGGGATGGGGTTGAGAGGTATATTAGAGAGGGGGGTATGAGTTGGGAGCAGGGCAGTGAAATGGCGGGGGACGGGGCGATGTGGAGGCGATTTGTTTGTGGCCACCCCGAACGGGATTGAGGCGTCTGGCAATAGATCGATATATAGATAGACTTTTGGAATCGTTTTGTGGATTTTAAAAGGAATGTCACAGCTTGTTTATCAGACCTTTTAAAAGAAACGTGGCAGCCAAGGGGTTAACTCGCCCCGTCCCGTCGACGTATGGGTACGTTGCAACGATTTGCATTTGCCAGTCCCGGCGACGTACCAGTACGTCGTGCAATTGCAAGGTCCCTCATTTGCACAATTTTCGCCCGTGATTTTTCGTATGTATACACGGGACACCTTCCTCTATTCCTCTACAAGATGCCAAGCAGGGATAATGCCTTACACCACATACCCTCCCCCCTCCCCCCCTCACACCATTGTCTCGGCAATGGACCTGTTACCAGTGACCTGGCTAGTAAAGATATTCAGGGCCAGAGTGATTCCCCAATCGATGACAATGTGGAGGAAAATGTTTACATAACATTAGAAGAAGAAACAGCCAGAAATAATGATCAGGTAATGTGGCAAAAAAAGGTCAGGTATGGTGATTAGTTAGTGAGTGAAACAATGCTTATAATTCCTTTATTACTGCTTGAAAACCAATATACTCTCATACTACATATACATTCGTACCAAGTAAATAATTAAATACCGTTTATGAGTGGATAAAATAGTTACCCTCCCATAGAACTCGTTTTCTTTGGTTCCAGCATGTTAGAAAACCCAGTCAGGTAAGGAGGAACTCCTACTTGGATTGGGTATTTTCAACCTCAGGTGAGCGATTTCTCTATGAATTTTCGATGTTTCTCACCAAAAGCGAAGGTTTTAGCCAAAAAATTTTTTTTCGAAAATACCTCGGGACTGGGGGATGTCGGAGGTGTGGAAAACCTCGGGATGTGACGGGTTAATGTATCATTTGCTATATTAGTGGTAAGTGAGGGCACTCACCAACCACTCACTCGATGTATTGCTGCTCTCTGGTGACTGCCCTTTCCTCTCTTTCTTCCTCTTCTGTCTTTCCTTCTTTCTTTCCTCTTCCTTTTGTCTGCTAGTGACTCTGCACTGAGTGACAAGACAAATAGTTTCCTCAAACCCAAGAAACCATTTACTATGCTGGTTGGTAACCATATAACCAAGTTACGGCACCAGGTGGTTTAGTGGAAAATTAAGGTGCTCCAGTCGGATTGAGCCTGCTTAGGTTTATATCCAAGGGGTGGCTGGGGTTTATTGGTCACATAATGCCACTCAGGGATTAGTTAGTCTGGTCACTCTCATCTCAAATGTCAGGACCAACTTGCCTAGCCTCAGGCTCCCACACTCCTCATAGGGCAACATGATTAGATAATGAGTGAATGAATTAAAAGTTTTTATATAAGTATTTAACTTCATTTATGTAGGACAGATTTCCTGTGGTTTCTTGTCTTGTATCATTTAATTCCATTAATTTGGAAACTGAACCATGTACATTTGAATACAATATTTTCATTTTACTATTTTTATATTTTCTCTCTGTTTGGTTTACTATTTTGCCATTTAATTGGCTCTTCTGTATATATGCCACTTCCTCAGTGGTAGCCCTGCTACCTTGAAGAAAAAGTGTCTTTCTTCTTATTCACTCCTCTAATTATTTTTCCTTTTTGCTTCTTCAAGTTTTTCATTTAATATTTCCCTATCTTCTCTGTTTAAGCATCTCCTTATCCACGTGTTCTTCATTTCTTCACCTTGTGTGTTTTTTTTTTTTTTTTTTTTTTTTTAGCATAGTTGAGCTTTTGAATGTTACTTTTATTGGCCTGTGTTTACCACATTCATATTTTCACACACTATGAAATTTCGCAGTATCTTTTTCTGATGCTCCTTCTATTACTTTATTCAAAATTTTAATGTTAATGCTCATTTCAGTTTTGTTTCTGATTATTTTATTCTTTATTTCCTCTTTCTTGCCTACCATTATTATTGATTTGTTTATTGACTTGTTCATGTCGGCTGTCTCCCCTAGTAATTTTGGATTTGTCTTTTACTTCCTTAACTTTCTGCCTGATGTTTACATTTTCAAACCATATTGGATCAGTGCCATGTCTGCTCCTTATTTCATCCATTTCTTTGAAGATCTGAGCAAAAGCTGTTTTCACCTCATCCTTTACTGTGCAGACTTTATCAACGGATTCTTCAAACACTTTTCTCTTTTCTAATATGTTGTGTGCCTTTTTATTACTTCATCCTTTTCTTTATTGCATAACATTTGCTGGTGATGTACCACTTCAGTTCTCATTTCTGATGTTTTGTTTTTCAAGTCACTTAAAACTGCTGACATTTCACGTACAGTATTGCAACATCTTTTTTGTTTACCATTAATGTCAGTTTTTCATTCCTTTTTAAAATTCTTTGTTTTTTTCCCCTCTCTTGTTGTAATTCCCCTTTAATCTGTAAGACTTATTCCTCAAACATCTTGACTCTTTCTGCTTACCTTTTAAATATTTCTGCATCTACCAAGTCACAATAGAAGGGATCATATTTATTTTTATCTTTGTCTCCTAGTTTGTCTAAGAATGTGTGTGTGTGTGTGTGTGTGTGTGTGTGTGTGTGTGTGTGTATTTACCTATTTGTAGTATACAGGAATTGAGCAATGCTCGTGTTGTCCTGTCTCCATATCCACATTTATCTAGTCTACTTTTACACACATGAATGTTTTTTTTCATGTACCACCATTTCGTCTAAGTCATTCCAAATATTTATGTATTTACCTAATATACCTAATTGTGATATACATGAAATGTGCTATGTTCGTGGGTTCCCGTTGCTGTTTCTTAGTACAGTAAGTCAAATTTAGTTTTAAACTCGTATAAGTTTTTAGACTGGACGATCTCTTTGTCCGGGCTATTCCATAAGTCTATACATCTGTAAGGAAAGCTATATTTCTTGATATCCTTCAAGCTGCTTGACTTTTTCAATTTCATACCGTGTCCTCTTGTTGCTCTCTTATCACGGCTGGATTAAGCATGTGGGAGGCCCGGGGCCCGCTTGGAAGGGAGGCCCCCTTTCCAACTCCCCCAATGGCATACACCACAGACTGGTAACTTAAGTCCTAATATATAAATAGGACACTTTTAGTTAGGAAATACTGAACGGGGACTATTCATCCAATGCTGTAATATGTAATGCATAAACACGAAATGAAATGAACACAAGTTGCTCTGGTGGGAGGCCCCCTCTTGGTGGGTGGCCCAGGGCCTGGGCCCCTTGAGCCCCCCCCTTAATCCGGCGGTGTCTCTTATCCCATACAAAGAGATCTTCTCGGTCAATTTTATCTACTCCTATCATCGTCCTAAATACTGCAATCATGTCTCCCCTCTTTCTTCTTTCCTCTAAGGAAGGCAAATCCAGCTTTTCCAGCCTCTCTCAGTATGATAGATCTGCCAGACTGGGGACCATCTTGGTTGCTGTTCTTTGTATTCTCTCAATCTTGTTTATATCTTTCTTTTTGTGTGGGGACGACACTACCGCTGCATATTCTAACCTGGGGCGAATCATGGCCACTATCAATTTTTTCATCATCTCCTCATCCATATAATGAAATGCTACTCGTATGTTAGTCAAGAGTGTATACATCTCTCTAACTATCTTGTTAATGTGTTTTTCAGGTGACAAACTATCTTGGACCAGCACTCCCAAATCTTTCTCTTCTCTCCTTTTTGTGATTAATTCATTATCCAACAAATAATTCAGTGATGGCCTCGTGGACTTTTACCCATTTCCAATATTTTACATTTCTTTACATTAAATTTCATATCCCACATCTGGCTCCAATCATGTATCCTATCCAGATCCTCCTGCAGCATTTTACAATCCTCCTCAACCTCTACCTTCCTCAAGATCTTTACATCATCAGCAAACAGACTTGCATAACTGTTCACTCCATCTACCATATCATTTACGTAAATCAGGAACATTACTGGCTCCAACACCGAGCCCTGAGGGACTCCACTTGTTACTTCCCTCCATCCAGACATCCTATCCTTTATTACTGTCCTCATTTGTCTGTCTCTCAAAAAGTCTCTCATCCATCCCAGGAGTTTCCCCTTCAGTCCTCCTGTATATTCTAGTTTCCACAGTAGTCTCTTAAGGGGTACCTTGTCGAAGGCCTTCTCTAAGTCTAAGTACACACAATCACTGAACTATCTCTCTCCTCCTGTACTGTCAATCGCTCTTGAGTAAAAGCTCAACAAGTTGGAAACACGTGACCTTCCACTTCTGAATCCAAACTGACATTCAGCCAAAATATTCATCTCTTCTAGATTTTTTATCCATCTGTCTTTCAGGATTCTCTCACACAATTTTGCGACCATGCTGGTTAGAGACACTGGTCTATAATTCATGGGTTCTTCCCTGTTTCCTCCCTTATAAATTGGTACCACATTTGCCCTCATCCATTCCTGTGGCACTTTCCCCTCTTTCCCCTGCTTGTCGTACGAGGCGACTAAAAGGGTTGGTGGTGGGTTAGTGCCCCACCCCGTAAAAAGAACTAACTAAAAAAACAAATAAAGCGCCTCGGACCCGTTCGGACCATACGTTTACGACTAAGGAACGGACAAAGGACATACTGAGAATGGGAACATGGAACGTGAGAGGAGTGAATGATGAAGTGAAAGAGAGAGAGATTGTCCAGGTGCTTGAGGATGCAAAAGTGGATATATGTGGATTGACTGAAACTAAATGGTTAAGTGAAAGGATGAGAGAATGGGAATACGGTGTAGGTATATGTGCGGGAGTCAGTGAGAATGAGAGGGCAAGAGAGGGAGTATGTCTGATGATAAGTAAGAAGTGGAAGGAGAATATAAGAGAGTATGGAACAGTGGGTGCAAGGATTGTATGGGTGAGGATGAAAGTAGGCATACAAGCATGGGCGATTGTATGTGTGTATGCTCCAACAGAGGATCGAGTGGCAAGAGTGAAAGATGAGTTTTGGGCGAGAGTAGAAGCATGTATGGACAAGTTTGAGAGGAGCGAGAGAGTGCTGTTGATTGGAGACATGAATGGCAAAGTTGGGAATGTACGAGTGGATGGAGTGGTTGGTCAGTGGGGTGTGGCAGCTGAAGTAGATGGGAATGGTAGTGCTTTGGTGAACATCTGTGCTGGTAAGGGGTTGGCAATAGCCAATACCTACTTTCGTCATAAGATGATCCACCGGTATACATGGAGAGTAATGAGGAGGTTGGATGGTGAACTTGTTGAACGAAAGGCAATGATAGACTACGTGTGTGTGGATGAGCAAATGAGAAGACAAGTGTTGGATGCAAGGGTGTGGAGAGGGTGGGGGAATGGAGTCTCGGACCATCACTTAGTGATGGCCAAGATAGAGCTGCAAAGAAAGTGGTTGAGGAGATGAAGGGGAAGACAGGAGGAAGCAGCTCCTGTGAGAAGAGTGGAGAAATTGCAAGATAGTGAGAAAATGACAGAGTATAAGAGCATAGTGGAAGAAAGATTGGGAAGGTATGAGCTAGAGCAGATGAAAGGGGTGGAAGACATATGTAAGATATTCACGGAAGAGATAAGCGCAGCGTGTGAGGCAGTTTGTGGAGTGAGGAGGAGATGCAAGGGTGTGCAAGGGACAGCATTGTGGAATGATGAGGTGAAACGAGCTGTGGAACAAAAGAAGAAGGCATATGGCGAATGGTTGGTGAGTAGAGGTAGGGGAGAGGATGAGAGAGAGAAGAGAGAGGTATATGTGAGCAGGAGAAGGGAGTTAAGAGACTGGTGAAGGAGAGTAGAAGAAAGTGGATGAAGAGTTTGGGAGGAATCTGAGTGTGAAATGGAGGGAGAGTAAGAAATTGTTTTGGAAGGTGGTATAGAAAGTAAGGCAGTGTGAAAGGGGAAATAGTAGGGGAGTGAAAGATAGGAATAATAGCTTGTTGGTGGAGAAGAGAGAGAAATTGAGGAGATGGAAGGAGCACTTTGAGGATTTGTTGAATGTAGAGAGTGAGAGCAGTGTGAGTATAAGTGGTTGGGGAATGGCTGGGAGAAGAAGAGATGAGAGGAGGGAGGAAGAGATCAGTAGGTCAGAAGTAGTGGAAGCGATGAAGAAGATTAAGCTGGGAAAGGCCCCAGGAATTGATGGAGTGTGTGGTGAAATGCTTAGGTAAGGGGGTGAGATTGTTGTGGAGTGGATATGGAAGTTGTGTAGATTGGCTTGGGAAGAGAGAAGGGTCCCAGAGGACTGGAAATCAGGTATAATTATTCCTCTGTACAAAGGAAAAGGGGAGAGAGAAGTATGTGGTAACCATAGGGGTATTTGCCTTCTTAGTGTGACGGGTAAAATATATGGTAGAATACTCATTGATAGGGTTAGGCATATGACAGAGGAGCTAGTTGGAGAAGAACAAGGGGGATTTCGGAAGGGAAAAGGGTGTGTAGATCAGATATTTGTTCTAAGATGTTTAGTGGAGAAGTATCTAGAGAAGGGAAGGAAAGTGTATGCTGCCTTCATGGACTTGGAGAAAGCTTATGACAGAATAGATAGGCAAGGTATGTGGAAGGTATTAAGAATATATGGAGTGGAGGGGAAATTGTTGAGTGCTGTGACGAGTATGTACGAGGGAGCTAGGGCTACGGTGCGAGTGGATGGTGAGCTGAGTGAGTTCTTTGATCTCAGTGTGGGACTGAAACAGGGTTGTGTGATGTCTCCATGGCTGTTTAATATATACATGGATGGGGTTGTAAAGGAGGTGCAAGGTAGGGCAGTGGATGTGGGGGTGGCCCTAATGAATGAGGGTGAGATTTGGAAGCTTCCGGTGTTGCTGTTTGCTGATGATACAGTATTGTTGAGTGAAGATGAATGGGAGTTGCAAGGTTTGGTGAATGAATTTGGGACAGTGTGTAGGAGGAGGAAGCTGAAAGTTAATGTAAACAAAAGTAAAGTTATGGTGTTTGAGAGGAATGAAGTCACAGAGTGTGCAGTGAGGTTGGATGGTGAGGATATGGAGAATGTGAGTGCATTCAAGTTCTTGGGTAGTGTGATGAGTAAGGATGGAACTTTGGGGGATGAAGTACGTGAAAGGGTACAGCAGGGAAGAAAGGTTGTTGGTACACTGAAAGCAGTGATGAGAAATAGGGAGGTGAGTATGGAAGTTAAGAAGTCACTGCATGATGGTATTGTGATCCCTACCCTGATGTTTGGAAGCTAAGCGTGGACCTTGCAAGAGGGGAACAAGTCAAGTATGAGAGCAGTGGAAATGAGTTACTTGAGAGGAGCATGTGGAGTGACGTGGAGGGACAGGTTGACGAATGAAGATGTGAAGGAACGTTGTGGGGTAGATGTGGATGTGGTTGAAAAGATTAGGAGAAATACACTGAGGAGGTTTGGACATGTGGAGAGAATGGAGAATGAAAGACTGACTAAGAGGGTGTATGTAGGTGAGGTGGAGGGAGGGAGAGGGAGAGGTAGACCAAGGATGAGGTGGAGGGATGGAGTTGAGAGGTATATGAGGGAGGGGGGGGTGAGTTGGGGGGATGGGAGTCAAATGGTGGGTGACAGAGTGACTTGGAGGCATTTTGTCTGCGGCCACCCTTTGCGGGATTAGGGCGTCGGGCTATAGATAGATAGACATTTCTAATCACTCCCTCCCCTTCCACGAACTCTTTTTCGTTAGTGAAAACCAATTGGAAACATTTGTTCATTATTTCAGCTTGCATGGCTGCATCTTTATAGACCTCTCCTTTTACTTTCAGTTTGGTGATTCCTTCCTTTTGTTTTAGTTTGCCATTAACAAATCTATAAAACAGTTTGGGTTCATCCTTGCATTCGTGTTTTATACCTTTTTCAAAATTCCTTTCTTCTTCTCTACGTATCCTTCTGTGTTCATTTCTAGTTCTTTTATATTCTTCCTTTGTTCTGTTGTTACCTCTCTTCCTCCAATTGTTCCACACCTTATCTCTCTCTTTTTTTGCTGTCATACACCTTCTATTAAACCACTCCTTTTTCCTGTTTTCTATCCCCCGTACTCTTGGTACAAATTTTTCCACTCCCAAATTATATAGGTCTAGAAAGATATCCCACTTCCTCTGTATCTCTCATGTTTCTTTGAATTTTCTCCAATCTGCATTTTCAAAAACTTTTCTCAATCCTGTAAAATTTGCTCTCCCAATGTTGTATCTGCCCTGCCTATGAAGCTCGTCTTTTGGCTTTACGTTCCCTGTGATCATCTGGAACTTAATGACCACATGATCACTTTTTCCTATAGGACAGAACTATTTCAGTGATTCTATTATATCGGGATCTTTGGTAAACAGTAAATCTAACCTTGCTGGTGTGTATTCACCTCTGAACCGTGTCTCTTCTTTGACCCATTGCGTCATCACATTATTCATCATTTATTTTGTGTTAGGTGGTGGCGACCATTATCCACTCACTTGATGTAGTGCTGCCTACGTCCTTAGCTTTTATCATTCTTTTTCTGTGCTTGCCCTCCTCTCTTCCTATTTCTCCTATTTTTCCTGTCACTTCTTATTCCTTTTCTTTCCTTTACAGGTGGCTTTACATTGAGTGACAGGCCAAATGGTTTCCTGTAAGCCAAGAAACCATTTACAGTGTCAAATGGCAACCCTTTGCGGGATTATGGTGTCTGGCAATAGATAGATAGATTGATATTTGATAATATAGTGCCCCATGAATCCTCACTGCCTCCTGAGTCCCATTCCTCCCAGTTCACCTCTTTACAGTTAAAGTCACCCACCAAAATTATATTGTTGCTTTTCTCAGTTATTTTTGGTAAATAACTAGCCATATCTGACAACATCTTCTGGTATTCGTCATCATTCCATGCTCTCGTCTTAGGAGGAACATAAACTACTGCCATATCTCTCTTACCATTCTCTCCAGTTTCTAATTTCATATATATCACTTCAGCCCTGCCTTCTCTTATTTCCATGGTATCTACATTTATGTTGTTCTTCACTGCTATCATCACTCCTCCTCCAGTTTTTTCTTTTCTGTCTCTTCTCCACAGTTTGTATTTACCATCTCCCAAATGAACATCAATATCTTCTCTTAATTTGGTCTTTACAAAGCACATGACATAGGTTCATGTTCCTTCAAGAAATCGTTAATTTCAAGCCTTGCCGATATTAAATCATCAACATTAGTATACAGTATACCACCTTCAAATTATTTTTGATGTTTTTATACCCTTTTCTCTCCTTCTCTCCATTGGTACCACTTCCTCAATTTCTGATCTTTCATAGCCATCCCCCTTAGTTTCCTTCACTTCTATTTCCTTAAATACCACTTCCTTACTTTCATATCCATCACTCTCCAAAAAAAAGTATTACATTTTTCCTCTATCCTCTTATCATTTTTTTTCCTTTACTTGTTCCTTCAATGATTTGAAAACTTCTCTTTCTTCTTCATTCAGGTCTTTTCTTATTATAGTATTTTACGTCCCTGCCTCATTGCCTAGTTTCCAGGTCACTTTAAGTATATCATTTACCACACTTTCTGATGACAACTTGACTCTCATTGGTCTTGTTTCTCCTTTCTTGTAAGGCCCTATCCTCCTTACTTCCTCAATTTCTTTTACCCACTTGTCTCCTTCGGGATCAATCGTGCCTCATATTCTCCTTACCAGGTTCATGTCTCTCTCGAGTCTCATGGATCTAACCTTTTCTTCCTCCTCCCTGTTTCCAAATATTACCACACATCTGTTCCTTTCTACAGTTTCTCTCATTATTTTCTCTTTTTTCTTCAGTATTTTCACAACATTTTCTTCCATTTTTTTCTCGTTCATTTCCCTTTCTTCCTGGATGATTTCTCTTAAGCTGACCACTTCTTTCTGTTCTTCTTGTACGTGTGCCCACTTTGCCTTATGCTCTTTCAATACACTCTCACCTTCTCTATATTAACTTACAGTATTTTAAACTGAAAACAAGACCATAGGAGACAGGACAAACATAATTCCTGAAAATTACTTAAGGTTTGCAGCGGTGGCTGGGAGCAGTCAAGAGACATCCATTCACTCTGGCTGTTCGCTCGTGTATTTACCTATTTGTATTTACCTATTTGTAGTATACAGGAATTGAGCAATGCTCGTGTTGTCCTGTCTCCATATCCACATTTATCAAGTCTACCTTAACACACATGAATGTTTTTCTCATGCACCACCTCTTTGTATGAGTCGTTCCAAATATTTAAGAATATACCTAATTGTGATATACACGGAATGTACTATCCTCGTGGGTTTCCGTCGCTGTTTCTCAATAAGTCGAATTTAACTTTAAACTCGTTTAAGTTTTTAGACTGGACGATCTCTTTGTCAGGCTATTCCATAAGTCTATACATCTGTAAGGAAAGCTATATTTCTTGATATCCTTCAAGCAGCTTGACTTTTTCAATTTCATTCCATGTCCTCTTGTTGCTCTCTTATCCCATACAAACAGATCTTCTTTGTCAATTTTATCTACTCCCACCATGGTCCTGAACACCGCAATCATGTCTCCCCTCTTTCTCCTTTCCTCTAACGAAGGCAAATCCAGTTTTTCCAGCCTCTCTCTGTATGACAGGTCTGTCAGACTGGGGACCATCTTGGTTGCTGTTCTTTGTATTTTCTCAATCTTGTTTATATCTTTCTTTTTGTGTGGGGACCACACTACCGCTGCATATTCTAACCTGGGGTGGATCATGGCCACTATCAATTTTTTCATCATTTCCTCATCCATATAATGAAATGCTACTCTTATGTTAGTCAAGAGCTTATAAGTCTCTCCAACTATCTTGTTAATGTGCTTTTCTGGTGACAAACTATCTTGGACCAACACTCCCAAATCTTTCTCTTCTCTCCTTTTTGTGATTAATTCATTACCCAAAAAATAATTCAGTGATGGTCTCCTGGTACTTTTACCCATTTCCAATATTTTACATTTCTTTACATTAAATTTCATTTCCCACATCCGGCTCCAATTGTGTATCCTATCCAAATCCTCCTGCAGTATTTTAAAATCCTCCTCAACCTCTATCTTCCTCAAGATCTTTACATCATCAGCAAACAGACTCGCATAACTGTTCACTCCATCTACCATATCATTTACGTAAATCAGGAACATTACTGGCGCCAACACTGAGCCTTGAGGGACTCCACTTGTTACTTCCCTCCATCCAGACATCTTTTCCTTTATTACTGTCCTCATTTGTCTGTCTCTCAAAAAGTCTCTCATCCATTCCAGAAGTTTCCCCTTTAGTCCTCCTGTATATTCTAGTTTCCACATTAGTCTCTTATGAGGTGTCAGTGTGTGTGTGTGTGTGTGTGTGTGTGTGTGTGTGTGTGTGTGTGTGTGTGTGTTCTTACCCAATTGTTCTTATGTAATTGTATCTTTACAGGAATGAGTGAAGCTCTTACAGTCCCATGTATTAAACCATTTTCATCATACATATCCTTGAATTCATAAATAGTTTTGACACTCATTGTTTCATTTGGTACTGCATTCCACTGATCAGTTGCCCCATTTGGGAAACTGAATTTCCTTATGTCTTTATCGCCTCTCTTTTTATGTAGTTTTTTGCGGAGTCCTCTTGGTGATGCGTCCCCGTATGTTATACATTCATTTATGTCTATTTTCTCTTTCTCTGAGGTGCATTTATATAGCATAATCATGTCTTCTCTTTTCCTTCTCTCCTGTAGTGTTGGTAGATTCAGTTTTTCTAGTCTTTCTTCATAGCTTCGATCCCTTAAGCTTGGTACCCATCTTGTGGCTGGTCTTTGTACTTTTTCAATCTTATCTATGTGTTTATTGAGATGAGGATTCTAGACTGCTGATGCATCCAGGGTTGGTCCGATGAATGATGTTATTATCTTTCACAGCATGTCTTCACTTATATATGTGCATGCAACTCTCATGTTATTAAGCAGTGTATACGTATTGTGTACCTTCTCACTGATGTGGTCAGCCGGAGATAGTCTGTTATTACAATCACATCAAGGTCCTTCTCCCTTTCTGGTATGTGTAGGGTTGATCTTTTTTGCTCATAATCCCTGTCTAGTTTTCTCTCACTTTTACCAAACATAATTACATGACACTTGTCCACAATAAATTCCATTTGCCATTTATTGCTCCATTCATGAAGTTTATTTGATTCTCCTTGTAGCTCTTTGCAAGAATCTTTGTTAGTAATTTTCCTTTGTATTTTTGAATCATCCACAAACATATTTATATAGCTTCCATTTCCATTGTTACTGTCTGTGTCATTTATACATCCATCCATCCATCATCCAATTCTGCGTTGCCCCATGAGGAGCTAGGCAATTTGGTCCTGACAAGATGAGAGTGACCAGCCTCACTTATCCCTGAGTGGCATTACATGAGCAATAACTCCAGCCTATCTATCTATCTATAGCCCGACGCCCTAATCCTGCAAAGGGTGGCCTCAGACAAAACGCCTCCAAGTCGCTCTGTCACCCACCATTTGACTACACTCCCACCAACTCACCCCCCCCCCTCCCTCATATTCCTCTCAACTCCATCCCTCCACCTCATCCTCGGTCTACCTCTCCCTCTCCCTCCCTCCACCTCACCCACATACACCCTCTTAGCCAGTCTTTCATTCTCCATTCTCTCCACATGTCCAAACCACCTCAGTGTATTTCTCCTAATCTTCTCAACCACATCCACCCCACAACTTTCCTTCACTTCTTCATTCGTCAACCTGTCCCTCCGTGTCACTCCACATGCTCCGCTCAAGTAACTCATTTCCACTGCTCTCACTCTTGACTTGTTCCCCTCTTGCAAGGTCCATACCTCGCTTCCATACATCAGGGTAGGGATCACAATACTATCATGCAGTGACAAGCGAATAACTCCAACCATCCCTTGGATATAAACCTTCACCGGCTTAATCCGATTGGAGTGCTGTAATTACCCACTAAACCACCGGGTGCCATGATTTAGTTATATGGTTACCACCCAGCATAGTAAATGGTTTCCTGGTGTACAGGAAACCATTAGGCTTGTCACTCAGTGTAGAGTCACCCATAGGCAGAAGGAAGAGGAAAGAATGAAAGAAAGAAAGACAAAAGAGGGAGTGTAAAGTCACCTGTAGGCAGAAGGATGAGGAAAGAATGAAGAAAGACAGAAGAGGAAGGAAGGACTGGAGAGAGGGGAGGAAAGGGCTGACATCCGAGAGCAGCATTACATCGAGTGAGTGGATGGTGAGTGCCCCCACCTACCACTAGGTCTATACATCTATAAGGAAAACTATATTTCTTGATATCCTTCAAGCAGCTTGGTTTCTTCAGTTTCATTCCGTGTCCTCTTGTTACTCTCTTATCCCATCAGAACAGATCTTTGTCAATTTTATCTACTCCCACCATGGTCCTGAACACTGCAATCATGTCGCCTCTCTTTCTCCTTTCTTCTAAGGAAGGCAAATCCAGCTTTTCCAGCCTGTCTCTGTACGACAGTTCTACCAGACTGGGGACCATTTTGGTTGCTGTTCTTTGTATTCACTCAATCTTGTTTATATCTTTCTTTTTGTGTGGGGACCACACTACTGCTGCATATTCTGACCTGGGGCGAATCATGGCCACTATCAATTTTTTCATCATCTCCTCATCCATATAATGAAAAGCTACTCTTATTTTGGTTGCTGTTCTTTGTATTCACTCAATCTTGTTTATATCTTTCTTTTTGTGTGGGGACCACACTACTGCTGCATATTTTGACCTGGGGCGAATCATGGCCACTATCAATTTTTTCATCATCTCCTCATCCATATAATGAAAAGCTACTCTTATATTATTCAAGAGTTTATAAATCTCTCTAACTGCCTTGTTAATGTGCTTTTCATGTGACAAACTGTCCTGGACCAGCACTCCCAAATCTTTCTCATCTCTCACTTTTGTGATTGGTTCATTACCCATCAAATAATTCAATGATGGCCTCTTGGTACTTTTACTCATTTCAGATATTTTACATTTCTTTGCATTAAATTTCATTTCCCACATCCGGCTCCAATCGTGTATCCTATCCAGATCCTCCTGCAGCATTTTACAATCCTCTTCAACCTCTACCTTCCTCAAGATCTTTGCATCATCAGCAAACAGACTTGCATAACTGTTCACTCCATCTAGCATATCATTTACATAAATCAGGAACATTACTGGCGCCAACACTGAGCCCTGTGGGACTCCACTTGTTACTTCCCTCCATCCAGACATCCTATCCTTTGTTACTGTCCTCATTTGTCTCTCTCTCAAAAAGTCTCTCATCCATTCCGGGAGGTTTCCCTTCAGTCCTTCTGTATGCTCTAGTTTCCACAGTAGTCTCATATGGGGTACCTTGTCAAAGGCCTTCACCAAATCTAAATACACACAATCCACCCAACCATCTCTCTCCTGTAGCACGTCAATCGCTCTTGAATAAAAACTCAACAAGTTGGAAACACATGACATTCCACTTCTTAATCCAAACTGGCCATCAACCAAAATATTAATCTCTTCCAGATATTTTATTTATCCATCTTTCAGAAATATTTCACACAAATTTGCAACCATGCTGGTTAGAGACATTGGTCTATAATTCAGGGGTTCTTCCCTGTTTCCTCCCGTATAAATTGGTACCACATTTGCCCTCTTCCATGCTTGAGGCACTTTCCCCTCTTCCAGAGAACACACAATTAAACTGTGAATCTTATCCGCCAGTTGTTTTCTGCATTCCTTCAGTACCTAATTAGAGATTCCATCTGGTCCTGGGGCTTTCCTAATATCTTGAGTTTCCAGTAATTTATACACTTCCTGTACTTCCACACATATCTTTTATCACTACGTTTCTAGTCACTGCCTCTCCTTCCACAAACTCCATTTCATTAGTGAAAACTAATTGGAAACATTTGTTCATTATTTCTGCTTGCATTGCTGCATCTATATAGACCTCTCCTTCTGCTTTCAGTTTGGTGATTCCTTTCTTTTGTTTCAGTTTGCCATTGACAAATCTATATAACAGTTTGGGTTCATCCTTACATTTATCTATTATACCTTTTCCAAAATTTATTTCTTCCTCTCTACATATTCTTGTGTATTCATATCTAGTTCTTTTATATTCTTCCTTTGTTCTGTTGTTACCTCTCTTTCTCCAGTTGTTCCATGCCGTGTCTCTCTCTTTTTTTTGCTATCATACACCTTCTATTAAACCACTCCTTTTTCCTGTTTTCTTTCCCCCTTACTCATGGCACAAATTTTTCCACTCCTGAATTATAGAGGCCTAGAAAAATATCCCACTTCCTCTGTAGCTCTCTTGTTTCTCTGAATTTTCTCCAATCTGCATTTTTGAAAAATTTTCTCAATCCTGTAAAGTTGCTTTCCCAGAGTTGTATCTTCCCTGCCTATAAAGCTTGTCTCTTGGCTCCACATTCCCTGTTATCATCTGTGTGTGTGTGTTCTTACCTAATTGTTCTTACCTAATTGTATCTTTACAGGAATGAGTCAAGCTCGTATTGTCCCGTGTCTTAGACCATATTTATCGTACATATCCTTAAATTTGTGAATTGTTTTGGCACACACTATTTCATTCGGTAGTGCATTCCATTGATCAGTTGCTCTGTTTGGGAAACTGAATTTCCTTACATCTTTATCACCTCTCTTCTTATGCAGTTTTTTGCAGTGTCCTCTTGCTGATGCTTCTCCATATGTTAAGTAATCATTTATGTCTATTTTCTCCTTTCCTGATATGCACTTATATAGCATTATCATGTCACCTCTTTTCCTTCTCTCCTGTAGTGTTGGTAGATTCAGTTTATTTAGTCTTTCTTCATAGCTTAGGTCCCTTAAGGTTGGTATCCATCTTATAGCGGCCCTTTGAACTTTTTCAATCTTGTCTATATGCTTTTTTAGATGAGGACTCCAGACTATTGATGCATATTCCAGGGTTGGTCTAATGAATGATGTTATTATCCTTCTTAGCATGTCTTCATTTATGTATGTGAATGCTATTCTCATATTTGCAAGCAGTGTATACATGTTCCGTACCTTCTCGCTGATGTGGTCAGCTGGAGATAGTCTGTTATTGATAATCACACCTAGGTGTTTCTCTCTTTCTGATGTGTATAGGGTTTTATTTCCTAACTTATAATCCCAATCAGGTCTTTTTCCACTTTTACCAAACTTGATTACATGACACTTGTCCACATTGAATTCCATTTGCCATGTACTACTCCATTCATGAAGTTTATTTAATTCTTCTTGTAGCTCCCTACAAGAGTCTGTGCTAGTAATTCTCCTTTGTATTTTTGCATCATCTGCAAACATATTCAGATAGCTCTCATTTCCAGTGTTACTGTTTATATCATTTATGTACACTAGAAACATGATTGGTGCCAGCACCGAACCCTGTGGTACTCCACTAGTCACTTCTTTCCATGATGAGTAGTTTCCTCTTAGTACTGTCCTCATTTTTCTTTTTA
The DNA here is from genome assembly GCF_032717465.1 of Coenobita brevimanus. Taxonomy (NCBI): domain Eukaryota; kingdom Metazoa; phylum Arthropoda; class Malacostraca; order Decapoda; family Coenobitidae; genus Coenobita; species Coenobita brevimanus. The sequence continues at coordinate 37,741,948 of NC_137053.1, read as the reverse complement.
TGAGAAAGTCTTGCATCCAACAAAACAGTTTGCCTGGAATTCCTCCTTGATGGTACAGCTTCCATAAAAGTCTTTGGTGTGGTACTGTGTCAAAAGCTTTCTTGAAATCTAAATAGATACTGTCCACCCATCCTTCCCTTTCCTGTATTGTGTTTGTTACTCTGTCATAGTAGCTCAACAGATTAGTAACACATGATTTTCCTTTTCTGAAACCAAACTGTCTTTCTGTTATCATACTGTGTTCTTCTAGATGATTTACCCAAGCTTTTCTTATAAGTTTTTCTAATACCTTGCTTACAACACTGGTCAGTGATACTGGTCGGTAGTTGAGAGGATTTTGTCTATTTCCTTTCTTGAATAAGGGGACTATATTTGCTTTTTTCCAAATATCAGGTAGTTTCCCTTGACTCAAGGATTTCTTGAAAATTAAAAATAATGGTTTACTTAACTCCTTTGCACATTCTCGTAACACCCAACATGAAATTTCATCAGGACCACTTGCTTTTCCTCTGTCTAATCTACTTAACTCCTCCTGTATTACTTTTTCTGCTATTTGTATATCTGGTAGTATGTGTGGACATGCGTGTTCCAGATATTCCCTCTCAAAATTTTTTTCTTCTGTAAAAACTAATTGGAAATTCTTATATGAGGGAGGGGGGGGTGAGTTGGGGGGAGGGGAGTCAAATGGTGGGTGACAGAGTGACTTGGAGGCGTTTTGTCTGCGGCCACCCTTTGCGGGATTAGGGCGTCGGGCTATAGATATAGATAGACAAATATCTTTCTCTTGTGTATATTTGATTCCCTCGTCCGTGATGGATTGTATTATATCTTTTACTTTGGTTTTGCTTCTGATATAGCTGTAAAACAGCTTTGGTTGATCACTACTTTTATTTATTATATCCTCCTCAAACTGTTTTTGGGCTTCCCTCCTTATTCTTGTATAGTCGTTTCTTGCCTGTTTGTAATTATTATATGCCCTTTCACTATTGTGTATTCTGTATCTATTCCACAACAAATCTCTTCTTTCTTTTGATTTTTTACATTCTGTATTGAACCATTTCTGTATTTTCTTATCTGCTTCTTTGTGCTGTGGGATGTACTTCTGGACTCCTATTTCATAAAATTCACAAAAATTTTTATATACAGCATTTAAATCTTGTCCTCTAAGCTCATTTTCCCAGTCAACTTCTAAGAAATACTTCTTTAGGTCTTGATAATTTCCCTTTTTATAGTTTAGTCTCTTTTTGTAACTGTCATTGCTGTTTACTATGTCATATGCTATCCTGAAGTTATAATTTAGTACTGCATGATCGCTTTTGCAGAGTGGAGGGTGATATATTAAACTGTCAATGTCATTTTCTTGCCTAGTAAATATTAGATCTAGCACTGAAGGTACATCAAGTCCTCTTTTTCTAGTGGTGTCCCTCACATGTTGCGTTAAGAAAAACTCTTGTACGAGATCCAGGAGCTTTTGGTCCCAACAGCTTTCTTGGCTATTTATATCTAGAGTATTCCAATTTATATTTGTATTGAAATCCCCAGTTAGTATAATTCTTTCCGATTTCTCTTCCATTTTATGTAGCAAGGATCTTATACTCTGAATTGTACTCTCTGCCAGGTCCTCATATTCGTCTCTTTCCCATGTGTTTGATCTGGGTGGTATATACAAATTGGCTACAATTACTTTACCTTCAGATGTGTCGATCTCTACTGCAATCAGTTCTACTTGTGATGGTATATCTAGGTTTATTTCCTTGACTTTTAGATTTTTCTTAGTTAATATTATAATTCCTCCTCCTTTTTTTAAATTTCTGTCTCTTCTCCATATATTGTATTCCTCTAAGTTTAGTATGTCATTGGATATCCTTGGTGTTAATTTTGTCTCAGTTAGGCATATTAATTGTGGTTCATTTTCTCTGACATAATCATTCATCTCTAGTAATTTAGATACCATTCCATCCACATTTGAGTACATCAACTTTATCATCCTGTTTATATACTTGCCATGACATGGTTCTACTAACTTCCTCCTTTTTCTTCCATCCTGTTTGTGTACCACTTTCGTACCTGCAATCCTATTACTTTGTAAAAAAATTTCTTCTTGTCTTCTTCTGATCTTCGCTCTTGTTTTGTTTTTGCTTCCTCCCTTTTCTCTTTCAGTAATTCCAGTTCCTCTTGTGTTAGGCATCTTTTTATCCATACATTTTTGAACTCCTCTTTTTCCATAAGATTCTTTGCATTTTTTAGTATCTCTTCCACAGTGTTTACACTCTGGAAAGTCACCTTTAGAGGTCTTGTCTTGCTTTTCTCGTATTTCCCTAACCTTTTGTGTTCCTCTATGTCTTTACTACAGATTTCCTCTGATACTTCTTTCAGTAAGCTCATTACATTTGCCATCTCCTTTTTGTCTCTAGTGATTTTGTTTTTAATTTCTTCCTCCTCTATACCAGTGATTACTATTGATTTATTTATTTCTACTGAATCTCTGACTAACTTTGGATTGTTTTGGATTATTCTTTTCACTTCCTTTTTAATGTTTTTTTCCTCCACCCTTGTTTCTAAGTCTTTCTTTACTTTCACCATTTCAGCATACGTGGTTTCTACTTCATTTTTGTAGCTTTGCACAGCTTCATTCACCTGTGTTATCTTCTCCTCAATATCACTGCTCTGGTCCATAAGACTGCTTGCTTGTCTAATTGTCTTTGTGTCATTTTTTAACTCTTCCATAACACTCTCGTGGTTAACTACTGTACTTCCCATTTCACTCACTTTCTTCCTAAGCGTGTTCAATTCCACTGTTAGTTCACTGATGGTTGTGTCTTTCTTATTGGCCTCCCTTCCCAGTTTTTCTATCTCTTCCTTTTGCAAGTGCATTTGCTTCTTTATTTCATCAATTTCATATTTGAAAGCCATTTCTAGTTTGTGTACACGTTCAACCAGTCTATTGTGAGTCTCCACTTCAACCAGTTCTTGGTAGAAATCATCATTTTGCTTTTTACTTTTATCCCTTTTCTTTTCCAAATTTGTTTTACTGAAGTATGTATCCATTTTGTAATACTAAATGAAGAGTATGTACTTACACTTTCCGCATGTTGCTGTAGTATAAACAAACCCATCTGACTCAACGCATCGTGGTTCTTTGTTGTTTGAACCAGTCTTATTTGAACTTATTATTTCTTTTCCTTTTAATAATGAAAAATCATTTAGTCTAACCTGGTACAGAGCTTGACTCATTCAAAGATACTTATTTAGGTAATGCCTCTGGCCGTGTTGAGCTGGTATGGAGCGCCGGTAACGGACGCCTACATCCGACGATGCCGTGTGTGTGTGTGTGTGTGTGTGTGTGTGTGTGTGTGTGTGTGTGTGTGTGTGTGGTGTGTGTGTGTGTATTTACCTAATTGTATTTACTTAGTTGTGATATACAGGAAACGAGCTATGCTCGTGGGGTCCCGTCTCTATTTCTCAGTAAGTCGAATTTTGTTATGAACTCGTTTAAGTTTTTTGATTGGATGATCTCTTGGTCCAGGCTATTCCACAGGTCTGTGCATCTGTATGGAAAACTATATTTCTAGATATCCTTCAAGCAGCTTGGCTTTTTCAGTTTCATTCCATGTCACTTTGTTACTTTCCCATCCCATGCAAACAAATCTTTTCTGTCAGTTTTGTCGACTTCCATCATGGCCTTGAACACTGCAATCATGTCGCTCCTGTCTCTCCTTTCTTCTGAGGAAGGCAGATCAAGCTTTTCCACCCTCTCTCTGTTCGACAGATCTGCCAGGCTATGGACCATCTTGGTTGTTGTTCTTTGTATTCTCTCGATCTTGTTTATATTTTTCTTTTTATGTGGGGGCAACACTACTGCCGCATATTCCAACCTGGGGAGGAGAGGGAGGGGGAGGCCAGGGATGAGGTGGAGGGATGGAGTGGAGAGGTATATGAGAAAGGGGAGTTGTGAGCTGGAAGCAGGGCAGTGATGTGGCGGGGGACAGTGTGACATTGAGGCAATTTGTTTGTGGCCACCCCTTTTGGGATTATGGTGTCAGGCATAGATAGATAGATGGATGTAGTCCAGCCACAAGAGAGCTCCTAGGGGAGGCAGTAGTTTATAGTCATAATTATGAAGCCATTACTGATTACTCAATTAAAGACCTTCCCACCCAGTGACAACATTTTTTTAGTAGGCACCAGCAGCAAGCTTAACAGTAGTTAGCAGTGAGGTTACAAAAGGAAAGTGCCACATACATTGTAAGTAAAGATTATGTTCTTGTGCTTTGAGGAGCCAATTTTTTTGTTTCATGTTTAACAAGCAGTACTTGAGGTTGTAAACAGTTTGTTTTTCAATTTTGTGAACTGCAATGTACAATGGAATCTCCTAAATCGCGGCTTCATGAGACTGAGCACGTGCTGTGATTTGAGAATTCTGTGAGTTAGAAATAACTAACCTTATGGAGAAGGTTATTTTTGTTTCATGTTTAACAAGCAGTCCTTGAGGTTGTAAACAGTTTGCTTTGTTTTTCAGTTTTGTGAAATGCCACGTATAGTGGAATCTCCTAAATCATGGCTTTATGAGACTGAATTGAGAATTCTGTGAGTTAGAAATAACTAACCTTATGGAGAAAGTTACTTATGGGTCTGTCATCTCGGAAAAGTTGCCCCCCTTACCCCCAAACCTACATCAAACTGGTCACCAGTGAACACTAACAACCTGGAAAAGAAAATAGTAAAGCATATTTAATGGGAATTAACAAAACTGTATTGAGAGATTCTTACCTGACTCTGAGTGATGACATTGCTTGAATAGTTGGGGGAGGGGGGAGGGGTTCCGATGCCTGCGGCCGACTACGGCCTCTCAGCATGAGGTGAATGTGCTGCTGCTTCATGCTGCTGCCTCTGTGCTGCTTCCTACTCATCATCCTCCCTCATGTGCCCCTCAGAGTTCAGTGTGGAGGCAACAAAAGTAGTATTGTTGTTTCCCTCAGCTGCCTTCTTGTTGTCGTAAGAGTCATCCATTCATTGAGCTTAATTCTTTACCAGACGTTTGTGGCAATTCCATGTTTTTTATTGAAATGCATCTTTCACAAGTTACTTAGTATTCCTTGAGTACCACAGCTGCTGGGCATTTTTTTAAACTTACCTCTGAAAGCCGTAAGTGATAATATAGAATGTTTGATACTATCACATCCAGTCGGAGTGGTGGTTGGTAAAAACCCAGCCAGTGGGAGAGATCGTCGGTAACACTGCCGATGGTGACCTGCCCGTTTCCTTGAATACCCCCAAATATAGGTATACTGTATTTTGTTTATTTCCACTTCTTGCAGTCACAATTCAGCCGTTAACTATCTGTGTTGCACATATACCAAAATTACTTGAGATCTATCTATCTATCTATCTATTGCCAGACATCATAATCCCATAAGGGGTGGCCATTTGACTTTGAGTTATTTGTTTTACGGGGAGGGGCACTAACCCTTCACCAACCCACTTGTTGACACGTAGGGAGCACGTATGGTTCGGTTATATGGTTACCACCCAGCGTTGTAAATGGTTTCTTGGCTTACAGGAAACCATTTGGCTTGGCACTCAGTGTAAAGCCACCTGTAAAGAAAAGCAATAAGAAATGACAGGAAAGATGGGAGAAATAGGAAGAGAGGAGGGCAGGCACAGAAAAAGAATGATAAAGGCTAAGGAAGAAGTAGGCAGCACTGCATCAAGTGAGTGGATGATGGTCGCCACCGCCTACCATGAACTTGAGATCATGAATTTGTTATTATATAGATGGAATTGCCATGCCCTTTTGGTAAAGAATTACTTTGAGCTGAATTCCTTACCAAATGGGCGTGGCCTTTCCAAATTTTTTATTGAAATGAGTATTTCACAGGTTACTTGTTATTATTCCTGGATTACCACAGCTACTGGGCATTTTTATAAACTTACCTCTGAAAGTTACTTTATAAATGAGGATTTAGACTGCTTGATACATTGACTTGTCCATTTGGAGTGTGGTTGGTAAACAACTCAGCCAGTTGGAGAGATTGTCTTCATTGAGTCCATAACGGTAGGCAACTTTGGCTTTCTTATCACCGCTGTCAGTCCTCCTTATTTAATCTAACTTTTGGGTGTAAGTTAACAATGGCTCTTCCTCGAAGAAGTTGTAGGTTTAGGAGGGTTGCTATTGGCCATGGCAACACTGGGCAGGCAGATGAAGCATGGGAGGGGAAAAAATCCTTGTACTGTACATAAACCACACCAGAACCTCAGGGGGGAAAAAAAATCCTTGTTAACCAAACCAGAACCACACGCTAACAATGGAAAGGAAACAATGCACTGAGCCGGACACTGGGGTATCAAACGCGTGTGTCCTTCATGCTTGGCTTGGTAGGGAAGCCCTGTGATTGGCGTAGAGTAATGCTGTGCTTGAATATGATTGGATTAGTACTGTAATTGCCATGCTTAACTATCATTGGTTTATGCCCGACTTGATACATGGGCTTAAGATAATAGTGACACATATTACATGAGGCATCAGAAAAGCATCACTTTTGAGGCTGCATTCTCTAATTTCATGTAATTTCCATGAGTTACTGATATTACCAATTGTTTTATGATGTTGCCGTGTGTTATGAATCCACTGTTTAGGATCGTGCGATTTAGAGATTCCAATATATTTTTTATCATTTTAATCAGTTTGACTGTCATTAATTTGGTAAATCTTTTATTCCAATTTTTTCCTGTCTGATTTAACAGTTCATTTTCCTACCTGTCAAGTAATTAAACAGCAGCTTTCAGTAAACTGAACCAAAGCTATGATGCTCAGTGATTAGATCTATCTCTGGATGGAATTACCAACAGATATATCATCATCATCATTGTCATCGTCATCTTCTTTTTCCCATTGGTAAGTGAGGTGAGATCAGGACAGAGAGCCAAAAAACAGGAAGAATATATTATTGGAGTACTAATCAGCAGCATACCCAGTGTGATAGTCTATCTATCTATCTATCTATTGCCAGATGCCTTAATCCCATACAGGGTGGCCACAAACAAATCGCCTCCACGTCGCCCTGTCCCCCTCCACTTCACTGCCCTGCTCCCAACTCACACCCCTCTCTCTCATATACCTTTCCACCCCATCCCTCCATCTCATCCTTGGCCTCCCCCTCCCTCTCTCCCCCTCCACCTCACTCTCATACACTCTCCTTAAGAGTCTCTCACTCTCCATCCTCTCCACATGGCCAAACCACTTCAGTTTGTTTCTCCTAATGCTTCCTATCACATCCACATCCACACCACAACGCTCCTTCACATCCTCATATTTCAGTCTGTCTCACCATGTGACTCCACAGGCTCCTTTCAAATAACTCATCCACTGCTCTCACTCAGTTGTGATTAACTACTTGGGTAGTGTGATGAGTAAGGATGGAAGTTTGGAGGGTGAAGTGCTTGAAAGGGTACAGTAAGGAAGAAAGGTTGCTGGTTCCTTGAAAGCAGTGATAAGAAACAGGGATGTGAGCATGGAAGTGAAAAAGCTACAGTACATGACAGTATTGTGATACCAACTCTAACATGTGGAAGTATTGATAGTGTAGTGCTTATTAGTAGCATACCAATTGAAATGGACAATACCCATTCATTCACCATTCCAGCCCCCAGAAATCTGACTCCATCTGATAGGAATGCCACCACACTTAGCTTCATGATTGTATAGCTTTCTAACAGATACAAAATAGTGTAATTATACAAGTAAGCCTTTATGTTGTTTGCAGTAGCAGATGAAAGTGCAGAGAGAATATTGTACCCTATACAGTAGGGTCATATTACTGTACAATAACATGAGCATTTAATTTCTTCTTTTACAGCTGCATTCAATAACACGATAATATTTCTCAGTTTTATGGGAGAAACTAAGTGGGAAGTGGGTGCAGTTAGGTATTGGGTGTTGGTAGCATTTGTTTACAACTTGTGTGTTGTGCTTTTGTCAGTCACTGCTAGGGTTCCTTGACCCAAACCAACCCACACAACAAACGTCTGATATCTGCTCTGCCTGCCTCAGTCTTCTTTTGTTGACTGTCATTGTGTTTAGGAGCATTTACAGTATTTATTTTTTTTCCTCGCTGCTCAATTTATCTCAGAACCCTAAGCATGTGGTTCCAAACTAACTTTAGTTACAATTTCTAAGCATCCTGAAAGTGCTAAGAACACAAGCATTTATTACAATTTCTTAGCACCCTGAAAGTGCAAAGAACACAAGAAAAACATTTATTTCAATTTCTAAGCACTCTGAATGTGCAAAGACCACAAGAAAAGCATTTATTTCAATTTCTTAGCACCCTGAAAGTGCTAAAAACACAAGAAAAGCATTTATTACAATTTCTAAGCATCCTGAAAGTGCTAACAACACAAGAAAGCATTTATTCCGAAGGAAAGAGTAAAATTATTGAATGAAGTGGTTTGTAGTGTGGGAGCTTAGTGCAAATGATAGTAACATTCAGACAATCCAAGATGGGGCAGTCATATAACATGAATCAGATGTGTTTACAGTGTAGATAGTCTCTTTGTTAGAGAGTGATAAAAAGGTAAACAATGTTAATGATGAGGGAGCAGTAAATTAAAAAAGTAAACAATGTTAATGATGAGGGAGCAGTAGATTTCATGTTTTCACATTTAGTGCAGCAAGTGTGAGAAAGGCTTTGTGATTGATTTTGTTTAGGAACTGACAGACTCAGGCCTAGAAAATTTGGCTCTTATAGCATGTGAAAACTACATGTTGACGTAAGATTTTTTTTTTTTTTTTTTTTTTTTTTTTTAAATGCACAGAAGAAGGAACCAGAAGCTAGAAGCCTGCAGATTGTTCCCTCCAAGAAAAAATGAAAACAAAATATGGTAATAGAGAGCCAAATTCAAGATCCGTTCATTTTGAGATGCCTGGACACACTGCGGTTAAAAGACCGAAGGTCATAGGCGGTAGGAAATATGGACAGAGGAAGACAGTTCCAGATCTGACCTGTTACATACATGAAGGACTTGGAGTAGAGAGCTTGACAGAAGAGGGATGAGAGTTTGTTGCTTTCAGTTCTTTTGAATTATACTGTATGTCGTATAAATTATATTGCATGGCTGATTTGTTTATTATTCAGGATTACTGCATACATGTTTACCATAGAAGTTGTATGCAGTCACTCCATTCTGACAGTTTCATTGCATTTATTCCTTTTTTGTACCCAGTCGTTTAGTTCTGTTTCATTTATAAAGGCCTCAGCATGCTTGCATGTGTCCGCCTTGGTCACTTAATGGCAGCTTTCCATGCTGCTTGGTCTCTGGCAGCCTCCCTATTTAGTCCCGTCACATTCTGTGATCTTGTCCCAGATGTTTTCAGGCTGTCTCTCGCAGCCCTACTCGCAACATTCACACTTCTCACTTTCTGCACCCAGTTGTCATTGCCCATCCTCTCCACATGCCCAAACTATCTCAGTCTACCCCTTGTTATCACACACCAATACACTTCAGTCCCATCTTACCCCCCAACTTTTCCATTGTAAACCTAGTCCCCCCCAGGTCTCACATTGAAGGACACACTACACATCCACCTAATCTTTGTCATTTCTGTACACTTTAGTCAATGAATATCCTCTTCCATAACAGCCCAGGCTCACTACCATACAGCGTTACACTCATAACACAAGGCACATGCAAAGATCCCTTAGCACAGAGGGAGGGCCCTCTCAATGTCAGGAGAGGCAACAGCTCCCCGAACTTCTTCCAACCACTTCTCATTCTAGCCACAGAGCTAGCTCTAGCCTCACCTCCAGCACATAACATGTTTATCCAAGTAACAAAACTCTTCCACACATTCAAGATGCTCATAAGCAAGATCAATCCTTTCATGCCTGACAAAATCCACATGTTCTCCCCAACTCACTGCACACATGAAATGAGCATTATCTTGCCATCTACCTTGAATGCCATTACATCTCTTATATACCCATTTATCACAAATACTGCACAGGATGGAATTACTTCTCATGCCCTTGTGGCAAATGGCTTGTGGCCACTCTCCCTCCTCTTTCACATACTGCCACCAGCCCTAGATACCATCACTTTTGTTTTATCTGCATTCACTTTCAAGCCCTTTTGCCCCATACCATTTCTCCACTTCCCAAATCTTTCCTCCACCTCCCCTTCATTTTCCACAGTCAATGCCAAATCACTAGCACACACTATCTCCCATGTAAGCGCACCTCTGGAGTCACGTAAGAGGGCTTCAAGCACCATGACAAACAATATGGGGCCGAAGACTAACCTCTGATGCACACCACCATTCATGGGAAACTCACCACCTAAATCTCCGCTCACCTCCATGTGGGTGCACAGCCATAACCGCTCCAACCTGCCGCTCCTCAGTCTTGAGCTTTCTCATTGCCCCAACTCTCTATCTCCCTTGGGACTTTTAAATAATTCTCAGTGAAATATGTGTGATGCTTGGTGGCAATTTTGCACAGGTTGGGTATTAGACATTTTTTCTTGGTTATTATTGGAGGCTTTCAGTGCTAGGCTTAGTGACAACTTTAGGTAGTTAAAATTACCGTATAGGGGGTCTTGGGGATGAAACCTCTTGGTTAGGTTAGGTTAGGTTAGGATGCACTGATGTGCAGTATCCAGTCGGCGAGATCCTATGTATACATGTTGCAGCAGGCATGTAAGGCAGAAATATGAATAATAACTAAACACTATTTATATAATATATGAAAAATATGAGGTTCCCAGAACCTACCCCGCTATGTTATATGTAAATATATCTCATGTTTTAGCACGAATTCGATTCAGCAAATATATGTCATGTTTTAGCACGAATTCGATTCAGCATGAGGTTCTACATAACCTATCCCATGTTGTACAGAGACCTTTTTGTATAAGGTTAAATCATAAACCCAAGGTCTTAGGGGTCCCTGGATTATTTTCCTGGATACAGGGGATTCACAGAGATAAGAAGGTTGAGAACTACTGAACTAAAGTAATGGGGCATTTAAAGAAAGAAACCTTGCATCATGCCAAAAATTTGGCTGCTTGCTGGCACAGCCATCTATGCAATTGTGTCGTCATCAGCTTAACTCCCTCCTATAGCAGACGTTTAAGGTCTGACAAAAGTAGATAAATGCCTGTCTTTGCTAATTTTTTATAGGTTAAGGAATGCCGTGGGAAAACTATTCACAAAAGAAGATAAAGAAGATACTGTGACAGTAGAATTGAATGATGATGTGCAATTGGAACTGAATTATTTATGCATGGGCATGAGATTTTTGTCATGGTGCTGAAATTATTAAAGTTAAAATCATTTTATAGGCTGCCCTGTAATGATACCTTGAGACCACTGGCCCATCCTTTGTCCAATGCTGGTCGTCTGTGCATCCCTGATCACCTGCCTGGCCTCAAGATTGTGGGGATAAGTGGAGCTTGTGGTCCATCTCTGCCATTTGCATTTATCAGACCATAAAAAAAAAACAAGCAAAATGTAAAATGAATTCCCGGGAGAAACTAATTCACTTGAGGAGTTCAAGTGGTGTCATAATATAGGTACAGGAGACCCTTGTTGTATGATGAACTGGTATGCAGTGAGTTGCTTATATGATGTTGAAAAATTTAGGATGTTTTTTCGATATGGATTAGCATTTTTGCATAAAATGATCATTATGATCCCATATGAAGCCTTACTGGGCGATATACAATTGCTGTTTTCATTTATACAGTTGCCCACTTGCTATACTACAGTCATTTGTTTGTTCCAAGATGGCCTCTGCCCTGTTAGTGTCAGTGGTGGAACAAAAGTGTGGTGCTGGAGTTCAAGCAGCAAGTGAAGTGTAGTGAAAGTGAAATAACTAGCAGTTTTGTTGAGTTGAAAACTTTTTTTTAGACGTTATTGGTTGGATGACCTTTAGTCAAGAACATATCCCCATTGAACCCATGTTATAAGTGACTACTGTATATATAATAAATCATGATACAAAGAATTTTTTCAAACACATCCACATCATAAAATAAGAGTGTGCTGTGGTATGTGAGGTAGAGAGGGGAACATGATAGAGACCTTGAGCAGGAGGTGGGTAGACATACATTGCATACTGAAAGTCAGGTATATAGGAGAGTCAGCAAGGACGATTGTTGGCAAGTAGTGTAGGTACAAGTTTTTTTTTTGAAGGGAAATATGGAGAGATCCAATAGGATGGGTGTACTCATCGAAGAGGAATGGATGAGTTGATATGAATGTAGTTAAAGTAAAGGAAAGATTTATTACACTGAAATTTTTTAGTTTGGAGCTCTTGGTAATAATAATATCAGCATATGCTCCACAAGTCAGCTTGGATGATGAAGAAAAAGATAGCTTCGAGGATGATGTGATATATGTGGTTGGTGGTATGGGGGATGATGAGATTGTAGTTTTGTGAAGGGGTTTTAATGGCCATGTGGGTGCAACAGCACAAGGATGTGGAGATGTACAAGGGAGATGCACATGTGGTACAAGGAATACAGAAGTTGAGAAGATGATAAAGTTTGGAGAAGAAATGAGAGCATGGCTGTGCAACATGTTTTTAAGGAAGAGGAAAGAGTAGAGTGATTCCATATGAGTCTGGAGGGAACAGTAGCAAGACTAACTATTTTCTGGTTTGGAGGGTAAATTGGAGGCTTGTAAAAGATGTGAAGGTTATAGTGGGTGAACAGTGTATGCTATGCAGCAACACAAATTACTGATATATGACATGGTCCTAAAGAATTAGTTAGTGAAAAAAGAAAACCTATGAACCCAAGAGGAAAATATGGATGTTGAAAAACCAAGCTGCAAGCGATGATCTGTAGGGAGATGAGTAGAGTGGTGGCTTAGCAGGGAGTCATAGACAGAAGTGTAAATGAGCAGTAAAGAACTTTCAAGATCAGTCTTGTGATAGTTTACTGATTCATTGTGTTGATGAACAAGGGGCTCATCATGACAAAATTATGTGGTGGTGGTGGGATGAGGGTGCAGAGGCAGCACTCAAAGGAAAAGAATATATTTGAGGATGGAAAAGGGATGATAACAGAGAGCAACATTTGGCTGCTAAGCTTAGAGCCAGGAAGGAGGTATGTGGGTCAAATTCTGAATCAGAGAGACTTGTAATAGTCTAGGAACTCCTGAAAGGAGGAATGTAGTATTGAAGGTAACTAAAGAGGTGATGGAGAAAATAAGGTGAAGTTAGCTAAAGAGATGATGGGAGAAAAATAAGGTTATCATAAGTGGGCAGCGTGTAAAGAATGATGAATGTAGAGTACCAGTGGATATTAAGGATATTAGGATGCTTCGAGAGAGCATTATAACCAGTTGCTAGGTGAGAAGTTGGACTGGAAAAAGGAAGGTTTAGAGTGGATCCTTGGCCTTTGGTTGATGATGGGACTATGAGCAGAGAAGTCAGCAGGCACGGATGTGTCTGGGTTGACTGATGAGATGTCAAAGGCATCTTTGGGATTATAAGAGTGGGTTTATCTACCAATTTGATACATTCCAATATATATGAGATTGAGGTCTGTCCAAAAAATACAGAACTTTTTAAGTAGCACACCAATGAGCTGGCATACCTTTCTCGTGATAGGAGCACTGTGTAGCGGCAACTTTGAGCTTTAGTCTAACACTGGTTGCATCATGCCATGTCTCCTAGTCATCGAGGTACATGTGCTTGAAAATGAACATGTGTTTAGTCCACTTGATGATCTGTTGCATGTTGAACAATGAAGGATCCTGAAGAGCAACGTGTTTGCATGAAATTCTGTTTCAGATTGGGAAGAACTGTTTCAGAGACTTTACAGATGTTTCAACAGGCTTATGGGGAGGGTTGTTTCAGCTGTACACAATGTCTCAAATGGTTCCAGGAGTTCATATTGAGAAGAACATCCACTGAAGATGATCTTACATCTGGATGACCTTCATGCCAAGAGACAATCATCACGTTGAGAAAGTGTGTGCTGCAATCTGTCAAAATCATCGCCTGATTGTCAGTGATGATTCCGAAGGAATAGGAATCTGTGAAAGTGCCACACAATTTTAACCGAAAACTGAAAACACATTGTGTTGCCACAAAGTTTGTGCCGGAACTGCTGACAGATGAGCAAAAAGAGAACTGTGTCACAGGCAGTTAGGAGCTGTTTGTTATGATCATTAATGAAGAGTTGAGAGGAAGGATGGAACTTGAATGTACTAGAGTTGTGATGAGAAAATATAGATTGAGATGATTTGGGCATGCAAAGAGGATGAAGGGTGGCAGCTGGGTGAGGAGGGCAAGAGGTGTGAAGAGACCTGGGACAAGGTCATACGTGTTATGTTGTGTAAGAGACTGAATATGTAGGCTGCTAGAGATTGAGCTGCATAGCGAGCTGCCATCAGATGACATAGGCCGATGCATACAGTGCAAGCATTTTGGAGCCTTTGTAAACAAAAGAATGAATGAAATATGTGTTTCATGCCTTGGGAGAGGGAAGAAAGAAAGAATACTGTACCACACTGCTGTTGTAATCCTTGTCTTATTATAAAAGGTAACTGAATGGCCTTGGAAAGTGGGTACTATACTGCAGAATGCTTGTTCTTGTAATGATCTTGAATTGATGACCTTACTATCCAAAAGTGTTATTATAAGCAGTTTGTACCGTTTATGTACTACAAGTAGTTTGTATCTCTTATAATTCAGCCGAGACTGGAGGTTATTATACTCTGATTTTCATTCTCCTTGTATTCTTGTCTGCACAGTGATGAGTTCGCTGTGCTCTGGATAATCCCACTTTGTGTGAACTTGAGATTTGATATAGCAGTACAATAATGTATCTGGCAAATGTGTGAATAGATATTTATAATGAAAGTGTTTCCATAATCATTGGTTTTAGAGTTGAGTTTTAGTTCTCATCTCATTGTTCCAGTATGACCCTTAACTATGTATACCATTCCCCAGGGTTGAAGTGATTAGTGCAGTGGCAGTGGTGGAGAGCCGACTGGAAGAGTGGATGGAGAGCAACGAAGTGTTGGCTGGAGCTCAGGCAAACCTTCAGGATGGACATCACCTCATGGCTATGCTTAAGGTTGAAATTGGTCTAGAGTCTGTTTTCATATTGCGGGGCTTTAATTTTAGTGTAGTTTTAGCCGAACTAGGATGCCATTGTGTAGGTGTGCACCGTATTCATTATTTTTTTGTGGCTGAATTTGGATTTAGCTGGATTATTGTTTGTATCTGGCCTGGATTATCTGACTGAATAATGATGTATATAATGAATTATTGTGGTAGCCCTGTATGACAGGTAACAGTGGTGACCTTTAGCCTTGCACACTGGGTTATCAGTGAGCCATTGTTGTTGGTCTGAACTGTATGCGGTAAACCAGCAACTGATTAGCTTTCTGTGTACCATGTACTTGCTCAAGTCACATGGCCAGATGGAGTAGATGAGTTTATAGCAGCATTTGTCAGTGACATGATTGACCATTTAAAAACATTTGACACAGTACAGTACATGATCCTTGGTGTAACCTTTAATTATGCCCTTCAAATTTGTAGAGAAAAACTGGACATAACTCATCAGCACTCCTGTGCTCTGCAATGAATTTGTTACACCAAAGTTCCTTATGATGTAGGAAGTGATCCACCCAACTATACGGTGCTTTAAAATTTCCAGCCTTTTGATTCAGTTTTTGCAGAACATAGAATTAAATAGCTTGCCATACTGGTGGAGATGTTTTAAGTCCATAGGAAGTTGCTCACAACATTTTCTTCCCACATATTGAGTGAGGTATCTTCATCATAACCATGGCAGGATTTATGACATGGCACTGCCCACCTAGTTTTGATGCACCATAAGTGAATGGTCTTCTTTATCTTGCCCTCATTCTTTACTATAGTCCTCACAGCAGTATCACTCACCTTCAGATAATTTCCTATGGTTGTGTTGCCCTTCCCTTTCTTATAATGCCATACAGGTCTCCCTCATTTTATGATCGGTATGCGTTCCTAGAAAGGCAGTCGTATTCTGAAATATTGTATAGCGAACTTAAGGTTTAATGGGAAAAATAAAGATGCATTCCTGGACTCGTACAGTAAATCCTCGTTTTTCGTTGCTTGGATATTCCACCAAAACCTTGCGAACCATAAAACGTTGAAGTGTGAAGCTAAGAATCAATGGGAAAAATAGAGAAGCGTTCCGGTAGGACACGTACCTACCCTATCAGAAAGTACTATAACACCAAACAGGCCCTACCCAAAATTAAATGAAGAGTGTTTGATAGTGCTAAATCAGCATAACACAATAAACATGTGCCTGAAAAGACATTAAAACTGTTATAAAGAGCTGCAACACCAAAAACCATTACCAGAAATCAAGTGAAGCCTGGCTTGAGTGGCAAGTGAAGGTGTGTTGAGAGTGAATGGGCTAGTTCCTGATGTCACTAACCAAGGAAAAGCTGCCACTTTTCACCAGATTATTTAATTTTCGATATCAAAGTAGGTCAACTAAACCCTGGTCATTTTATGTGCCCTCTTTGTCACTAAAAGGAAGGGAGAAATTATAACAACATTATTTTACTCATAAAAGATGGAAGAAGAGCATAAGACAGTATGGATCAGTTGGGTCAAGGATTGTGTGGGTAAAGTTGAAAGTTGGAATACAAATGTGGGCGATTGTGTGTGTGTATGCGCCAACGCAAGATCGTGCTAGAAGAGTGAGAGAAGAGTTCTGGACAAATGTGGAAGTGTGCATGGAAAAGTTTGGAAGGAATGAGAGAGTGTTTTTGATTGGTGATATGAATGGTAAAGTTGGTAATGTGAAGGTGGATGGAATAGTTGGTGAGTGGGGTGTGCCTGCCGAGATAGATGAGAATGGGAGTGCGTTAGTGGACATTTGTGCTGGGAGGGGGTTGGTGATAGCCAATACCCTCTTCAGGCATAAAATGATCCACAGGTATACATGGCGAGTGATGAGAAGGGTGGGTGGTGAACTGAATGAAAGGAAGGCAATGATTGATTATGTGTGTGTGGATGAAAGGATGCGAAGATGTGTAAAGGATGCAAGAGTGTATAGAGGCTGGGGAAGTGGACTTTCTGACCACTACTTGGTGGTGGCCAGAATTAGGATGCAAGTGAGATGGAGGAATAGAAGAAGGGAAAGACGAGAGGAAGGAGTAGTTGCAGGGAGAGTGGAAAGGTTACAAGAGGATGAGAAAAAGGCAGAGTATAAGAGAGAAGTGGAGGAACGATTGGGCAAATATGAATTGGAGCAGATGGGAGACGTGGAAGGTGTGTGTAAGATATTTACAGAAGAAATATGTGCAGCATGTGATGTGGTGTGTGGAAGGAAGAGAAGACAGAGGGGGGTGCAAGGAACAGCGTGGTGGACTGAAGAGGTGAAACAGGCTGTGGTACAAAAGAAGAAAGCATAGGATGAATGGATGAGAAATAGGGGCGTGGAAGAAGTTGAGAGGCGGAGGAGAGAGTTATATGTGGAAAGGAAGAGACGTGAAAAGATTAGTAAGAGAGAGTAAGAAGAGAGTGGATGAGGAATTTGGAAGGAATTTGAGTGTAAAGTGGAGGGACTGTAAGAAAATGTTCTGGAGAGAAGTGAAAAGAGTAAGACAGGGTGGAAGTGAAGTTAGCAGGGGAGTGAAAGATAAAAATGGTAGATATACTAGTGGAGAAGGGAGAAAAAGTGAGCAGATGGAGAGAACACTTTAAGGAATTGTTGAACGTAGAGGATGGAAGTAATGCGAGTATACGTGGCTGGGGAATGGCTGGGAGAAGGAGGGAGGTGAGAAGACAGGAAGAAATCAGTAGGATAGAAGTTGTGGAAGCAATGAAGAAAGTTAAATCAGGGAAAGCCCCAGGAATTGATGGAGTGTGTGGTGAAATGCTGAAGCATGGGGGAGAGATAGTAGTAGAATGGATGTGGAAGATGTGCAGATTGGCCTGGGAGGAAGGTAGAGTCCCTGAGGATTGGAAGTCAGGTATAATTATTTCCTTGTACAAAGGAAAAGGAGAAAAAGAAGTGTGTGGTAATCATAGGGGCATTTGTCTTCTTAGTATAATAGGAAAAGTGTATGGTAGGATACTTATTGACAGAGTTAGAGAAAGAACAGAGAAATTAGTTGGAGAAGAACATGGAGGCTTTAGGAAGGGAAGAGGTTGTGTAGATCAGATATTCATTCTTAGATCTTTAGTGAAAAAGTTTCTAGAGAAGGGAAAGAAGTTGTATGCGGCTTTCATGGATTTGGAGAAAGCATATGACAGGGTGGATAGACAAAGATTGTGGAAAGTGTTAAGAATATATGGAGTAGATGGGAAATTGTTGAATGCTGTGAAGAGTATGTACGATGGTTGCAGTGCGTGTGGATGGTGAACTAAGTGAATTTTTCTCTTTGAAAGTTGGTTTGAAACAGGGATGTGTCATGTCTCCATGGTTGTTCAATCTGTACATGGGGTAATAAAAGAGGTACAAGGTAGGGTAGTGGATGTTGGAGTGGCCCTGGTGAGAGAGGATAGTGTTTGGAAACTCCCTGTACTGTTGTTTGCAGATGATACTATGTTGTTGAGTGAAGACGAAGGGGAGCTGCAAGGCTTGGTGGATGAGTTTGAGAGAGTGTGTAAGAAACGGAACCTAAAGGTGAATGTAGGGAAGAGTAAAGTGATGGTCTTTGAGAGAGGTGAAGTTAGTTGTACAGCGAGGTTAGATGGTGAGGAATTGGAAAATGTGAGTACGTTTAAGTATTTGGGTAGTGTGATGAGTAAGGATGGAGGTTTGGAGGGTGAAGTGCTTGAAAGGGTACAGCAGGGAAGAAAGGTTGCTGGTTCTTTGAAAGCAGTGATAAGAAACAGGGAAGTGAGCATGGAAGTGAAAAAGTTACTACATGACAGTATTGTGATACCAACTCTAACGTACGGAAGTGAAGCTTGGACATTGTTGGAAGGACACAAGTCAAGAGTGAGAGCAGTGGAAATGAGTTATTTAAGAGGAGCCTGTGGAGTCACGTGGAGAGACAGGCTGACGAATGAGGATATAAAGGAGCATTGTGGTGTGGATGTGGATGTGATAGAAAGCGTTATGAGGAACACACTGAGGTGGTTTGGCCATGTGGAGAGGATGGAGGGTGAAAGACTGACGAAGAGAGTGTATATGAGTGAGGTGGAGGGGGGAAGAGGGAGGGAGAGGCCGAGGATGAGATGGAGGGATGGGGTGGAGAGGTATATGAGAGAGGGGGGTGTGAGTTGGGAGCAGGGCAGTGAAATGGCGGGGGACAGGGCGACTTGGAGGCGATTTGTTTGTGGCCACCCCAAACGGGATTGAGGCGTCTGGCAATAGATAGATAGATTTTACTCACTGCTACAAGGAAGAGAGGCTGTAATATAGTAATCCCTATACTATCTGGACACTCACTTTCCGGACACCCCACTTACCGGACATTGTGGACCTGGACCTTCAGGACCCGGAACCCCCCCCCACCACCACCACCACCACCCCCCAAAAAAAAAAAAAAAAAAAAAAAAAAAAAAAATCCCCTCCCGTAATTTGAAATTGTTGCACGGCGCCGAACAGCTGTTAACACCATGGCCCCTTCACCGCTTCCTTCCTCCCCCCTCCCATGTCAGGGTTGCCATTTGGTATTTTTCATTACCAAGTGTGGGCAAATTTGGTAATGAAAAATTCGTTTGGTAATGAATCAGAATACAGCAATCCCTCCACTGTCCGATGTAATAGAGCCAAAGACATGTCCGGAAAGTGGTCCTGTCCGGATAGTGGGTCCGAGCCTCCTGGACTTGTCAGAAAAACGCCTATACAACTCCCTCTGGACATGCATAGCACCTATCTAAGACCCAAATCACACCAATAAGGGACATAAAAGACTGAAATAAATGCAAAAGAACCAGAGAATGAGTTTTTAGAGGTAAGTTTATACAGTATTAAACATTCTGGGTACTTACAATAAGTCCCTGGCTCCTGGACTGGTAGTTATGGACTCTAACCTAGCCTAACTCAGAGAAACCCTTCCCTACTGCACATGCATAGCACCTAAGACCCTATTCACACCAATAAGGGACATAAAAGAGTGAAATGAGGTTTTAGAGGTAAGTATGGAAAATACAGTACAATATGAAACATTCTGGGTACGTACAACAAGTCCCTGGCCATCTCGATGAATAACCCGCCTCCTCTCAGACTCTGACAGTAAAAAGGAGTACCTGAAGCACCTGCAGTACATTGTACATGAAGTCTTGCACTGAACTTAGTCATTTGCACTCAGAATTCCATTCTCTTAACACTGCACACGCTAGTCTTCCTTGCGCTCCAATGTACCTTAATGAAATAAGTGTTGCACTCCGCACTTAAAGTCTTTGCACTCATAAATCCATTTTCTAAACATAACACACTCTAGTTAATTTGCACTCCATTGAAAGTCAGTAAAATCAATGTTGCACTCTGCACTTTAGCCTTTGCATTCATTCTAATTTCTTAACACTATTCACTGTTTTCTTTACTGCAGAACACTGTAAATTCCCGTGTGGTCTAGTGGAGAAGTTCTTGCCGTTTAATCACTGTCAGAGTCTGAGAGTAGCTGATGCAGGTGGCCTAGGGGTGCATCATTGGGTCGTGGTGATGGAGTACCCACTGCAGATGACTCCGAAAACAGGTGCAAACACGTCAAGTGGTGACTCCACCGTCCCTGATGTGCTGGACTGTGGCTCGGAGGATTAGGGCCTGTCTTGGGGAGGCAATGGAGTGGAGCCAGGGCTGGGCACAGCAGGGGTCACGGGTCTGAAAAAGCTGTCAATGGTTGATTGACGCAAGGAACGACGATTTTGGCGATTAATGATGCGCTGCCTGAAAGCGCGCACTTCCTCCACGAGTCCCAAGGGCCTCATCTCCCTGTCGCAGTCCGGGTGTTCCAGGTAGTCAAGAACGAACTCTTATGTGTTGCTGGAGTGTGCTTAGCTTGGGGATGGCTGGAGTAGTGGCACACTGAGAGGAGTCCGTATCATTGTCACCGTCCTCGTCAGAATCTTCAAGCTGGGTACTGACACCTGCAACTGAAGATGCGATCTTGATATCAGACATGGTCTGATACCCAGGATCGCCCTCGTCGTCATCCAACCACTCACGCACTTCATCCACATCAACATCGTCCCCATGAGCATGTAGACGTGCATGGAAGTTATCCACGTCAAAACCTAGGAAATCGTGCTCCACATCCATTCTGAGAAGCAGACGAGACCAACCATTTTTTAGAGTCTTGACAGAGACTTCCTTCCATGCACTGGCCCAGTTGTAAATGGCAGACTTGATTTTGTAGTGGCGAAGGTTTTCCAAAGTTCGCTGGCCCCGTGTGTCCCGTCCCTCTCTGTGCTCGTCCTCGTCCTCGAGAACAACCATCACCTCGTCCAGGAACTTCCGTCGGTACAGCCTCTTCGTTGCCACGATCACTCCTTGGTCCATTGGTTGGATGAGAGCAGTCGTATTAGGTGGCAGAAACATGCACCTAATGCACCCATTCTCAGCCACGACGTCCTTGTCGCACGGGTGAGCAGGTGCATTGTCGAGGAGAAAGAGGGCCTTTACCTGATCGCGTGAGATTCCCAGTTTCTCCATCTGGTAATGGATGACCTCCTTGACAAAATGGCGTTGGAATCAGTCTTTGAAGGCTTGGGCAGTGAACCATGTCTTCAAAGAATGGTACCAAACGACTGGAAGGACATCCATCACCCCACGAAGACACCGAGGCTGCTTTGCACGGCCAACAATAACGGGCTTAAGCCGGTGCATGCTGTTAGCTTTGGCACAACACAAAGCAGATATCTGTTGCTTGGAGAGCTTGCAGCCAGGTACGTGCTTCTCCGTCTCCTCGGCTAGAGTGTTCGTTGGCAAAGAGCGATAGAATAAACCAGTTTCGTCAGCGTTGTAGACTTGACCAAGAGTGAGGCCTTCCCTGTCGATCAAGTGCTTCACCTTGTGCTAAAACTCCTCTACTCCATCCTCGTTGGCGTCCAAAGCTTTGCCATGGGCCTTACGGTTGGTAAGGCCATGTCGTAACTTGAACGTGAAGAGCCAACCCTCAGATTCCTTGAAGTCTAGGGCATCATGAAGCCTTGCAAACTTCTCAGCAGCAGCCTTCAGCTCCGTGCCACACACCAGCAGCACGTTGCTGTTGATGCCAAATCAATGTGGAGCGGTCGACTTCTGTATACCGGGGAGTAAACGTCATCTTCTTCACGTTGCGTTTGCTTTTCGACGAGAAGTCAGCCATGTACTGCATGAGTTTGTCGCAGGATCTCTTGATATCAAACAAAGTAGATCGGGTCAGGCTGAATTCACGAAGGATGCGTGAGGTTGATCATCCCGCATCCACCTTGTTCAATATCTCCCTCTTTTTCTTCAGAGTCAAAACCACTCTCTTCCTCTTCTTAGGTGGTGGGGCCATTATCACACACACTAACAAGAGGCAGGAGAGCAGCAGTAGAGCCTGCAGCAGGTAAGGCACCACCACAAAAGCGAGCACGTGGGCAGCCATGGTTACGAGCGTGCATTCACAACAAGAGATGGGCGGTAAGTGGGGAGGATGCAGGGGCGCTGTAGTGGACAGTGGCGGAACTAATCACCAAAACACAGCTGGTCCATGCCGTGCTCGCCGAGTTCAAATTATGGGCAGAAAAAAGTCGGATTTTTCTCAATTTTTTTGCAATTTTTGGCCCATTTTGGGAATATTGGATCCTGGGACCAAAATATCCGGTAAGTGGGGATGTCCGGAAAGTGGGCGTCCGGATAGTACGGGGATTACTGTAATGCATTACCAGATGGATTTTTCACATGTATGAGGATACACAGGATGGAGATGGTGGATTGTCTGCTTTCTCTGATTAATCAGCTAGCCTACATAGCGTGAAAATAATCAACATGGTGTTAATTATGAGGAGAGTGATTACATGTATTTCCACTTGTAACGGCCATGCCACGTTGAGTACACCGCTTCCCGTCCGATAAGCGAAGTTAAGCAACGTTGGGTCTGGTTAGTAGTTGGATGGGTGACCGCCTGGGAACACCAGATGCTGTTGGCATAACTCCCTACGTGTCAAGTGGGGTTGGTGGAGGATTAGTGCCCCTCCCTGTAAAACAATTAACTCTAAGCCCTTGACCACCCCGTTTGGGATACATGGCGTCTGGCAATGGATGGATGGATGGATTTATAATTAGTGAAGAATAAATGCTAACTTTACGAATTTGGTAATGAAAATTGAGGAGTTTGGTAATGTGGCTGTTGCGATCTGGCAACTCTGTTTCCCCATCGCCAACACTTAGACAGTTACTGCTTAACTTCGATTGTGAGTGGATGTTTATGCAGTGCATGCCACGTTCTCGTTTTTTTGTAAATAAACAGTAAATAAACAGCAATACCTCGCCAGTAGACCCCACGGGAATTTACAGTGTTGTGCAGTGTTAAGAAATTAGAAATTAGATAGCAAAGGATTAACTGTGGAGTGAAAACTGGTGGTTGAAACTGGCATGGTGCAATTAACAATGTGCATTGTTAAACAATTACAGCTCACAGTGCAAAGAATTTCTGTAAGTCCAGCACAACACTGGATTACTGTATGTGCTTCAAGAGCATTTTCACTTATGTAGCAGCCATGGCTCGGTTGGTTAACCCCTTAAACGCGGCCGTGTATGGCCGATCCCCCCCGTGTGGCGGGGTTGTAGCGGGGTCTGAGTACCTGTGGGAAAATATTTGCCAAAAATCAGAGATTAACCCTAGAACATTAAAATTTTTATTGCATATAGTACTTACATTCAGCTTTCTCCTGAGACAGATGTTGAGCCTTCGTGGACTACCAAAGGACTTGTGAAGACTTGCAAATTTGGGTAACAAAGTCTTCACATTCACACCTCCAGAAACCCGGTTTTCTTTCTACCACAGCCTCAATCTGTCACAGTACACTTTATACAACAACGTACAGGTAGTTTGGAATCCGTATTTGTACAATAAGCACTGAAAATAAGGCTATAATGAACGGAGCGTACGGCCGACATGCAGCGCGGCGGCGATCTTCCCGTCACTGAACACACATTTCCCTTTTCACGGCTAAAAACACGTATACTACATTATTTTCCTTCATAGTACTTCGCAAAGGCTCGCTTGGCACTATTACGGCCCTAAAAATCACTGTCACTGCCAGTATTGTGAAGCGGGAATGAGGAAGACCACCGCGGCGTGAGTTTATTCAGCCTTACTGCAGGCACTTTATTCTCGCTCCGGTTGGCCACTCGCACTTCATTTCTATTGCTCACTTTCACTCTAGCTGTCAGTTTTTTGCCTTATTCATCAGTGTCACTGTCATTTGTTATAAAAATAATATTTTCTACACAACAAACTGTCACTGTCAGAACATAGAATAGAAACATATGCTTTCAACTTCTTACACTGGAGTGACTGTCACTCTCAATACTTAAATTATTACTATGTACAATTATTTACACAAAAAAACACTGTCACTGTCAGTGCTTTTACAACTACATACACTAATTTACACTCATCAGACTGTCACTGTCAGTACGTAAAAGAAAACTAAACACTAGTATCACTGTCACTCTCAGCATTATTTTCAAGATTCTTACCCTTATTTTCAATATCTAGTCAGGCTGTGGTGGTCAAAGAAACATGGGTAAGCACAGAGGGGAATTTTGCACTCTTTGCACTGCAAGGAGGTGCGCATAAATGTTCTGTCCTGCCTGGTAGTGTGGCTGCACACATGACACCTCCTGAGTGCTTTTTCCCTCTTGGCAGTGGCAGGCAGTGGCTCCAGGCGGTGTCACTGAAGGTAGTCCTGACACTGTAGGCGGTCTGGAGGTGTGTGTGGGTGGCGCCTGGGACCTGATGGCAGTACCTGCCCAAAACACTGAAGCAGCTGGTACACACAAGTCTTTGAAAAACGCCGGAGAGAGTAGTTTGCTGGCTTCCTCTTCTTGATCTTATATAGGATGAAGGCGTTCAGCATGCACATATCAAGCAAGTGCAAGAACACCTTCCTGTACCAGCGACGGTTCCTCCTCAGGCAGTCTATCTCTCCGATCATCATGTCAGACTTGTCCACCAGCCGCATATTGACGTTGTAGTCAATCACAGCATCAGGCTTCATCACAGGCTCGCCAGTCCTTCTGTCGACCTTCCCTGTGGCTTGCATTTCCCTCTTGTGAGCTGTGGTGAGCACATTGACGATTCTCTTATCGTGCCACCTGATCGCCAGCATCTTGTCAGTTTTCTTCAGGTGCACGTCTCCCCGCTTTGATCTTTCAGCCTCGGGGAAGGCAGGGTAGTGTGCCCTATTGCTTCGGACAGTGCCATATGATCCGA
Organism: Coenobita brevimanus; assembly: GCF_032717465.1. Classification (NCBI taxonomy): domain Eukaryota; kingdom Metazoa; phylum Arthropoda; class Malacostraca; order Decapoda; family Coenobitidae; genus Coenobita; species Coenobita brevimanus. The sequence goes on along the minus strand of NC_137053.1, from coordinate 37,716,567 downwards.
CGCCGTGTTCAGAAAGGTACTTGGCGAGTTTTGGAGCTGTATAATAATTGTCCGTATACAGGACATGATTCCCGCCAAAGTACTTTTCCAAAAGCACTTTCACCACAGAACCAGAGAATCCAAGGGGGTCAGTCTTGTCCAAGTCCACATTGCTGGCGGTGTAGATAACGAAGTCTAAGATGAACCCCGTCTTGCAGTCGCACAGCACGAAAAACTTTATTCCAAAGCGGTGGCGTTTGCTAGGAATATACTGCACGAACCGAAGAAGGCCCCTGAACAAAACCAAGGACTCGTCAATCGCAACTTTCTTGAAGGGGCGAAGGAACCTCGTAAACTTATCCTTGATCAGGTTCAGGATTCCCCTCACTTTCCATAATGGATCAGTTTGGGAAGGCTCATCGTTGTTCGCAAAGTGAAGGTAAGTCATGAGTTGCCTGAAACGATCGCGACTCATGTATTTATTGAAGATGGGTGTGGGGCAAAGATCGTCAGCACTCCAGTATTCCTCGAGCTTGTGCTTCCAATTGTGGGGCATCAAAAGCATCAAGCCAATAAATACAAACAGTTCCCTGATCGTTACAGGAACCCATGCTGCCATCTGCGACGTGGATGGCGTTGCAGCTTCACCTTCACCTTCACGAACTGCAGCAGATTGCCCCTCGTACCTGCTGTCTCGGTACAAATCTGCTCCATTACTTCGTTATCCAGGAAGGCCAACAGGTAGTCCAAACATTCACCATCCTCTGGGACAGGGAAGTCAGCCTGTATTCCGCACCCACTGGCATCGAAGGGCAGATCTTCCGGCACAAAATCTGAGCCCTCAGACCACACGAAGGCATCCAGAGTGCCCTGCCTAGGCTGGGAGGTGCTGGGGGCGGTGTGGGGTGAGGCAGGCCGTGTGGCAGTGGGTGAGGCAGGCGGTGAGGCAATGCGTGAGGCAGAGGCTGTCCTAGGTCGTGTCGGTGTAGTGGTGGTGGTGGCGGGGAGATAAGCTGAAGGTTCAAGGTCACTCGCGGTGGCGTGACTGGCGAGTTGCCTAGTGCGAGTAACCTTAGCTAGTCTTACACTAGGAAATAAAGTTCTACTCCTACTAGCATGAACACTGGGCCTACGGAAACCTCTACGTAAACTAGACTGCCTACTTCCCTTCCGAGGTGGTGAAGGCGACTCCGAAGACTCCGGAGAAAGGGCAGCTGAAGATGACGACGAGAGAATGGGGCTGGGAGTGCGTGGCGGGCTGGCGGTGGCGTGACGTGGTGTAGGGGACAATGGCTGGGAAGCTGGGTCACCACTTTTTCTCCTCTTGGCCCCCTTTCCATACACTAGGCCCCTTTTCACAGGAGCCTTGCCTGTTGAGGTGCTGGGCACAGGAATAGTCACCTCTGGCACCTCAGACTCAGCACTCGATAGTGTGTCTGACTCTGCCAGGCTAGATAAAACACCGACGTCACTTCCATAATCCATGGACGCTTTCAGTAACTCACTAGCTATAGCCGAGTCACTAAGTCCCTTAGCAGTTCCTTGTAAGGGTTTGTACGGGGTGGAGGTCACAAAACCCTTTTTCGGAGGGCTGGAAGGCACAGACTCGGAAGAGCTTGAGTTTGACATGGTGTCACCTTGAAAGATTCTCGTGGACTGACGCTAAACAGGGGCAAACCGCGGGAAAAAATGCTAGTGTGACAACTGGGGAAACAAGCGTTTCCAACTAGCATAAAGTGCTTGCTAGAGGAAGGCGCAGATTGACACGTATGAGCCGTCCACGCGCTGCCATATCGCACGACGAGGGAGGGCTGGGCAGTGGTGCGTGGGTGGGTAAAAAAAATGATACTTGGCAACAACCGAGGTCAGTAGTACAAAGGTCAAATGTGCGAAAAGTAGCTAAAGGGTGGCAGTACTGATAGACAATACCAGCTGGAGCCTGCTTGCCCGCAGTTATTCAAAATTTACTAGAATCGCAAATGCGACGATCCGCCGTTATGTCCTTTTGGCCGAGCGTCGCAAACGAGACGATCCGCGTTTAAGGGGTTAAAGCACTTCGTTCTGACCGAAGGGTCAGAGGATCAAATCCACCCAAGAGTCATTGGTAGACATCAGGAAGGGCATCCGGTCGTAAAATGCTACACGCTCCAAACCAAAGTTCTCTACCAGGGGCAACGCCTTAGCCCTTATCCAAAAAAAGGGGGACGGCGTAAAACTCACAAAAAAAGCCTTCAGAAAGCGGCCACTTACGTGCGGTAAGTACCCTGGCTGAGGTACAGTCACTTCTAATTCCTCATTCTTTGGTTCCTTTTCATTTATTTCATCCTTTATGTCCATTATTGGTGTGAATAGGGTCTTAAATATGTTTAAATAGGTGCTATGCATGTCTGGTAGGAAGTTATTTAGGTGGCATTCAAAGTTAGGCTGGTTTAGGGTCCTTAAGTACCAGTCCAGCAGGAAGGTGCCCACTTTCCAGACGGGACCACTTTCCGGACTCTGTTACATCAGATAGTGGAGGGATTACTGTACTGTATAGTCAAATAGAATCAAATATTGGTGGGCTGAGTCTACCATCTCTCTATTGGGATGGTTATTATTCTTTCCTTCCTTAAATATCAATAAGCTTTATTGTACATCCATTTCAGGTATTTGTCCATCAAAACAAAAATAAATAGTGTTACGAGAAACATGCAACGATTATTTGTTAAGAAATACAGTAAAACCTCAATACAACGGACTTCAGTAGACCGTAATTCACTTTTATCGGACTCGAGGAGCTACCAGACTAAATTCCTATATATTGGAAAAAGTCAGATAAAGCCAGATGCAGTCTGGACTGCCTGACCACTTCAGGTATGTTCACCACAATAAGGTAAATAAATTGTTTATCAGTGTACAGTACAGTATTATTATATATATATTATACCATTTGATTAATGTAGTGAAGTTGTAACACAGTACAGTACCTCAATGGTAGTCAAAACAGTTCAGAAACCGTTGATGCAATCCGGACTAATGTCTGATGTGTCAGAAAAAGTCCGGGTTAGCAGGGGGAAGTCCAGATATCGCGTTTATCGGAATTTCGCATTTTTCAGAATGGTTTGGGCCCCAATTAGTCTATTATAGTGAGGTCTTACTGTAGTAGCACAACACGGCTGAAGATCGTACATTACGATCACAACCAATATCAAATTCATGTGTGTCTACTGCCCTGCCGGACCTGCTGTGTATTCACGACACGGCTGAAGATCGTACGTTATGATCATAAACAATAACAAACTCATGTGTGTCTACTGCCCCGCTGAACCTGCTGTATAAAGATCATGGAAAACTGTTGCACAGAAAAATGGACAGTGTCTAGACTGAGCATCGGTACGTATCATCTGCTGAGTGTTGGCTGCCTGCTGGCAGGGTCGAAGTGCAGGGAAACTAGTGAAGTGTGAGACAACTTGGAAACTTTTTTCTTGCTCGAAATACTAGTCGTCAAAGTAAAATGCATTGAACTATGAAAATTTACCGTATATAAGAAACCCAACACCCTTACAAGTGATCTAATATGCAATAATAATGATGCCTTATATATTGTAGTGCATCTGAATCACATTTGAATGTACATTTGCAAACATTAAGACATGAAATAGCATAAACAGTGACATGAAATACGGTACAATATGAAGAACAGGAAAAATAATAATATCCTGGGCACTGATGCACACAGACTCATGGAGGTTGTACGCTGAACAAGCACGCGCGTGAGACTGGGCAGTGATGCGGTTTCAGGACAGTTCGCTGTCAAGTCAATTCGCCGTCACAAATATAACAAGATAATTCGCCGTCATTAATGAAGACAACTATGGGTGATGCTAGAATATAATTCAAAGGTGACTGCAGCGAGGAAGAAACAAGTTAATTATTGACTAAAGGTGCAACTAATAAATAATATCCAAAGCCTACACTATTGAACATAGATATATTTATAGAATGATGGTGAATTGTCCAGGGTGTGAATTGTCCTGACAGGGAATCTTCCATGTTTTGCTGGTGAATTATCCCGGAACCAGTGATGCTTGGTTGGCGGAAGCGCAGGAAACTGTGTGCGCGGGGTGGGTATGCCACGCAACTCTCAGGTGATCTGCCTGTGAATGCGGGATTTCTCCACATTACCAATTGTAAATGTGGGGGAGCTCAGTCGTAAAATGTATGATTGGTACTAAAGAAGAATGATTGTAAGTGCAAAATATCGTAAAATGAAACATTGTACAATGAGGGAGACCTGTATTATCTCAATCTGGGTTACATGTGTAATCTTCCACTTCAACTGGAGTTGGGAACCAGAAACAGTGAGAGGTGGGAGCTGCACAGTACTTGTTTGGACAGGGCACATGACCATGGCTGGGGACAAGGGGGAAAAAAAAAAGAAAGAAAGAAAGAAATTACCACTCTGTGCAGAAGCAGCCAACATCACACTGTGCCATGATGTCAGTGACAGCTGATGGCTTGGGGAGCAGCTAGTACACTGTTTGGGCTCTGGGAGTTGCATGGTATGAGGGAAGGCTCGTGATATGGCTGGTAACACTAGATTTGGCCCGTTTTTGCCCACCATTTTGCATTATAGGGCTGGTGCATATTCAGCAGTAGACGAGGATTGTTTACCCCCTCCCTGGTGCATGAGGCTATTCACGCACCAAGGTCATGCATATTACAAAATCATGCTGTACTTGAGGAATTAAGTTGGTGTGAATCCCCCTCCATCTCACTGCCTTTACCTTCCCTCTCATCCTCTGGCTCACTGCACCCTTCTTTCTCCTTTCCTGCTCACTCCCTCCTTACACTCTCCCTGCATCAATCCTCTGCTTCCATTCCTCCCTTCCACCATCCCAGTCATCATTCCTCCATCCCTCCCTACCCTTCCCCTCCCTCCATCCATCCATCCCCTTCCTCTCTTTCCATCCCTCCTCCTCCTTCCTCTCCTTCCATCCCTCCTTCTCCTTCCTCTCCTTCCATCCCTCCCTCCCCATCCTCTCCTTCCATCCCTCCCTCCCCATCCTTTCCCTCCATCCCTCTCCCCTTTTCTTTCCCTCCATACCTCTCCCCTTTTCTTTCCCTTCATACCTCCCTCCCATTCCTTTCCCTCCATCCATTGCTCCCCTTCCTTTCCCTCCATCCATTGCTCCCCTTCCTTTCCCTCCATCCATTGCTCCCCTTCCTTTCCCTCCATCCATTGCTCCCCTTCCTTTCCCTCCGTCGATCCATCCCCATCCTCTCCATCCATCCATCTCCATCCTCTCCATCCATCCATCCCTTCCGTTTCTCTCTCTTCATTCATCTCTCCCTTTCCTCTCTCTCTCTCTGTTTGTCCCTGCCCTTCTCGCTCCCTCCTTTTATTCCCATCTCGCTCCCACTTTCCATTCCCTTCTTACTCGCTCCTTCCATTCCCTTATCAGCTTATGCCGACAATATTTACATGAGCACTCACTGGCAAAGCTGGGTCCTCTGTGATTTAGGTAAGGATTATTTTTGCTGCTTTTCCCTCTCTCTTGCTCTCTCTCTACTTTACCACTGCCTCCCTTGTGCAAGTGGTTCTCCTGTGACTGATGGAAGGGTTATTTTTACTTCTCCTATCACCCTCCATCCCAACCCACATTTGCCTTTCCCAGTATATGAGTACAGGTGGTCTCCTACTTACGAATGGGTTATGTTTCGAGAAACTGCTCACGAGTCAATTTTTTTATGTCAAATATGCATTTAATACACGTTACCAACTGAACATCATAGCCTAGCCAAGCTTACCAAGCCTTTTAAACATGCTTAGAAGTTAGAACACTTACATTAGCCTACAGTTAGGCAAAATCATTAACACAAAGCTTATTTTTTAATAAAGTGATGAATATCTCACGTAATTTATTGAACATTGTACTGAAAGTACAAATTCGTAAAGTAAAAAATTTGTAAGTCTACCGTTTGTAAGTAGGGGACTACCTGTATATTATTTATCTTCTTGTAATCATTTTCTACTCCATATTCAATAAAAAATACTCATTACCGTCTGCTGTACTGTACTGTACATGCAAGAGTATCTTCATGTACAGGTATGTGTTGATTTTTGCTTTGTGTTTATATAGTGTAAATTGCAGTTTTCTTGATAATCTATAGTGCGGTATTTGTTTTTTTTTTTACTTGGGGTGGGGGAAAATATACCGTTTTCTGAATCTTGGCAATAGGTGAACCACCTTTGGCTGAATTAATATGGATAAGAGAATGTTTATCATATAAGCCACATGTATCTGCAGAGTATTTCTGTTGCCATCTCATGAAATGTAAAGAGCCTATCGTATCTTCATTACGATGGCCAGATAACAAGGGATTTTAACACAAATTGAGGTCAGGAACAGAGAACAATGGCTGGGTGGCAGGGGGTGAAGGACGTGAGATGCGTATGCAGCACAGTCAATACAATGGTAATGCAAAACCACCAATCACTGCGCAGGGACAGTATTTTGAATTTTGGAGGGCAAAAGTGGAAGAGGTGGTAGATGGTGGCAACCATCATCCACTCACTTGATGTAGTGCTGCCTACTTCTGTCTTCATCGTTATCACTCTTTTTTCAGTATCTGCCCTCTCTCTTCCCATTTCTCTTATCTTTCCTGTCACTTTTTATTACTCTTCTTTCATTTTCAGGTGGCTTTACTTTGAGTGACAAGCCAAATTGTAACCATTTACAGTTCTGGGTGTTAACCATATAACCAGTCCATACATGTTCCCTAAGTGCCAGCAAGTGGGTTGGCTGAAGGTCTGTGCCTCTCCCCATAAAACAACAAACTCAGGGGCAAGCAACTATCCCTTACAAGATTTTGGTGTCTGGCTGTAGATAATCTAGATAGATAGAAAAATGGAAGGTCAGCCAGGCTTTACCCTGCATAAAAGAGACTTTTAACTGCAGAAATGAGGTTGGGGTAGAGGGCTATATTGTATTACCGCTCAGAATGTGTTTCTGGCAAACAGAGGGTATGTATATTACATTGAATAATCTGTCACTCATTACCCTCTGTTCTTGTCTTGGTTTCACCTTGCATATCACAAATGTATAGTTGGACAAAATCTCTACATCATCATCTCATCAATTTCATGTCAGTAGTATTCCCAGCCATGTTTCACATTGCAAGCACATAGTCAGTCTTGCTCCTTTCATCATTCTCTCCAGTCTCTGTGTGCCATGTATATGTTTTCTCTGTGATGAAATTTGAAAGGAATATGGGGGAAGCATTCTTTCTCATCAGATCTCAGGGATATATATTTATTCATTTCATTCAACATCTAATCTAGTGTTACCCTATGAGAAGGGTAGGAGCCTGGGGCTAGGCAAGTTGGTCCTGACATTTAAGATGAGTGACCAGCCTCACTCATCCCTGAGTGGCATTATGTGAGCAATAAACCCCAGCCACCTCTTGGATATAAACCTGCACCAGCTCAGTCCGATTGGAGCACCTTAATTACCCACTAAACCACTGGGTGCTATAATTTGGTTATATGGTTACCACCCAGCATAGTAAATGGCTTCCTGGTGTACAGAAAACCATTAGGCCTGTTAGTGTAGAGTCACCCATAGACAGAAGGAAGAAGAAAGAATGAAGGAAAGAAAGACAGAAGAGGATGGAAGGAAAGAAGGAAGGAAGAGAGGAAAGGGCAGGTACTTGAGAGCAGTACTACATCGAGTGAGTGGATGGTGAGTGCCCCCACCTACCACTAGGGATGTATATATACAGTCTGTCCTCATCTAACATAGTTAATTGCTTCTGCACCCCTACCATGTTTGAGAAATTTTGTGTTAGAGGGACTCATGAAACCCCTTATTTCCTTCTGCACCCCTGCCCAAAGTCCACTTTTTCCCCTCTTGTGGTGCAAATTTTTTTTATAGTCCCCAATTTTACCTTCCTATAAAGCATTAATATGGCTCAAAAAGTTATAAAAGAGTATTATTACAGTTAAAAGCCACATTTTATTTACCTTATGGAAAGATAAGAGGAGACACACTATACCAGAGAGGAGGTAGAGGGGAGAACACCCCTGATTAACTGGGTAGTTCAAAAGCGAGGATGCTGAAGCGTGATTGGCTGGGAGGTACATGACACCAGTTTGCAAGGCAGTGCTCCTATGATTCATCTCATCACCACCCGCCCAGTTAAAAAAACCATGTTAGCTTCATCAGTAGCCATGTTAGAAGGGATATTGCTTCCGGAAAATTGTATTGTGTTAGACTATTTTCGTGTTAGGGAAAACCGTGTTAGACAAGGATAGACTGTAAGTATATTTATTGTGATTGACCACCCAGACATACAGTACTATATAGAAGAAGCCTTTTGGCATGTTGCTTTGTGTTGCCACCATTAGGTATCAATGCTGTACGTAGGGTGTATCACACAAAAGTCAATTTTAGAAACTCGGAAATTCCAAGATTGGCAGTAGATTTTTCTGTGTAAAAGTCATTTCTAAGAAACATTTTTATGTGAAAGTTTTGCGTAAGATTTTATTTAGCCATTTCAGTTTGTCATCTTTGCTTGAAAAGTCATTTTTTCTGCATACATCAAGATTAAGTTGGCTCTAGATCACATATACATGATTTGTAATTACACAGAGAAGGAAAAATAAATTCTTTTATGTCAGATGTTCAAAAAGTTCAAAATTACTCAGTTTTGATATGATAAATTTACTTACAAATCCCCCAAAATGTCCAAAATACCCAGTGAAAGCTCTCATATGCAATAAGCCTTCTAGATCATCTCACCTGCCTTCGTAAAGCTTGGGAATTTGTTTCAAGATGTGGATTCATACTGTAAGATCGAGAGTGACATTAAATTACTAACAGTGCAATAACAGGGAAAACACCTGGTTAACACACATGGCAAGTGATGCTTATAAACGCACGCCATTCATTGTGAAGCTGATCATTATTTTTCAAGACATCTTTATTTGACCGGAACACCAGCATCACTTCTCTGTGTTCAATCTTGGCGCGAACGAAACCATCTCTTGTTGTGTCCGGACACTGCATGGGCCACAGCAGAGACTTCCTTGACTGCACGTTCATAATTTCGATTGTGAACTGAGAAATTCTCAGCTGCCAATGAAGACTGGAGAAGATCTGCAGGTTCCGCTATAAACTTCCCACAAGTGAAGACAAATTTGTTTGTGTTTCGTATTTGAAGTGTCCAGCATGCTTTAATGCGTCAACTTTGGTCACCTAATGGCGGCTATCCATGCCGCTCGATCTCTGGCGGTCTCCCTGTTCAGTCCCTTAATTCTGAGGTCACACTTAATTATCTCATCCCACATCTTTTTTGGTCTTCCCCACGCAACCCCACCCCTAATATTAATGCTTCTCACTTTCTGAACCCAATTATCATCTCCCATCCTCTCCACATGCCCAAACCACCTCAATCTACCCCTCCTCATCACGGTGCCAATACACGCCAGTCCCATCCTACCGCTCAACTCTTCCATCGTAAACTTAGCCCCCCCAGGCCTTGCACTCAGGGACACATTGCACATCCCCCAAATCATTGTCATTTCTGTATGTTTGAGCCTTTGAATATACTCTTCCTTTACTGCCCAGGTTTCACTACCATACAGCATTACACTCCTAACATATAATGCTTTCAAAGATCCCTTAGCTTGTAGGGAGAGCCCTCTCAGTGTCAGGAGAGGCAACAGCTCCCTGAACTTCTTCCAGCCATTCCTCACCCTAGCCGCAGAGCTAGCTCCAGCCCCACCGCCAGCACATAACATGTCTCCCAAATAACAAAACTCTTTCACACACTCAAGAGACACACCTGCAGGTTCAGTCCTTTCACACCTGACAGTCTCTACCTGCTCCCCCCAACACACTGCACACATAAAATCAGCATTATCTCTCAGTCTGCCTCTAATACCACTACATCTCCTATGCACCCACTTTTTACAAACACTGCAGAAGATGGAATTACATCTCATGCCGTTGTGGCAGATTGCACATGGCCACTCTCCCTATTCTTTGACAGTATCACCACCAACCTTAGATTTCATCACTTGTTTTATCTGCATTTACTCTTAAGCTCTTATGCCCCATACGATCTCTCCTCATCCTAAATCTTTCCTCAACCTCCCTTTCATTCTCTGTAAATCAGCACCAAATCATCAGCATACAACATCTCCCACGGGAGTCCGTTTCTGAAGTCACGTGAGTGGGGTTCAGTTACCATGATAAAAAACAAGGGACTCAAAACTGACCCCTGATGCACACCAATATTCATGGAAAACTCATCTTTTAAATCTCCATTCACTCTTAGCTGGGTGCAAGCACCCACATACATGGCCATAACCACCCTAACTAGCCACTCCTCGATCCCAAACTTTGTTCTTTATCCCTTTCAGTCAGGCTCATTGGTGATGTAGTGTCAACATTCAGTCTGGGGTTCTAATGCATTATGGGTCCCATTTCCCCATAAACAGAACCCCCCCTTTGATCCTTTTGGTTGTTTTGATCCCCCATGCCCTCTCATCCTCATCTGAACTACATAAGAGAGTAACAAGTGTACCCTCACTATGAGCATGGTATGCGTCACGCGTTATCACAGGTTTGATAGCACTATTGACCTCAGGTAACTCATTCCTCAGCAACTTTAGAGCAGTGACAATGTGATGTGGTCCATATTTCATATGGTGCTTGACTTTGATCTCAAAATACATCTTGAAATAGAGATCCAGACAGAATCACAACAACATCTCGAACTTTTTCAAATCTCTCACTTAGTCATGCTGCCTCATCTATAGCATCAGCAGGACCTCACCAGTTGCCAACCAGTGTGATAGGCTCACTGGTCCACATTTGAGACGAATGACATCTTAGGTCAATTTGCCGGTCCTGAGAGCACAAAACAATTTGTATGATATCTTTTGATCAGAGCTCAACCTCTGTACCACATCTTTGGGCAGCTCAATAGGATCTTCTCCTGGCAGAGTTTCTGAGTTGAAATCCACAGGTAAGTCATTAACTATTTCCAACAATTTTCCCATAGGGCCTGTGAAACTAGATTTGTGGAATGGGAGGTCCATCAAGTTTCATCATCACATGGCTGAAAGTCAGCTCATTGATGTGTAGCTGATGTATTAACCAGTGATACTTATGGCCAAATAATCTTTCCAGATGAATAATGACTCCTCCTTTAGGCCCTGTATTGGTTGTGGCAGAATCAGCACCAGCAACTGCCAATGTTCTAACAGCATTGTGAGTACTGATCCATTCGAATAATCCTCCAGCAATTTTTTGCACAGGCTTGTCGTTCCACACTGGTAACTCTGGAGTTAATGGAAGTAGTATTTTCCTTCTGGTTCCCAGGTATCAGTATAATGTTCTTCAGTTTCAGTTCAGGGGTGGAAATGATGAGTTTCTTCACTGTACTTCATGACTTTTTTTTCTTTATCCTTGTTTCGATCGAAGAAAATTTGAGTGATATCATTCTCGTCTGTCCTTTTCTCATGGGTCTCAGGTGAAGCAGTTAGTACTGATTCCTTGCTCCTCCACATCCTCATTCAGTCAACAGCCAAGTAAGATGTATTAACAGGTAAATGACCAGCTCATATGAGGTCATGAAAAAAGCCAGTTGTGACTGCAGCGGCTGGAGTGTTGGACATATTGAACCTGACTGCAGCAGCAGCGGTGGTTGATATATCCATGTAATTTCTTCGAGAAGAGGTGGATGCATTGCTTGTACTCTCACTGGAGTTTGTGCTAGGAACAGGATTTGAAGTGTGTGCCCTCAAGCAGTTCTGCAACCTCAAGCGGTAGTTGTTTTCCTCTGCACTTGTCTCTTTTTCTTTTCTCTGCAGCTGTTGCTCTTCATCTTTCCTATTAGAAGCATCTGCTTCTCTTGTCGTTTCCTTCATGTCGAGAGATGGCATATGAAAGCCAGAAACTTCGGATGTTTTATGCCTCTGGTCATAAAAGCCACTTCAGTTCCAACTTCGGAACTTTTTCAGCAAGAGTACAGTTGCATATGATATGAGCTTCTAGATCACAGCCAGAAAACTAGATTCTGCAGCCCCACGGAGAGTGATTTAATGTCCACAGACCGTGATGTCAAACAGTGTATCAAGCTCAGCTGTCCTTTTCTCTCTCACTGCACCCTTCAATTTGCCATTTCCAATATCCACCATTTCCTTCCATCTGGTCAAAATCTTCCGAGCAATTGATCACTCTTGAAAGACAAAGGGAGGTGTGAATTTGACATTGCTTTTATGCCACTGGGCCAGTACTAGCACTGCCAAATCATTTGCTAAACCTGGCAAAGGATAATGATGTGTGTCCACTTCATCTAACATTAGCTTTTCTTGCTGAAGCATGATTCCTTTTTGAAATGCATTTCTCTAGGTTGGAACTTCCATCGGAAGGAACTCCTTGTGGGCTGATCAAATCTTTTAGTTTCAAACCAGTACTCTTTTGATTATTTCGTCCACTCATTGTCAGCACTAGATTTCATAACTGAAGACCATAAACACATTTAAAGCAATAGTATCCTCGGCATCAGCCGTAACTATCTCTCTGTCTATCTATTGCCAGACGCATTAAGGGATGGTCACAAACAAATCACCTCCATGTTGCCCTGTCCCCTGCCATTTCACTGCCCTGCTCCCAGCTCACGCCCTCCTCTCTCATATACTTCTCTACTCCATCCCTTCATCTCATCCTTGGCCTCCCCCTCCCTCTCCTCCCCTCTACCTTACTCACATACACTCTTCTCATCAGTCTCTCACTCTCCATCCTCTCCACATGGCCAAATCACCTCAGTGTGTTTCTCTGAATGCTTCCTCTCACATCCACATCCTCACCACAACACTCCTTCACTTCTTCATGTGTCAGTCTGTCTCTTCATGTGACTCCACATGCTCCTCTCAAAAAACTCATTTCCACTGCTCTCACTCTTGATTTCTGACCCTCCAGGTCAGAATAAGGTCCAAGCTTCACTTCCATACTTTAGCGTTGGTATCGCAATACTGTCATGTAGTAACTTTTTCACTTCCATGTCCACTTCCATGTATCTTATCACTGCTTTCAGGGAACCAGCAACCTTTCTTCCTTGTTGTACCCATTCAAGCACTGCACCCTCTAGACTTCCATCTTTACTCATCACACTACCCAAGTACTTAAACACACTCATTTTGCATTTCCTCCTCATCCAACATCACTATAGATTCACTGACTTCACTTCTCTTGAAGATCAAAACTTTACTCTTCCCTACATTCACTTTTAGATTCCGTTTCTTACACACTCTCCCAAACTCATCCACCAAGCCTTGCAGCTCCTCTTCGTCTTCACTTAACAACACAGTATTATCTGCAAACAACAGTACAGGGAGTTTCCAAACACTGCTCTCTCTCACTAGGGCTGTTCCAACATCCACTGCCCTACCTAATATCTCTTTTATAACCCCATCCACATACAGATTGAACAACCGTGGAGACATGATACATCCTTGTTTCAATCCAACCTTCAAATAGAAAAATTCACCCAGTTCACCATCCACACGCAGTGCAGCCTTAGCACCCTCATACATACTCTTCACGGCATTCATCAGAGCTTCCCATCTATTCCATCTATTCTTAATACTTTCAACAATCCTTGTCTATCCACTCTGTCATATGCTTTCTTCAAATCCATGAAGGCCACATACAAATTCTTTCCCTTCTCTAGAAACTTTTCCACTAAATATCCAAGAATGAATATCTGATCTTAGAATGAATATGTGATCAACACAACCTCTTCCCTTCCTAAAACCTCCCTCTTCTTTTCCAACTAATTCCTCTGTTATTTCTCTAACTCTGTTAATAAGTATCCTACCATATACTTTTCCTCTTACACTAAGAAGACAATTGCCCCTATGATTACCACATACTTCTTTTTCCCATTTCCCTTTGTCTATCTATATATCTATTGCCAAACGCCTTAATCCCTTATACGGGGTGGCCACAAACAAATCGCCTCCAAGTCACCCTGTCCCCCGCCATTTCACTGCCCTGCCCGCAGCTCACAAACCCCTTTCTTATATACCTCTCCACTCCATCTCTCCATTTCATCCTTGGCCTCACTCTCCATTCTCTCCATATGGCCAAACCACCTCAGTGTGTTTCTCCTAATACTTTGTATCACAACCATATCCACACCACAATGCTCCTTCACATCCTCATTTGTCAGTCTGTCTCTCCATGTGACTCCACAGGCTCCTTTCAAATAACTCATTTCCACTGCTCTCACTCGTGACTTGTGTCCCTCCAACAACGTCCAAGCTTCACTTCCATGTGTCAGAGTTGGTATCACATTACTGTCATATAATACCTTTTTCTCTTCCATGCTCGCTTCACTGTTTCTCGTTACTGCCTTCAAGGAACCAGCAAGCTTTCTTCCTTGTTGTACCCTTTCAAGCACTTCATCCTCCAAGCTTCCATCCGTACTCATCACAATACCCAAGTACTTAAACATACTCACATTTTCCATTTCCTCATCATCCAAGCTCACTGTACATTTACTGACTTCACCCCTCTGGAAGACCATAACTTTACTGTTCCCTACATTCACCTTTAAATTCCGTTTCTTACACACTTTTCCAGACTCATCACCAAACCTTGCAGCTCCTCTTCATCTTCACTTAACAACACAGTATCATCTGCAAACAACAGTACAGAGAGTTTCCAAACACTGCTCTCTCTCACTAGGGCCTCTCCAACATCCACTGCCCTACCTTGTATCTCTTTTATAACCCCATCCATATACAGATTGAACAACCATGGAGACATGACACATCCCTGTTTCAACTTAACCTTCAAAGAGAAAAACTCAATCAGTTCACTGTCCACATGCACTGCAGCCTTAGCACCCTCATACATACTCTTCACAGCCTTCAACAACGTCCCATCTACTCCATATATTCTTAATACTTTCCACAGTCCTTGTCTATCCATTCTGTCATATGCTTTCTCCAAATCCATGAAGGCTGCATACAACTTCTTTCCCTTCTTTAGACACTTTTCCACTAAAGATCTAAGAATGAGTATCTGAGCTACACAACCTCTTCCCTTCCTAAAGCCTCCCTGTTCTTCTCCAACTAATTCCTCTGTTATTTCCCTAACTCTGTCAGTAAGTATCCTACTGTATACTTTTCCTATTACACTAAGAAGACAAATGCCCCTTAGATTACCACACTTCTTTTTCCCCTTTCCCATTGTACAAGGGAATAATTATACCTGACTTCCAATCATCCGGGACTTTACGTTCCTCCCAGGCCAATCAGCACATCTTCCACATCCATTCCACTACTATCTCTCCCCCATGCATCAGCATTTCACTACACACTACATCAGTTCCTGGGGCTTTCCCCATTTTGACTTTCTTCAATGCTTCCACAACTTCCATCCTACTGATTTCTTCCTGTCTTCTCACCTCCTTCCTTCTCCTAGCCATTCCCCAGCCACTTATACTCACATTACTTTCATTCTTTATGTTCAGCAATTTATTAAAGTGTTCTCTCCATATGCTCACTTTTTCTCCCTTCTCAAGTAGTAATCTACCATTTTTATCTCTCACATTGCCACCCCGTCTGACTCTCTTTACCTCTTTCCAGAACATTTTCTAACATTCCCTCCATTTGACACTCAAATTCCTTCCGAATTCCTCATCCACTCCCTTCTTACTCTCTCTTACTAATCTTTTCATCTCTCTTCCTTTCTACATACAACTCACTCTTCCATCTCTCAACTTCTTCCACGCCCCTATTTCTCATCCATTCATTACACGCTTTCTTCTTTTGTGCCACAGCCTGTCTCACCTCTTCATTCCACCATGCTGTTCCTTGCACCCCCTTTCGTCCTCTTCACCCCACACACCACCTCAGATGCAGCACATATTTCCTCTGTGAATATCTTGCACACACTTTCCATGTCCCCCATTTGCTTCAGTTCATATTTTCCCAATCGTTCCTCCACTTCTCTCTTATATTCTGCCTTTTTTTCATCCTCTTGTAACTTCTCTAGTCTCCTTACATCTACTCCTTCCTCCCATCCTTCCGTTTTTCTATTTCTCCATTTTACTTGGACCTTGATTCTGACCATCACCCCAACCTCTATATGCTCTTGCATCCATTACATATCTTCACATCCTTTCATCCACACACACATAATCAGTCATTGCCTTCCTTTCATTCAGTTCACCATCCACCCTTCTCATCACTGACCATGTATACCTGTGGATCATTTTGTGCCTGAAGAGGGTATTGGCTATCACCAACCCCCTCCCAGCACAAATGTCCACTAAAGCACTGCCATTCTCATCTGTCTCTGCAGGCGCACCCTACTCACCAACTATTCCATCCACTTTCACATTCCCTACTTTACGATTCATATCGCCAGTCAAAAACACCCTCTCATTCCTTTCAATCTTTTCCATGCACGCATCCACATTTGTCCAGAACTCTTCTCTCACTCTGCTTTCACGATCTTGCATTGGCGCTTACACGCACACAGTCGCCCACATTTGTAGTCCAACTTTTAGTCTTACCCATACAGTTCTTGAACCAAGTGATCCATACTCTCTTATATTCTCTGTTCATCTGTTACTCACAACAATACACACTTCTTCTTTTGCAATCCCATTCTCACCTACTCCCGTGCATATACCCCTCCCATACTCCCATTCTTTCTCATTCTCACCTCAACGTTTAGTTTCAGTTAATCCACATACATCCACTTTGTCAGCCTCAAGGACATGGACAATCTTTCTTTCACCTCATCATTTGCACCTCTTACATTCCATGTAGCTATCCATACCGTGTCCTTTGTTCGGCCATTGGTCGTCATCTTTTGGTCAGCCCTGATCCGAGGCTTCTTGTTCGTATTTTTAGTTAGTTGTTTTCCGTGGAGGGACTCCAACCCTCGGCCAACCCACTTGTTGTCATGTAGGGAACTATCCATACCATGTCCTTTGTTCGGTCCTTAGTTGTCATCTTTTGGTCAGTCCTGGTCCGAGGCTTCTTGTTCGTATTTTTAGTTAGTTGTTTTCCGGGGAGGGGGACTAACCCTCAGCCACCCCACTTGTTGTCACATAGGGAACACGTGTTGGTTGGTTATAAGGTTACCACCCAGCATTGTCAATGCTTTATTGGTTTACAGGAATTCATTTGGCTTTCCACTCAGTGTAGAACTATCCTAAAAAGAGAGTACCACTACACCTGGGTGGATGATGGGCACCCCCACCTACCAAAAGGACACTGTAACATATGCTATAAAATTAAAATTTTATGAACAACACAACTGCACCACTCATGAAAACATCGTCTAGCAATCAACACCAGAAATAGACACTCACAATGATCCTCGTCACCTCTGAGTACCCTATCGCTGGATTGAGCATTCGGGATGCTGGCTACATTTGCCGGGTATCGCCAGGAGCGGTTCCGACCCTCATGTTGCACTGATAATCGACACAGGTGGAGAGACATACACGCGAACATGCATCACACACACGTACACGTACAAACATCTCAAATGCATCATTGTAGATAAAATAGTATATATTGTGGGCATTACTGTGTAAAAATCACTCAAATAATGCAAAAAATGCATGTCAGGATCTGTGTGGAACATCAGCACTTATATCCACTTCATCTCCGCTGATACTACAACAGCAGAATGTTCTAGTAATGTGAATAAGAAGCCAATTTAGGTGTCACCATAATCAGTAAATACAGTTACAAATTGAATTAATTTGTCACAGAAATGCATGAAGAAAATGTTTTTTAAAATTTAATTTTACATTGGAATATACTGTATACAGTACTGGCAGACTTGAAATTCTGGCTTCGTTGAATATGATGCACCCTGTTGTACAGTAAATTAAATACTGTACGTGGATAATAGGTTCGCAAATTTAACTAAAATCATTTGAAGCAGTTGCTATCTCGTAAAATTTTTGCATTTTCAATTTTGATTTTTTTTTTTTTTTTCCGATGAACAGGAAGCAGAAGCAAACCAACACCATAGCCTTTACAGTCTCCGACCACGATATGAAGAATTCTCTGTAGTGAAGAAATCCATCACCCATGCTAAAGAACTGGCTAATGCTCGCATTTTGGAAATGAAGCAGTTACACACTCTGTACATGGTAAAGTATTGTTAATTCATGGTTTGTTTTATTCATGTTTTTGAAGATATTGCCAACAGCATCATCAACAAGCAACGTTGGGTCTGGTTAGTACTTGGATGGGTGACCGCCTGGGAACACCAGATGCTGTTGGCATCCCTACGTGTCGAGTGGGGTTGGTGGAGGATTAGTGCCCCTCCCTGTAAAACAATTAACTCTAAGCCGTTGGCCACCCCGTTTGGGATACATGGCGTCTGGCAATACTATACATACTACTATCATCAATCATTCATTGCTTTTTAAATGCACCTCAGTTACTTAATGTTGTATTGCACACAGCTGGGTCTCAGTATTTACACAAAATTTGATGCTGAGAGAGTCATATGAACTGTGAATTTGTGAACATAATGTTTCATATTTATAGGTATAAAGGCTGTTTTAGTTAATTCTGCTTGCCCAACAAGCATCCATTTTTTTTTACCCCACTACACGCATTTAACCCTCATCATTATAAAAAGACGTATTGTATTTCTTAGCATATAAGATAGTGCACTGTGTATGACACACACTAATTTTGGAAGAGAAAGTCTAAAGAAAACCTTAGCTTGATCCAGTCACATTTACGCAGATGCACACTCACCTTTCAGTATCTCCGTTCGGCACTCTTCATCAATCAGTAGTTTCATTATTACTTAATAAAAGCAATAAAATAGTGAAAATCTGTGCCACACTTTCGTTTCTCTCATTTAGAAAGGTTCCAATATGTGTGCATGTGTTGGCCTTGGTCATGTAATGGCAGCTGTCCATGTTCATCACTCTCTGGCAACCTTCCTATTCAGTTCCATATCCCTGAGGTCACAGTGACTTCATCTCAGGTGTTTTTTAGTCTATCTCTCTCAGCCCATACCCAAAACATTCACATTTCTCACATTCTGCATGCAGTTGTCATCCCCCATCCTCTCCACATGCCAAAACAATCTCAATCTACCCCTCTGTATCACAACACCAATACAGTCCCATCCTTCCTCCCAACTCTTTCATCATAAACCTAGCCTTCCCATCCCAGGCCTCACATTCAAAGACGCACTGCACATCCATCCAATCATTGTTGTTTCTGTACGTTTTAGTCTATAAATATCCTCTTTCTTTTCTGCCTTGGTCTTGCTACCATCCAGCATCATGCTCCTAACACATCACATACAAAGATCCCTTAGCATGGAGGGAGACCTTTCTCAATATCAGGAGAGTCAGCAGTTCCACGAACTTCTTTCAACCACTTCTCACTCCAGCCCCACCTTCAGCACATAACATTTCTCCCAGCTAAAAAAAACCCTTCCACACACTGAAGATACCCATAAGCAAGATCAGTCCTTTCATGTCTGACAATCTCCACATGCCCTCCATGACACACTGCGCACATGAAATCAGCATTATCTCATCATCTACTTCTAATACTACTACATCTTTTATGCACCCACATGTCACAAATGCAGCACAAGATGGAACTACAGGTATATCTCCATATACGATACCCCTAAATGTGACACCCCGGCACAACGACATGGGTAGAGATACCACCATTCCCCGACTGATAATGGCCAAACCCCGGTATAACGATGGGTTTTTATTTTTTTTTTACCGATTTTGATGGTATTTTAGACTAAAATTGTGTGTTGAGGTTGATTTATAGACTGTTTTTAGACTTATATTAATGTGTTTTAGCCATAGGTGGGGTGAACATTGTCATTTTGGGGTTCAGTTTACTAAGCTTGATTTTTTCCAGATTTATATTTGATGATTTTCAGATTTTATTTGTTGGTTTTAGTGAGTTATTTACAGGTGTTAGGCATAGGTTAGCTTCTTTTAAATCTGTTAGGCCATTTAAATTGGCTTTAAACCTGCCTTTAAACTCATTTGAGTGGGTTTAGGACTTGGTTGGGGGGGAAACCCAAGTCTCAAAAACACATCCCTAGACTTTACAAGTTAAATCTACCCTGAGATACGATACCCAGCCAAATGATAGGTTTTTACTTAACCAATTGCATCGTTAAACTGGGGTATACTTACTTCCCATACCTTTGTGGCAAACAGCACATGGCTACTCTCCACCTCTTTCACTTATCGCCATCAGTCCCAGAGACCATCACTTTCGTTTTATCTGAATTTACTCTCAAGCCCTTCTGACGCATACCTTCTCTCCACATCATAAATCTTCCCTTCATCTCCTATTCATTCTCTGCAATCAACACCAGATCATCAGCATACAACTTCTCCCATGGGAATCCGTTTGTGAAGTCATGTGAGAGGGCATCAAGCTTCATGGTAAACGATAAGGGGCTGAAGACTGACCCCTGTTGCACGCCAGTGTTCATGGAAAACTCATCACTTAAATCTCCATTCATTCTCACCTAGGTGCGAGCACCCACATATATAGCCATAACCACTCTAACCAGCCACTCTTTAGTCCCAGGCTTTCTCATTGTCCACTTCACCACCAGCCACAACCATTCTAACCAGCCACTCTTTGATCCCAAGCTTTCTCATTGCCCACTTCACCACCAGCCTTAACCACTCTAATCAGCCACACTTCAATCCCAAGCTTTCTCATTGCCCACTTCATCAGCTCTCTAGGAACTCTGTCAAAGGCCAATTCTAAATCAACAAAAACAAAGTGCAGATTCCATTTCTTTCCTATATATTTTTCCTGAAGCTATTGAACAATGAACATGGCATCAATGGCCCCTCTGCCTAGCATAAACCCAAACTACATCTCATCAGTAATCACTTTCCCTTATCATACCTTCTAGAACTCTCTCCACTACCTTCATTATCTGGTCCATAGTTTTATGCCTCTATAATTCCCTTTTTTCCAGTGCATCACTCTTCTTCTTGTACACATTTATATTAACACTCTTCAGCTGGTCATCCAGGACAGCACATTCATGTATAATCGTATTTATGAAATCGGTAACTAAATAACTCTTATACCTCCTTGTGCCTTCAGCATTTCAACAATGAACCAGTCACACCTGCCACCTTTCCCAACAGCATCCTGCATATTGCCTTGCTCATAGTAGCAGTGTTAATCAAAGGCCAAGGGCCAGGCATTGGATCCGCTGACTCCAAACCTTCCTTGGAGCGGTCAAATTTCTCATTCAGCAGCCGGTTATAATGCTCATTCCAGGCATCTTCAGTATCCTCACTGTCCACCACTACTGTATGTTCATCAATCTACTCACATTGGTCACCTGTAACATCCATGTTTTCCCTCTTCATCTGATTTGCCACCGAAAATATCATATTCTTCTTTCACTGCCATTTAATTTTCCCAGTAAAAGTTCCTGAGACTTGGAATTAGCCCTGCATACCTGTTTTCTAGCCCACCTTTATCACCCTTTTTCCATTCCTGGAAAAGCCTTCTTTTCTCCCTAATTGCAGCTTCTACCCCCTCATCCCACCGCCATGTTACCGTACCTTATGTCATCGAGGGCCCCCCGCCCATCCACACACTGAATCAGTAACTCTCAGGAGATTGTTAATAAGGGCTCTGTACTGTTCATTAAAATTTCTGTCAACAGCTTCCTGTTCAGCCGCCACACTAATCTTACTATAGAAGGCATCCCTTACTGCTTGGTTTTTCATCGTCCATATTTTCCTCCTAGGTGCATAGGTCCCCATCTATACCACCCGCTCCTTCAGCACCATGTCACATACCAGTAATTTATGCTGCTGCACACACTTTTTGTTCCCTACAATATTTACATCCTCCACCAACCTCATATCAGTCCTTCTGACCAGGAAATGGTCAATCTGACAATTTCCTTCAGATTGAATGTAACCAAACCACTCTCTCGTTTCCTAATTACAGTACATGTTACACACAGTGTTCATTGCCTCCCCAAATTTGAGTATCCTCTCTCCTTCCAAATTCCTTGTTCCTTATGCACATCCCTCATGTACTTCTTTATATCCTTGAGCTGCTTCACCCACATGAACATTTAAGTGCCCTTCCAAAACTATGGTCTCATCCCGCGTACCACTTACTACCCGTGTAAAATCATCCCAGAATCCGTCTTTTTCTACATCATCCAAACCAGCCCATGGGGCATACGCCAGTTGAAATGGAATTTTTAGCCTACTGAAAAAAAATTTTCACCACCATAGTCCTTTCATTCAACCTTATTATATTGATGACACATTCCACCCATTTTTCCTTAACCATCATACCTACACCATGTTAGCCATCTGCACTTCCTGCCAAAATAATTTATATCTTAATCCCTCTCAGCAATTATTTTTGCTGATCCTCCCCCATGTCTAACTTCCTGCACACAACCAACATCCATCCGCCTCCTACCCATGGCCTCAACCACTTCTCCAATTCTGCTCTTCAAACTACCCACATTCTAAGATGCCACAGTCATACATATAAACACTACAAAATACTTCTGTCCATCCTTCTGCTTCTTTACTGACTTTGAACAGGTGGGTTTGTATATACATACTGCCCATTCAGTATCTGTTCAATACTGTTCATCAGTCTGCTATATAAAAGTGAAAATCTGCAACACAGTCATACATATGTACACCAGAAATTGCCTTTGTCAACCCTCTTCCCTATTGAGCTTGACCCAGCTGGGTTTGTCCTCAAGCCATTTGATTGCATGTAAAGTATCAGCATGATTCGTGCAAAGAGGACATAAAATCACACAAAATAAAGGCCAATAAAAAGTTATAAACACTTGTTCTCCCTTAAAATTCATGCCATTGAGGACTTTCAGTTACTGTATATTCATCAGCAGATACCAGGTGGCACTACTGTCAGTATTTAAGGACAGTTGTGGCTGTCCTTGAAGTTTTCTCCTAAATCATCTAAGTAAACATACCAGTGCATCTTGTTTTTCATAATTTATCAACAGTTTTAGTTTATTTTTTTTTATTGTATATGTTTTCTACAAATGATCAGCAGTTTGTAGAATAACTGCCTGTTTATGTGGATGTTTTGAATAGAGCCAGAGATAATTCCTGTTTAACATCATGACATTCATCTTTGAAGATGCATGGGGACTTCTTGGTGTGTTTTGTAGGGGGAGAAAACTCATCTTATATACCAAAGAATATGGCTATACATTACTAGCCCTCACTATACATTGACATACATGGCAGTATACCCCTATGAAGACACTTTGTATAAATATTCTTTGTTCCAAAAATCACCCTCTACACACCCCAGCATCTAACTGCGCTATGCACTCCCTCTCTCTTCAGTCACTTTGTGCCCTAGAAATCACTTTGCTCACTCCAGTCTAAAATTTCATATGGATACACTATTCTCTCAGACACTCTTTACAAACACTTTTAGCACCAGAAGTCATTTTATTCTCTCACGTATGCATTCCCAGTGCTTACATTGCCACCCATCAAGCTTCCAGTACATACTCAATGCATTGGCAGTTTTTTATGCTTGAATTTGTTGGGATATCCCTGAGTGAGCAAATTTGCATACTTTTCATGGATAAGCTTTCTGTAGTACACAGATATGTACAAGGTCTGTCCTAAAAGAAACTAACCTTTTTAAATAGTACACCAACGTGGCATGATCTCGATAGGATTGCTGTGTAGTGGTGACATTGAACTTTAGTTTAACACCAGATGTATCACGCCATGTCACTTAGCCATCGAGGTGCACGCACGAGTGAACGTGTTTAGTGCACTTGGCGAATTTTCTTGTCTCTTCTGTTGTCTGAAATGGGCAACCTTTCAGGATAGATTTCAACTTTGGGAACAAAAAAAATTCCACAGGGGCCAGAACTGGAGAGTAGGGCGGCAGGGGAACAACAGTTGTTTCGTGCCATGCCAAAAATTCATGGAGAACAGATGATGTGTGAGCAGGTGCATTGTCATGGTGTGGCATCCAGGTTTTGTTTGTCCATGCCTCCCTCAAACGCTTTAGAACATCCATTTAAAACTGTTTATTGAGTGTCTTACCACGTGGAACAAACTTGGAATGAACGACGCCCATCCAGTAAAAAAAAGACAGCCATCATCACCTCATTTGAGTGACACTGACAAACCTTTTTTTGTTGCCATGACGATGTTCAGACCACTTTGACGCTGCCTTTTTGTTTTGACATTGTAGCCTTACACCCACGTTTCATCACCTTTAAAGTTTTTCCCAGTTTGAAGCAGAATTTCACACAGACACATTTCTCGTCATGATTCTTCATTGTTCAGCTTACAACAAATCACAAAAGGCACTAAATACACGTTCACTGAAGCATGTGTACCTCAATGACTAAGTGACATGGTGTGATGCGGCTAGTACTAAACTAAAGCTCAAAGTCACCGCTACGCAGCATTTCCTTCGCAATCACGCAACACCGGCTAGTTGGTGTGCTATATAAAAAGCTCAGTTTCCTTTTGGACAGACCTCGTATGATTGTACTAACAGTGGAAATTTTAGCACTACTCTGAATGTCAAATTTACGAAGAATGGTCCTCTACTGCACTGAAATATTGTAGTTCCTGTGTGCCATATTCACACTAACAATAAACATACTTTTCTCGATTTCAATGAAAGGTAGAGTATCTGTGAATAACTTTTTTAAAAAGATGTTTGTACAGTACAGGTATACCCCGGTTTAACGATCTAATTGGTTAGGTAAAACCCCATCGTTAGGCGGGGTATCGTATATTGGGGTACTTTTAACATGTGTTTTAATGTGGACTGTTTACTGGCCTTGGGTTCCCCCCAAACCAAGTCCAAAATCCACCCAGATGAGTCCAAAAACAGGTTTAAAGGCAATCAAAATAGCCTAACAGCTGTCAAGGAAGCTAACCTAAGCCTAACACCTGTAAATAACTCACCTAAACCAACAAATATAATCTGAATATCGTCAAATATAAGTCTGAAAAAAATCAAGCTTAGTAAACTGTACCCCAAAATGACAATGTTCACACCACCTGTGGCTAAAACACATTAATTGAAGTCTAAAAGCAGTTTATAAATCAACCTAAACACACAATTTTAGTCTAAAGTATCATCAAACTCAGTGTGAAAAATATTTGGAGGTTCTGGTAAACAAATCGGGGCTCCTCTCTCAAGGGCACCACAATGTAAGAAATTTCTAGTATTTCCTAGTAAACAACTCGTAGGTCCTTACTCGTCCCTAAAATTGCCCTTAATTAAATTCAAACAAGTCTCATAGGGTTAGGTGAACCGTAACTTAACCATAACTCACCTACAGTAACTATTTCTCTTCCATCTCCTAGCTAATCCCCCCTTGAATTGGCCAATTCGTAAAAGTTACCTAGCTAGTGAAGAGGGAATGTCAGACAACCGATGACGATGAGGCTGCTTTTCTGTAGTTGCTTGAGCAATCAAACATCCTTAAGGTGTGTATGTACAATGTGCTGCTTGAACCTTGTCAGGAGCAGAGTGAAGAAAATGGCAGGCCCTAGTTCCTCATAGAATTGTAGGGGTGCCAGCTATTAATAAATTCCAGTATTACATACAGTTAGATTACATCATGATATATACAGGGCAAATCTAACAAATTAATCTTAGTTTTAATTAAACTAAAGTTAAACCAAATATTCCCTTTAACTATGTGAATATCTTAAATCCACATCTGCTTTACATGAAGGCCTTTTCATCCTCGCCACATCATCTAACGCGCAGACGCAGTTTAGGTCCATGGTACTTTCCATATAATTACATGTACAGTATTTACACTATACAGTAGTAGTCCATGAGGGTTAGACGCAGTAGCATTTCATTGATCAATAATAAGAATTATTAAAGAGAACGTAATTTCTGGGTTATAAAAACCACTTGAACAAGTGACAATGGTATCTAGTTTTCCTCTGCTTCTAACCAGTGACGACTGTTATATAAAGTAGAGAGCGCAACTGCTCTGGGGGAAAAGATTTCCCACTGTTTTGGGGCCGGGTGTAAAATGATACGCTGTATCATGTAATGTGACCCTTAACCAGGAATTCCCTCCATAGATCTCGAGAACCCTGTGCTGCGGCCCTTCTAGGTCGCTCATCCTGACCCGTTTGATTTTCACCATCCTCTGTATCCGGAGTAGCCGCTAACTCAAGGGGTACCAGTTTATCGATAGTTTTTGTACTGGAATGTTCCTTACATTTTATTTTTACGAGTCTTAGCACCCCCTCTGAATCTTGGTGCATGGAAATCACTCTAGCTAATGGCCACTGGGATCTTGGTTGTTCGGTTTTCATTCAGACCACATTCCCTATTTATATAACAGATTTGTTGCTGGTAGCCTGAGGTCATAAAATGTGTCTCGTATGCTCAAAAGATATTCCTCGCTCCAATGTCTATTCCAAGTATCCAACACCCTTTTCAGCTGTTGATATCCCTCCTGCAGATGTTGTCCTAAATCATTATTTTCTATGGTAGGATCATCTACTTCTTCCTGGACATCCACACAAGGCACCAGATGGAGCTTCCTGCCATACAACATATGAGCCGGTGTCAAGGCATCTAGCGAGACGCTAGTGTCATCTAGATAAGTCTGGGGTCTATTATTAATCCTGGTTTCAATTTCAGTTATTACTGTTCTTAATTCTTCTCTCGTGATCTTAGTTCTGTGTAATGTTTTCCTCAGGCAGTTCTTGACAGTACAAGTCATTTGTTCGGTAAATCCATTTTGCCACGGAGCTCTTGGAGCTGTGAACTGCCAGGTGCAATTTCGGATTCCCAGTGCCGACTTAACCTTTGGGTTATTCATTATGTTCAATGATAAAGGTGCTGCTCCAACGAAATTAGTTCTGTTGTTGCTTATTAACTTGCCAGGACAAGACCTTTTAGCGGCAAATCTTCAAAAGACATTAAGGAATGTTTCTGAACTAAGATCTTCCGGTATTTCTAGATGGACTGCCCTTGTGTAGGCACAAGTAAATGGACAAATGTAAACTTTATGGGGAGTTCCCTCACCTGTAACAGTTATAGCCCCTGTGTAGTCCACTTCTGTTACTTGGAAGGGCCAACTTACATTTACCCTATCCCTTGGTAGGGCCGGTGGTCCTGGATAGTCATATGGTCATTGTTCATACCTCCTACAAATGATGCAGTCTTCGAGATATTTTTTTTATGACCTGCCTACCTTTAGGAATCCAATACCTTTCCTGAATTTGGGCCAAGGTCTGCGGCACACCTCCATGGAGAGTGGAATCTTTGGCTTCCTTTATAATTAATTGTACAAAGTATCCACTCTTGGGTAATAAAATGGGGTGTTTGGTTTGGAGAGGCAAATCAGCCCTTATTAATCAGCCCCGACATTGTATCAGACCATTTCTGTCTAAGAACAAGCCTAAATCCTTTATCAGCTTATTCCTGTTCCCAGTACCCTGGCCTAAAAGGTTATGTATTTCCCCGTAAGAGTTCTTTTGTATTCTTTTCATTCAATATTCTAAGTGATCTAATTTCTGAAACCCCACTTTCTTATTCAAAAATTCAACAACCAATTTATTAGTGTTCATAAGTTGTCTTATTGATGAGAATTGCCTGATGTCAGTTACTTGTGGCTCAGGTACTACAGGATCCATGTCACTACACTAACCTCAGCAATACTGTACTGTTTCTGCTCAGGCCAATCCTTAGTGAGTAACCATTTAGGACCTTCAAACCACAAGTTATCTTTTATCAATCTCCTTACGGTTGAACCTCTTGAGAGCAGATCAGCTGGATTTTGTTTGGAGGATACGTTCATGAAATTAAATTTGGAAGACAGCTCTTTAATAGTCCTCACTATGTTATGGACGAAAGGAATTTTACTGTCTTCCTTTCCTATCCAGTAAAGACAAATTTCACTGTCAGTCCATATATAGATATCTTCAAACTGAGTATCAAGAGTAGTGGTTATATAATTGGCCAATTTAGTTCCTACTTCTGTGAAAGCCAATTCCATTTGAGGTAGGGTTCTTCCTTTAATTGGTGAAACTCTGGCTTTGGACATTATGATCTTACTATCCTCTCTTGTTGCACAATAAGCTACTGCTCCATAAGCCCTTTGAGAAGCATCACAAAATATGTGTAAGTACGACTTCTCATTACTGTTTATTTTCCTGGGAATACATATGCTTGATGTGGTCTCAAACTCCTTTCTAATCTGTTCCCATTGTTCCACATATGTTTCACCCAATTCAGTGTCCCAGTCTAACTGTTCTCGCCAAGCCTCCTGTACTAAACATTTGCCCCTAATAACTGTAGGACTGACCAATCCTAATGGGTCAAATAATATGGAGACCTGACTTAACAAGGACTTCATGGTGAGAGTGACATCAGAGAATGTAATTGGTTTCAAACTTATTACATCAGCTGTTGTATCCCAGTTAAGACTAAACACATTTTGAATTTTGGGAATGTCAGAATTTGGATAGTCCTCTTTTATTTTATTCCTCAAAAGTGGTGAAATTGTATTCCAGCTCTGTAATGGCAAATTTGCCTTCCCACATTTGGAATTGGCTCTTTCATAAGCCTTCAAAGTTTCTGACTCTGTATCAGCAACACCTTGCAAATTATCCATGTAAAATGTCTGCCCTATTTCTGGGCATTTGACATTTTCAAAATGATGCTTTAAAGTGTTGCAAAGTAGGAAAGGACCAGCACAAGAGCCAAAGAGCACCGATCGGAAACAGTAAGTTTTCTATGGACTATCCTCATTTTGAGGATCATGAAGCCAGAGGAATTTTGTAAATTTCTCCTCTTCCTCTCTCAGTCCTATTTTGAGAAAAGCCTTACTAATGTCTGCTGTGTAAGCATAAGGTTTCTCTCTAAATCTTAGTAACACATTCCCTAACTTCTCTGTTAGTGTAGGTCCAGAGTATAGGCAATCGTTCAAGCTAGCTGATCCGTTGGACGCTTTACTACTACAATTGAATGCTGTCCTTATGGGAGTAGTTACTAAATCCTTGCTTACAGCATGATGTGGTAAATAATGTCCTTTATGGTTAACTGGGAAGTCTACCTCTTCTATAAATTTATTGTTCAATTGATCCTTTATAATATTTTCATATATGGTTAGATGTTCTGGTTTATCTCTCAACTTTCATAGAAGAGAATGTAACTGAGCCTTAGCTGCTTGGTAATTTGTTGGTAACTCCGAATGGTTTAGTTTCCATGGTAATCCTACCCAATACTGTCCATCCTTAAATTCCACAGACTAATTATACAAATCCAAGGTTATTTTATCTTCAGGGGCGGGTTCCTCAGAGTGTATTCCTATACTATCCAGGTCCCACAATTTGTGTACAGGTTCATTATTTTCATCCAACAAGTCATTTATCTGAGTAGGTTCTAATTCTGCACCTCTTCCAGCTACCAACAATGACTGTGTGGGGGTAACAAAGACTGAGTCTACTAGTTTGGCCTCTCCTTTAACTTGTTTTGGGAAAGGCAACTGACCCATAATAAGGTTACCTCCTGGACTCTTGAACAACTGTACCTTATTCCTTTTGAAGGTCCTATGTAGGAATCTTCCACAATAATCAGAACCAATTATCATTTTTATGAGACCCACAGTATCTGATTCCACATTCCATTTTGCCAACTTTATCCCATTGCTTTGTAGATGATCAGAGGTTTCCTTCAGTCCTTTTATATATATACTTGTCTCCATATTATCAAGCACAGCTGTTGTTATACGGCAGTTATATCTGCTTAATTATATTACAGGTCTAAGTAAATCAAAGGACTGAGCTTTCATAGTTGTTAAGAATCCTGTAATGGCTAGATTTACCTTGCCAATAATAGGTAACTTTAATTTCTTAACAATGTCTGGAGTGAAGGTTTTCTGAGCACCTGTATCAAACAGGGTACATACTAATAGGTTTCTGTTCCCAAACAATACTTTCACATCAGCTGTGGGAACTGCAGCTGGCATTACTAATGGAGCATTCCCTTTTGCAACTGTCATATTGACACTTGCAGGTTTAGGAACCTCAGTTTTTATCCTGGGGCATAAAGCACTATGATGATGATCTTTTTTGCATTTAAAACAAAGATTTAATTTAGTCTTACAGTCCACGGAAGTATGTACGGAGTTCATACAGATTATACAACACCCCAGTTCCTGAAGCTTTCCTACTCTAGAAGCATAATCAGGATACTGTTGACAAGATGCACTGGAATGTTACTCACCACAAAATACTCAAACTTTCCTGTCTTTTACCATGGAAGGTTTTACATCCTTAATTTCACCAGCTTGTCTGTTCCTTGTCTTTAATACTTTATCCTCAGCCTTTAAGGAACTAAGGAAAGTACCTGTCTCTTCTTTAGGCACATACTTAGTTGTCTCTGACTTAGGTTTCCTAACCAGTTGGTTAGTTTGGTTTTTTCTTTATTTCAGTCTTCTGTCTGACCTCAGTAGGTTTTACTGTTCCTTGCAAATGTTTACAGAGTTGCATCAAGCCCTCCACAATCTCTTCACAGGAGAAAATATCCTTTTGATACCTACCATACAAAGCATCCTTGGTTTTCGGTGGAATCTTTAAGGGCACAGTTCTTGAAAGCACCCAGTGTGATGTCTTAATATCTTCATAAGTACCTAAGGCCTTTAAGTTACAACTTATTGCAATTCTAATTTTTGCAAGGAATCAAAATCGTGTCTAGGTATGGGTAATTCATTTAGAGCCTTCAGTAATTGAGTAATAACTTGTTCTCTGTCTTCGTAGTTTTGTTTAAAAGGATAGTCATGGCCGCCTCATAATTATTTTCTTCTACTGGTTATTCTTTTATCAGTTGATATGGTGTTCCTTTGACCTGTCCTAACAGATATGTGAGTTTGCTGACTTTAGGGAGATCTGTTCTATTGTGTACTAAATATTTGAACTGGTCCCAGAAGGATTTCCAGTTCTGCTCCCCATCAAACTCTGGAAGCGTTATTTGTGGTAACACGGCTCTACTCTGCTGTTCCACAACTTGTGTTTCCACGACAGTGTCAGCTAATTTTGACTCTAGTGTCTTTCCTACAGTTAAGAATTCTTCTAATTTATCATCAAACTTTGTAGTTTCTGGCTCCAAGAGTTCCTTATCATCAGCCTTTACTATAGCCACTTCTAAAGTTATACAACATTCTTCATACTTGTTCTATCGGTCGTTCGGGATATTTAGGAGACTACAGTATTTACTTTCTCCTTGGACAGAGGTATTTCATCTAATGGCTGTTTGCAATCATTTATGGCTCTAGTTACCCATCCTGCCTTTCTACTAGAAGATCTTTGTAGTAAAGAAATAGACATGTTGATTGATTTCTGATTTAATAATTTAATTATGAGTTTCAACCACAAATTTACCCCAGCTTAGTAATTATCTGATTATTTTTAATTTTGAAGAGGGTAGGTAGAGGTTATTAAACCTTTAGGGTTGTATTTGTCCCCCCACTCAATTTCCAAATATTCATAACAGCTCAGCTAACTTATTTAATTTTGAGGAGTGTAGGGATTAGGTCCATAATTTCAACCTATCCCCCAGGGTTATTAAACCTCTAAGGTTACATTTATCCCCCCACTCAATTTCCAACATATTCATTTTCCCTAAGCTCAAAATAAATTATCTCCTAATACACCATAGGCCCACTCATAGCTTGTATAGCATAGAACTGTCCTTTCTTATGTTCTATATAATTTATAAATTTCTGAAGAGCCACTTCCCCACCATGACGGTTCCAATGTGTACCATTAGCTTTCAGTGTTGCTTGGCAGGGCTTGGTGTTAAAGTGTATAAAATCCCTCCCCTTCCTGATCCGTTGCAACATCCTATTCACAGCTCTGCTAATTATTTTATATGTTCCATGACAAACCGGAGAGCCATATGGCAAGTTCCTTGGCTCAAGGAGGGTTATGGCTACCAAGGATTTACAAGAACCCTCTATGGCTCTTACCACAGCTAAAATATTCTCCACTACTTCATTAACCTCCATTTCCTCATGGATATCATCTCCTCCCAGGAATAGGACAGTACTGTCATGCTCCCAATCTAATATGGCATTCAGCCTTTTGTCTTCTGAGAAAGAGCTTGCCCTTCCTTCCGGAGCCCGGTATATACATATTTCCACGTCCTTCACATCAACTGAGCATGGTAGTAAACTATGCCCAACGAAAGCAACTTTAAACACATTCATCGCTTTGGCACACGTCGACTCTCCTCACTTAGTCGGGGCACCAAAATGTGAAAAATATTTGGAGGTTCTGGTAAACAAATCGGGGCTCCTCTCTCAAGGGCACCACAATGTAAGAAATTTCTAATATTTCCTAGTAAACAACTTGTAGGTCCTTAAATTGTCCTTAAGTAAATTCAAACAAGTCTCATAGGGTTAGGTGAACCATAACTTAACCTTAACTCACCCACAGTAACTATTTCTCTTCCATCTCCTAGCTAATACCTCCTTGAATTGGCCAATTCGTAAAAGTTACCTAGCTAGTGAAGAGGGAGTGTCGGACAACCGATGACGATGAGGCTACTTTTCTGTAGTTGTTTGAGCAATCAAGCGTCCTTAAGGTGCGTATGTACAACGTGCTACTTAAACGTTGTCTAGGAGCAGAGTAAAGAAAATGGCAGGCCCTAGTTCCTCATAGAATTGTAGGGGTGCCAACTACTAATAAATTACAGTACTAAATACAGTTAATTACATCATGATATATACAGGGTGAATCTAACAAATTAATCTTAGTTTCAATTAAACTAAAGTTAAACCAAATATTCCCTTTAACTATGTGAATATCTTAAATCCACATCTGCTTTACATGAAGACCTTTTCATCCTCGCCATATCATCTAACGCGCAGACACAGTTTAGGTCCATGGTACTTTCCATATAATTACATGTACAGTATTTACAATATACAGTAGTAGTCCACGAGGGTTAGACACAGCAGCATTTCATTGATCAATAATAAGAATTATTAAAGAGAACGTAATTTCTGGGTTATAAAAACCACTTGAACAAGTAACAATGGTATCTAGTTTTCCTCTGCTTCTAACCAGGGATGACTATTATAAAAAGTAGAGAGCGCAACTGCTCTGGGGAAATATATATCCCACAATCGGTAAGAAAAGTCAAAACCCATCATTAAACCGAGGTTTGGCCATTGTTAAGCGGGGTACGGTGCAATTTCTACCCCCATTGTTAAGCCGGGGTATCGTAAATCGAGGTATCTTTATATTTGAAATGTCCATTTAAAAGCCATATAATAAATAATAAATTTGTATTCAGTTATGCCATCATGTGCAGTTTCTAAGGTTAGTTTCTTATCAGCGTAATGTTGAACTGTTATTGTACTGAAATTATTGTGTTCATAAGTATTTTTGTAATTTGAGTGTATCTTTTATCCGTCATTGAGCAGAATGCAGCACGTGTATTTGAGAGTGGTCAGGTGAGTGAGTGGCGTGCTAAGATAAGCAGCATGGGTAACCTTCAGCCTAGCGTTGCCCCAGTCAATGAGTTCCTCACCAAATCTGGACAAGGACAGTTAGCTACACAATGTGAACATACAGAAGGTCAGTACGTACTGTATTTTCACTGAAGTGCAACTGGTGGCTTATTATTTTACAACATTTTAAAAAATGGTTGTGAAGATGTGCTTTTGTTCATTTGAAATAGTGTTTGATAAATCTTTGTTACCTTATTCTATGCCTAATGAATTAAGATAAACTGCTCATGTTACAGTAATTAGTTGACATCATCACCACATTTTTTTTGTTGATTAACCTGTTGGATTTCACGTGCCTTCCTCAGCTGAGGGAAATAATCTGGCAGTAGTCAAAGTGAAGTGTAGTGTTCAGATCTTAAGGAAGCAGTGTTGTCTCATTTTGTCTAAAATTTTTGTGTGTCTTGGATGTACTGACTTACCTGCTGTTATAGTCTTGTATATTTTAAGTGCCAGTGTGGCAACTTTCTTATTTACTGTGTGTACTGTGTTTCCCTGTGTAGTGGAATTGGGAAAGGTGATGGGTCAAATACAGGGAGTGCTGGTGAGCATCCTGGATGTGCTAATCAAGTATGGGGGCATATGGCAGAACTACCCCAGTGATCACCTCACACGCCACCGCCTCTCTCACCACCTGGCTGCTCTCACTGCCCTTACTCATGACTTCTCTCTTAACAAGTGAGTCATGGCACTTTCTCCCAACATTTTACTTTATATTACAGGTAAACTGAAGGGGGACTCAGAATATTGGCAGATGTCCTGAGCCTCCTTCTGTTAACAGTATCATGAAGCTTGAAGATTTGCAATGAGATTTCAACTTTTAAACTGCAGCATTGGGTTTTCCTGCTCTTTCATGTGGTGTGCAGAGTAAACATCGATTCTCCTATTTTATTTATTTATTTATTTTTTAAATTAATCCATTGATGTGAAAGAGAATATGTAGAGTTATGAATCTGTCTGATATAAAGTCAGTATCTGTTGCCATTAAGTCATAGTACAGCTAACCTGTAGGCTGTGACAACACCTTATATAAGGTTGGTCTGGCATGTTGTGACATCTTGTATGAGCAAGATTGTTAGGCTCATACAACAGTGATTCTGGAAGGAGCAGTGCCGTGCCAATTTTGTAGTGATTAAGCTAAGTGTCCTCTCTCATCCCTACCCTCAAGCTTAAGCTCAGAGGCAAGGGAACAGCAGTTACCATGAGCATTTACTGCTGTGTCAGCACCTGAGGAAGGCTCAATCTCGTTTACAAAACGTGTTCTTGATACTGAAGTTGAGTGCAAGGTTGAGTGGATAAGGAAAGAGAAGGCAGGAGAGAAACAAAGTACAGAAAAGTGCATGAGGCTCATTTTTTGGTATATTAGGCTAATTGGCAACCCATTGTTCTGGGGCAGTTGCAGATTTTCTTCTAACTGACACACTTCTGCCCACAGTAATTCCATAGCTTCTTGAGCTGAGGAAAAATAATTCATGGGTAGCTCACAGTACCATTTCCAAGGCATTGATGTACTGTATATTTGGAGGCATTTTTCATGGATTGAAATACACTGAGGTGGTTTGGACGTGTGGAGAGAATGGAGAATGAACGACTGACTAAGAAGGTGTATGTAGGTGAGGTGGAGGGAGGGAGAGAGAGAGGTAGACCGAGGATGAGGTGGAGGTATGGAGTTGAGAGGTATATGAGGGAGGGGGGAGTGAGTTGGGGGGAGGGTAGTCAAATGGTGGGTGACAGAACGACTTGGAGGCGTTTTGTCTGCGGCCACCCTTTGCGGGATTAGGGCGTCGGGCTATAGATAGATAGATAGACTAAAAGGTGATGACTAAGGACCATACAAAGGACATGGTATGGATAGCTACATGGAATATAACGGGTGCAATTGATGAGGTGAAAGGAAGAGAGATTGTCCAGGTGCTTGAAGGTGTGGAAGTGGATGTATGTGGATTAACTGAAACTGAATGGAGAGGTGAGAATGAGAGAGAATGGAAATATGGATAGGGTATATGCATGG
This sequence comes from Coenobita brevimanus, assembly GCF_032717465.1. NCBI lineage: Eukaryota > Metazoa > Arthropoda > Malacostraca > Decapoda > Coenobitidae > Coenobita > Coenobita brevimanus. Next base: position 37,680,960 of record NC_137053.1, on the reverse strand, counting down.
TTGTATGGCAGTAACCATCCTCATGGGGCAATGTAGGATTGGATGATGGATGGATATATGCATGGGAGGAGGTGAGAATGAGAGGGCAAAAGGAGTGTGTATTGTTGTGAGTCACAGATAGAAGGAGAATATAAGAGAGTATGGATCATTTGGCTCATGGACTGTGTGGGTAAAGTTGAAAAGTTGGACTACAAATGTGGGTGATTGTGTGCGTTTATGAGCCAATGCAGGATCATGCAAGCAGGGTGAAAGAAGAGTTCTAGACAAATGTGGAAGGGTGCATGGAAAAGTTTGAAAGGAATGAGGGAGTGTTTTTGATTGGAGATATGAATGGAAAAGTAGGGAATGTGAAGGTGGATGGAGTAGATGGTGAGTGGGTTGTGCTTGCAGAGATGGATGAAAATGGCAATGCTTTACTGGACGACTCGAGGTGCCTGGAACCACTGTCTGACTCTCTTCTTCTTCATTTCTGCAACATTCGCGGCCTTTCATCTAACTTTCGCTCTGTTGAGCACCACCTCTCCTCCTCTAAACCTCACCTTCTTTTTCTAACGGAGACTCAGCTGTCTGAGGCAACTGACAGCAAACCCTTTTCTGTATCCTCCTACTTTCTCTATACTCATTTCAAAGCCAAAGGTGGCTGTTGTGTATACATACGCAACGACTTATCTTGCTCTCGTGTTCCTGAACTTGATTCTTCTGAATTCTCCACTCTCTGGCTTCGGCTTTCCTGTCATTCTCTGACTAAATATATCTGTGCTGTTTACTTATCCCCTAATTCTACTGACTATCAAAAATTCTTCGACTATCTTACTTCTACGATGGAACACATTCTGTCCATTTCTCCTTTCTCTGAAATCTCCATTCTTGGAGATTTCAAATATTCCTACCACCTTTGGCTCTCCTCTCCTTTCACGGATCCACCTGGTGAACAAGCCTACATCTTTTCTATCCTTAATGACCTAGAGCAGCTTGTACAGCACCCTACCCCGTATCCCTGACCGCCGCCTTGGAGAGAGCTCCAACATACTTGACCTCTTCCTCACAACTAATCCTTCTGCTTACTCTGTTAATCTTTTCTCTCCGTTGGGCTCCTCCGATCACAACCTTATTACCTTAACCTGTCCTATATCGCTCCAGTACGGCCTGCGGACCCTCCAGGGAAAGACGTCGTCTCTGGCATTTTGGAGCTGCGGACTGGGAGGCCCTCAGGCAGTACTTCTTTGATTTTCCCTGGAATGATTATTGCTTCCATGGCCGTGAGCCATCTGAGTGTGCCTTGCGCATTACGGAGGTTATTCTCTCGGGCATGGAAGCATACATTCCTTTCTCATATCCTTTGACTAACGCAAGAAAGCCTTGGTTTAATCACGCTTGTTCTAATGCTGTCCGCAACAAGGAGAAGGCCTACAAAGGTACCGGAGCCAACCCACCCCTGAATCACATAATCTTCTACGTTTCTGCCCGGAATCGTGCTAAGTCTGTTCTTCGCTCTACTAAAAATAATTTCATCCATACTAAATGCTCTCAACTCTCCAACTCGAATTCTTCTCGCTCCTTCTGGCACCTTGCCAAAAATCTTTCTAACAACTTTACCTCATCATCCTTCCCTCCTCTTTTCTACTCTGATGGTTCTGTAGCTGTTTCTTCTACTGATAAAGCAGATCTCTTCGCACAGACTTTCTCCTCCAATTCCACCTTAGACGATTCCGGTGCTGTTCCTCCATCACTTCCCCCTCTGACTTCCTCATGGCTGACATTAAAATTTCTTCAGTTGATGTATTTTCTGCCATTACTGGCCTCAGTACTAACAAGGCATATGGGCCTGATGGAGTCCCTCCTGTTGTTCTCAAAAACTGTGCTTCTGTGCTTACACCCTGCCTAGGCAAACTATTTCGCCTTTGTCTGTCAACTTGTACCTTTCCTTCTTGCTGGAAGTTTGCTCTCATTCAGCCAGTCCCAAAGAAGGGTGACCACTCCCAACCCTCCAACTATCGTCCAATTGCTTTAACGTCCTGTATTTCAAAAGTTTTGAGTCAATTCTTAATAAAAAAATTTTAAGGCATCTTTCCTATCACAACCTTCTTTCCGATCGTCAGTATGGGTTCCGTCAGGACGCTCCACTGGCGATCTTCTCTACCTACCTTTCAGACTCCTGGTCATCCTCCTTTCGGGACTTTGGCGAAAGCTTTGCCATTGCACTTGACATCTCAAAGGCTTTCGATCGAGTCTGGCATAAATCTTTAATTTCCAAACTGCCCTCCTACGGTTTCTATCCTTCTATCTGTGCCTTCATCGCTAGCTTCCTTTCTGGTCGTTCTGGCCGCTGTCGTGAGCGGCCATCGTTCTTTCTCCTAGATCTATCAACAGTGGTGTTCCTCAGGGCTCTGTCCTATCACCAACTCTCTTCCTTTTATTCATCAATGATCTTCTAAGCTGTACATCTAACCCTATCCACTCATACGCTGATGACTCCACCCTTCATCTTTCCATTCGGTTCCCATAACGCCCATCTCAACAGTTACTTCAAGAAACAAGGGATGAGGCTATGGCACACCTAATGTCTGACTTGGCTCATATCTCTGACTGGGGTAAAAATAATATGGTTGTCTTTAATGCATCTAAGACTCAGTTCTTACACCTATCAACCACGACAAAATCTTCCACAGGTATACCCACTAATGTTTAATAATATTCAGATTAATCCTGCATCATCCTTGAACATGCTTGGGGTTTCATTTACTGGGACTTATCTTGGAAAGATCATATTACATCTCTTGTAAAATCTGCTTCCAAGAGATTGGGTGTGCTAAGCCGACTCCGCTCTTTCTTTACCCCTGCACAATTGTTGACTCTATACAGGGGTTTGATCCGCCCCTGTGTGAGTACAACTCTCATGTGTGGGGAGGCTCCCCACATACAGCTCTTCTCAATAGGGTGGAGTCAAAGGCTTTTCGTCTCATTAACTCTCCTCCTCTTACTGACTCCCTTCAACCTCTGTCTCTTCGCCGCACTGTTGCATCTTTATCTCTTTTCTATCGCTACTTTAATGGTCACTGCTCCTCTGAACTGTCTGCTTGCATTCCTCCACCTCTCTGACGGGCGGCATGCCCGTCTGGCAGCAAACTCTCATCCCTTTTCTGTCCAACTCTCTAATGCAAGAGTTAACCGTTACTCCCAGTCTTTCATTTATGCAACAGGTCAGCTCTGGAACTGTCTCCCTCTGTCTGTATTTCCTCCTGCCTATGATCTCCAGTCTTTCAAACGTAGTGTGTCCAGGCATCTCAAAATGATCGGATCTTGAATTTGGCTCTCTATTGTATTTTGTTTTTCTCTTGGAGGGAACTGTTACTGCGGGCTCAGGCCTTTGGTTCCTTCTTCCTCGCATAAAAAAAAAAAAAAAAAAAAAAAAAAAAAAAAAGGTTATGCCAGGAGGGAGTTGGTGATAGCTAATACCCACTTGAGGCACAAAATGATCCACAGGTATGCGTGGCAAGTGATGAGAAGGGTGGGTGGTGAACTGAATGAAAAGAAGGCAGTGATTGATTATGTGTGTATGGATGACAGGATGAGAGGGTGTGTAATGGATGCAAGATTATACAGAGGTTGGGGAGTGGACTCTCTGACCACCACTTGGTGGTGGTTAGAATCAAGATCCAAAAGAAATGAAGAAATAGAAGAAGGGAGGGTCAGGAGGACGTAGTTCATACAAAGAGAGTGGAAAGGTACAAGAGGATGGAAAAAAGGCAGAATATAAGAGGAAAGTGGAGGAACGATTGGGTAAATATGGATTGGAGCAGATGGGGGATGTGGAAGGTGTGTGCAAGATATTCTCAGAAGAAATCTGTGCAGCATGTGAGGTGGTGTGTGGGGTGAAAAGAACTCGAAAGGGGGTGCAAGGAACAGCATGGTGGAATGAAGAGGTGAGACAGGCTGTGGCACAAAAGAAAAAAGCATATAGTGAGTGGATGAGAAACAGGGAGGTGGAAGAAGTTGAGAAATGGAAGAGTTATATGTAGAGAGGAAGAGAGAGGTGAAAAGAATGTAATGCGAGTATAAGTGGCTGGCGAATGGCTGGGAGATGGAGGGATGTGAGAAGAGAGGAAGAAGTCAGTAAGATGGAAGTTGTGGAAACAATGAAGAAAGTTAAAATGGGGAATGCCCCAGGAAATTATGGTGTGTGTGGTGAAATGCTGAAGCATGGGGGAGAGGCAGTAGTAGAATGGATGTGGAAGATGTGCTGATTGGCCTGGGAGGGAGGTAGAGTCCTGGATGATTGGAAGTCAGGTATAATTATTCCCTTGTACAAAGGAAAAGGGGAGAAAGAAGTATGTGGTAACCATAGGGGCATTTGTCTTCTTAGTTTAATAGGACAAGTTTATGGTAGGATACTTATTAACAGAGTTAGGGAAGTAACAGAGGAATTAGTTGGAGAAGAACAGGGAGGTTGTAGGAGGGGAAGAGGTTGTGTATATCAGATATTCATTCTTAGATCTTTAGTGGAAAAGTGTCTAGAGAAGGGAAAGAAGTTGTATGTGGCCTTCATGGATTTGGAGAAAGCATGTGACAGGATATGGAGTAGATGGGAAGTTGTTGAATGCCATGAAGAGTATGTATGAGGATGCTAAGGCTGCAGTGTGTGTGGATAGTGAACTGAGTGAATTTTTCTGTTTGAAGGTTGGATTGAAACGGATGTGTCATGTCTCCATGGTTGTTCAATCTGTACATGGATGGGGTTATAAAAGAGACACAAGGTAGAGCAGTGGATGTTGGAGCAGCCATAGTGAAAGAGGGGAGTGTTTGGAAACTCTCTGTACTATTGTTTGCAGATAATATACTGTGTTGTTAAGTGAAGACGAAGGGGAGCTGCAAGGCTTGGTGGATGAGTTTGAGAGTGTGTAAGGAGTGGAATCTAAAAGTGAATTCAGGGAAGAGTAAAGTTATGGTCTTCGAGAGAAGTGAAGTCAATGAATGTACAGTGAGGTTGGATGAGGAGGAAATGGAAAATGTGAGTGCGTTTAAGTACTTATGTAGTGTGATGAGTAAGGATGGAAGTTTAGAGGGTGAAGTGCTTGATAGGGTACAATAAGGAAGAAAGGTTGCTGGTTCCTTGAAGCAGTGATAGAAGTGAAAAAGTTACTACACGACAGGATCATGATACCAACTCTAGGGTATGGAAGTGAAGCTTGGACCTTGCTGGAGGGACAGAAGTCAAGAGTGAGAGCAGTGGAAATGAGTTATTTAAAAGGAGCATGTGGAGTCACATGGAGAGACAGATTGACAAATGAGGAAGTGATGGTATGTTGTGGTGTGGATGTGGATGTGATAGGAACCATTAGGAGAAACATATTCAGGTGGTTTGGCCATGTGGAGAGGATGGAGAGTGAGAGACTGATGAGGAGAGTGTATGTAAGTGAGGTAGAGTGGGGAAGAGGGAGGGTGAAGCCAAGGATGAGATGGAGTGGAGAGGTATATGAGAGAGGGGGGTGTGAGCTGCGAGCAGGGCAGTGAAATGGTGGTGGACAGGGCGACATGGAGGTGATTTGTTTGTGGCCACCCCTTACAGGATTAAGGCATCTGGCAATAAATTGATAGATAGAACTAAATTGGCCATACTTGTATTACCACACTTTCAGGAATTTGAGGATCATGGCATTCTGTAACCCATGAGTTGGTGATCCAGGATTTTTTTCTGATGTAAAAAAGATGGAGCCAGGATTTCAAAGGTTGTAATGGTGAGTGAATAGAAGTGTGGCCCATTGAACTGGGCAAACTTTGGCAGTCTGGACATTGCTACTCCTCACCTTGCCCTAGGGAAGGAAAGTAGATCCAGATGATGATGATGATGGTGTAAAAAAGAAAATAAAAGTTTTCCTGACAGGCAAATTTTTATTGATTAGATAGATGAAAGAACATACTATAAAGTATGGATACGACAGGTTGTATTCAGTTTATAGGAGGACTGCATGAAGACGTACACACAACATTATTGGGGTGGATAGGTAAGAATGGAAAGTGGCAGAAGAAATGATCAAGATATCTCCACATTATCTGTTTCAAGTTATTAGTCACTTGTTTTCACAAACAGTGCAGGAAATAATCAATTTTTAGCTCGAGTGATATATGTTTCAGTTGCCTATTGGATATTAATTGATGTAAGCAACAGTTTATGTTATGAAAGAATAGAATGTCGGAAAAGGGTGTGAGAAATGCATGAAAGAATTATTACAGTGGTGAGTCTGAAAATTGTGGAATTGGAACAGTTTGAGGGGAGTGTTGGTCTTTCCCAGGGATACTTAGCCTTTTCCTGTTCAAGCTTGTGATGATTGCTCTGAAAAAAACATCAGAAAATGATGGGGGGGTGGGGGAAGATGCCATTTGCTGACAGTTTTGTTATAACAACAGAGAACAGAAGAGGAATTGCTGTAGAGTATGGGAATGGCAGGAGGGACTTGAGAAGAGAGAGTTAAAAGTAAATGCAAGTAAGGTGAAAGATTAGGATTGCAGTACTATACTAAGAAGCAAGAGACCAGATCCATATTGTGAATAAAAGAAAGGATGAATTGAAGCTAGCAGGAAGTACAAAGTATTTTGAACAGTAATATGTGAGCAAGGATAATATGAACCAGATGTTTAAGAAAGAGATAATGCAGCATGGCTGAAATGTAGAGAAGTTTCAGGCATAGTATGCGATATGAGAATGCCAAGAAAACTGAAAAATTACTGGATACTATATTTATCATCATCATCATCATCTGGACCTCCTTTCCCATCCTAGGGCAGGGTGAGGAGTAGCATTGTCCAGACAGCCCAAATTTTCCCAGTCCAATGGGCCTTGCTTCCATTCACTCATCATTCAAGCCCACGGAATCCTGGCTCTATCAGATACGCCAAAACATTCACCACGTTCTGTAGCTTCACATAAATGTATCTGATTGAGTCAGTCCAGATGCTGCCATGTTAAAAAGGGGTGTCAGTTCCTTGATCATGCACTTCTCCTCTTAACATTCATCCAGCCACCTTGATCTCTTGTCAGTTCCCTAGCCTCACTGACTTCCAAACCTCTTTTCCTCACACACTTATCCACGATATCTCTCCACTTTCTCCTTGGCCTACCTTGCATCCTCCCTCCTTCAAATTCACTCAGGTAAACCTTCTTCACCGCTCTATTGTTATCCATTCTCTCCACATGACCATATCATCTCAGTACACTGTCTTCGATTCGGGTGTCCAGTGACTTCCTCACTCCACATCTTTCATGAATCACATTATTTTGTATCCTATCCACCCTCTGTACTCCACATTCATTCCTCAGTAGTCCCATCTCCGCTGCTCGTACTCTTGACTTTTCATGCCACACTATAGTTTCACATCCGTATGATAAAGTTGGCGCTAACACTCCTTCATGTAAGCCTCGTGCAGCTGCAACAGTTGGGGGGTGCGGTAGCACAGTGGTAGCGTGCTGAGCTTGTGATCGGGAGGTTGCAAGTTCGAGCCTCGCCCGGGCTACCGTTGCCGGGAGGGGTAGCTCCCTCCTGTAACCCCAGCGGGGCTATATGGCCTTAGTTGCCTAGCTCGGGGAATTAATTTCTCCATTACCCGCCCCCTAGATAAATCAGCAAGGGCACTGTTAGCTCTACCCTGACGGGCTCTTTGTTTGCCCGTACCCCACCAAGTGTGGGGAAATATCCAACAACAGCAACAACTGCAACACTCAAGCCTTTGTTTCTTATCAAGGCCTTCGTTGCACCAGCTACCTTTCTTCCTTGGGTCACTCTTCTTTCCACTTCTTTTGCACATTTTCCTCTCTTTTCTATCACTTACCCAGGTATTTGAACTCTCTCACCAATTCCAGTCTCTCTCCATTCACTATAACATCGCATTGGGAGTCACCTTCTCTCTCAGTAACCATCACTTTACTCTTTTTCACATTTACTCTCAAGGCACGACACTCACAGACATCAGCAAAACTCTGCACTAGCCTACCAAGTTCTTGTCCGGTACTTGCAAACAGTACTGTATCATCAGCGTACAACAAATTTGAAATATTCCATCCATCACCATTTATTACCAGTGCCATCCCTCTCTCCATTACTCGTGCTTTTACTTCACTCACCACCCCATCCATATATACATTGAACAACCATGGGAACGTCACACAACCTTGTCGCATGCCCACACCGATCGTGAACCATTCACTTAGACGCCCATTAACTCTTACACATGCCTCACTACCATCATAAAAACTATTGACGGCACCTAGCAGCTTACCATCTACACCTTACATGCACAAAAGTTTCCACAATCCCTCTCTGTTCACTTTGTCGTATGCATTTTTGAGATCCATGAATGCCATAAACACCTTATGGTCCTCCTCACAAGCCTTCTCCACTATCTGTCTCACTGCAAATAATTGATCCACACATCCTCTGCTACTCCTAAAGCCACCCTGTTCATCACTAACTAGGACGTCTGAGATCTCTCTTACTATTTAATAATTATTCCATATACCTTCCCTACTGCCCTCAGTAAACTTCTGTCTGTCTATCTATCTATCTATTGCCAGACGCCTTAATCCCATAAAGGGTGTCCACAAACAAATTGCCTCCATGTCGCCCTGTCCTCCACCATTTTATTGCCCTGCTCCCAGCTCTCAATAAACTTATGCCACAATAATTCTTGCACTCACTTCGCCCACCTTTATTTTTGTACAGGGGTACAATCATAGCCTTTTTCCACTCTGCAGGCACAGTTTCACTCATCCATGCCTTCTTACATATCCCCAACAAGCACTTCATTCCACTCTCTCCACTACACTTAAGCATCTCTGCATACACCTCATCAACCCCAGCTGCTTTCCCATTTTTCAGTTGCCTCACAGCACTATTCACCTGTGTGAGCGTCACTTCTCCTGGCACTGCATTCCTTCTCTGCACCCCCCCAAAACCAATCATGTTTACAGCTGCTCTGCTCTCTCTATTCCCATTCATCAGGCTTTCAAAATATTCTTTCCATCTGGTCCTTACTTCATCCCCATTGGTTAATAATCTATCTATCTATCTATCTATCTATTGCCAGACGCCTCAATCCCGTTTGGTGTGGCCACAAACAAATCGCCTCCAAGTCGCCCTGTCCCCCGTCATTTCACTGCCCTGCTCCCAACTCACACCCCCCTCTCTCATATACCTCTCCACCCCATCCCTCCATCTCATCCTCGGCCTCCCCCTCCCTCTTCCCCCCTCCACCTCACTCACATACACTCTCTTCGTCAGTCTTTCACCCTCATTGCATTAATAATCTACCACCTGCCTTCACACCATCACATTTCTTTCTGCTTTCACCTCTACATTTCCACACCTCTTTCTAGAATAACTTCCTATTTTCAGAGTAGTTTGCATTCATTTTTCTTCCTAGATCATCATTTACCTCCTTTTTCCTCTTCGCTAGTCTCTTTACGTGCTTCTTGCTCTCAACATACCTGTATTCAGTTCTTCTTTCAGCTGAACCCCTGTCCTGTAACCACTTTAGTCACTTCATCCTCATTTCCTCCACTGCTTTCTTAACCTCCTCATCCCACCATGCTGTACCTTTCTTCTTTGTTGTTACTCCTGCCACACCACACACTGCTTTAGCATTCCTGACTAAGCAGTCCCTATATGCATTCCACAGACTGTCCAGATCCATTTCATTCCAATTCACTGAGTCTAACTCCTCTACTTTGGTCCTGTCATCATCTGCCATTTCTTTGATCCTCAGCTTCTCAACTTTCAGTCTTTCTCCCTGACTGCTCCTCTCTCTCCTGATCCACCTCACTCCTCTCAGCTTGATCTTGCATACCACAATCATGTGATCTGACAGACCTCCACATCGTCCTCTCACGGCCCTTGTATCAGCAGCCATTCCCATCATCGACCTCTCTACGAGCACGTAATCAATCATGCTTTTTTCAACACAATCACCGTTCCCTCTATACCATGTGTATTTATTTGCATCTTTGTGTTTGAAATACAAGTTACAAAAGCACAACCTTCTCTCTTGACACATATCCTTTAGTCGCTTCCCATTATCATTTTCTCCTGGTACTCCATAACAACTCATTATGTCATCCTCAGGACCAGTGCCTTCTCTTCCATTCATATCCCTCATTACGATCTCTTTATAGCTCCTGGGCACCTATAGCTTCCGTAATATATGAGATAATAGGAAGATGAGTCTTTGTGTATGGAACCAAAACATGATCTGTGAGAACAGAATTGCAGAAATGTTTGAGAGAACTGAGAAATGTTGGAGGGAGTCAGTATTTGGGTGGAGATCAAGAGGTAGGTAGAAGTTGAGGTGGTGAGAAGGAATGTAGAGGACCAAAGGCCTGATGGATATGGACTGAGGGAGATGAAGACAACTCATCAGGGCAACTGACCCCATATGGTGGGAAAATGGTAGGGAAGATTTACTAAAGAGTGGAAACAAAAGTTTCTCAGTTTATTTGTGTTATTGGTCAAGTGTCAAAAGACTTGACGGCAAGTACAAAACTTAAACTAATGGTGGTATGCCTAGCCAAAAATTATGCCATTCTACATTTGTGCGATTGTTGCGGTCCACAAGTAGATAGCATAGTTTGATCATATGCTTAGTCACAGTTGTGGCATGGGAAAGATTGGCAAGTGTGACGGTGTACAAAGAGTGGTTTTATGGTGCTATATTTCATTATGCAATACTACTTATATATGAGAACAATTTTGAAAACCCTGCATGTGCTGCACAATTTTTCCAGGTAATTTTGGCATTGGTGGTAGGTGGGGGCACTTACCATCCACTCAATTGCTGTAATGCTGCTTTAGGTGTCTGCCCTTTCCTTTCGTCCATCCTTCCTCTTCTGTCGTTCTTTCCATCAATCTTTCCACTTCCTTCTGCCTACGGGTGACTTTACACTCCCTTGTCTGTCTTTCTTTCCTTCGTTCTTTCCCATTCCTTTTGCCTGTGGGTGACTTTACACTGAGTGACAAGCCAAATGGTTATGTGTACACCAGGAAACCATTTACTATGCTGGGTGGTAACTGTATGACCAAATTATGGCTCCTGGTAGTTTAGTGAGTAATTCAGGTGCTCCAATTGGATTGAACCTGTGTACATTTATATCCAAGGGGTGGTTGGGGTTTATTATTCATGTAATGTCACTCAGGGATGAGTGAGGCTGGTCACCCTCATCTTAAATGTCAGGACCAGCCTGCCTAACCCTGGGTTCCAATGCTCCTCATGGGGCAACATAGTTTTGAATGATGGATGGGTGGATGATTTTGGCATTCAGATATTGCACAAATGTGGCATCCCACAAATGTGGAAACCATAAAATGTTTAAAAATACCATTCAATGTCGAGTGTAACGCATGGACTCCACATTTTTGTTCAAGTCTATAGAATGACGAAAAGATAAGTGAAGGTAATTGGCTGAGATGCCAAAGATATGCTGAGAATTGTTGTTAAGGTCACTTAATTGCTTCATTAGGTTTGTCTTATCTGAAGGTTGAAAATATTCACTCATATTGCCTATTTGTGACAGACATTTGCTCTCCTCCTGGTCAGGAACTTTTGTATGAGTGTACCATGTAATGCACCCTCCATTGGGGGAGTCTTGTCTAGCATTTTTCACATACCATACCATCAGTAAGTTGAATTTGGTAACTACAGTGTGGCTATGAATAGTATTACTTTGTTACTTTACTTAAAGTAACAACAATATGTGATAACTGAAGTACTTCTGAAGTATTTTAAATTCATGGGTATGAGTACTTTTAGATGAATTTTCCCCATAAATATCATATTTTAACTTTTTCTACTTTTTTGCAGAAAATAATTGTTAATGTTACATATTTGATTTCCTGCCATATCTCAGTTTAAAACTCATGCACCCTCAAATCGTAGGAGGCAACAAAGATGCACAACTGGAACCAGCGGTCAATGACTGGACCCCATTTTCCTTTACTGGCTGTTCTGATAGAGAAAGAGAACTCTTGTCATGTGTTGATATTTGCCTGTTAAATTACAGGCTGTTTTCTACCCTAATTCTAATATAATATAGCAAGAGTCCAAGTCAGAGAACCAGATGCAGTGAAATTGGAAGACATTTTTGCCTATATAGGTTCTTAATACTGAACGATGCACACCATCCACTCACTCGATGTAGTGCTGCTTTGGGTGTCTGCCCTTTCCTCTCTTCCTTCCTTCCTCTTCTGTCTTTCTTTCATTCTTTTCTCTTCCTTCTGCCTTCGGGTGACCTTACACTCCCTCTTCTGTCTTTCTTTTCTTCATTCTGTCCTCTTCCTTCTGCTTATGGGTGACTCTACACTGAGTGACAAGCCAAATGGTTTCCTGTACACCAGGAAACCATTTACTACGTTGGTAGGAAACCATATAACCAAATTATGGCACTTGATAATATAGTGAGTAATTAAGGTGCTCCAATTGGATTGAGCCTGTGCAGGTTTATATCCAAGGGGTGGTTGGGGTTTATTGCTCATGTAATGCCACTCAGGAATGAGTGAGGCTGGTCACTCTCATCATAAATGTCAGGACCAACTTGCCTAGCCCTGGGTTCCTACTCTCCATATGGGGCAACATAGGATTGGATGATGGATGGATGGAATACTGAACATCTGCACACATGTCAAAAGATGGAGGGATAGAGGGAATAGAATGTTTATAAGAATTCTGGATTAATTATGTAAAGATACTCTCGCATATTATTCCACTTATCATCTTATCATCTATTGCGTAATAAAACTTAATCTTTATTAGTTAAACAGAGAATTTGGAAAATTGTGTGTGTGTATGCGCCAACGCAAGATCGTGCTAGAAGAGTGAGAGAAGAATTCTGGACAAATGTAGAAGTGTGCATGGAAAAGTTTGGAAGGAATGAGAGAGTGTTTTTGATTGGTGATATGAATGGTAAAGTTGGGAATGTGAAGGTGGATGGAATAGTTGGTGAGTGGGGTGTGCCTGCTGAGATAGATGAGAATGGGAGTGCTTTAGTGGACATTTGTGCTGGGAGGGGGTTGGTGATAGCCAATACCCTCTTCAGGCATAAAATGATCCTCAGGTATACGTAGCGAGTGATGAGAAGGGTGGATGGTGAACTGAATGAAAGGAAGGCAATGATTGATTATGTGTGTGTGGATGAAAGGATGCGAAGATGTATAATGGATGCAAGAGTTTATAGAGGTTGGGGGAGTGGACTTTCTGACCACTACTTGGTGGTGGCCAGAATCAAGGTCCAATTAGAATGGAGAAATAGAAGAAGGGAAAGACGAGAGGAAGGAGTAGTTGCAAGGAGAGTGGAAAGGTTACAAGAGGATGAGAAAAAGGCAGAGTATAAGAGAGAAGTGGAGGAACGATTGGGCAAATATGAATTGGAGCAGATGGGAAACGTGGAAGGTGTGTGTAGGATATTTACAGAAGAAATATGTGCAGCATGTGATGTGGTGTGTGGAAGGAAGAGAAGACGGAGGGGAGTGCAAGGAACAGCGTGGTGGACTGAAGAGGTGAAACATGCTGTGGCACAAAAGAAGAAAGCATAGGATGAATGGATGAGAAATAGGGGGTGGAAGAAGTTGAGAGGCGGAAGAGAGAGTCATATGTAGAAAGAAAGAGAGAGGTGAAAAGATTAGTAAGAGAGAGTAAGAAGATAGTGGATGAGGAATTTGGAAGGAATTTGAGTGTAAAGTGGAGGGACTGTAAGAAAAAGTTCTGGAAAGAGGTGAAAAGAGTAAGACAGGGTGGAAGTGAAGTTAGCAGGTGAGTGAAAGATAAAAATGGTAGATTACTAGTGGAGAAGGGAGAAAAAGTGAGCAGATGGAGAGAACACTTTAAGGAAATGTTGAACATAGAAGATGGAAGTAATGCGAGTATAAGTGGCTGGGGAATGGCTGGGAGAAGGAGGGAGGTGAGAAGACAGGAAGAAATCAGTAGGATAGAAGTTGTGGAAGCAATGAAGAAAGTTAAATCAGGGAAAGCCCCAGGAATTGATGGAGTGTGTGGTGAAATGCTGAAGCATGGGGGAGAGATAGTAGTAGAATGGATGTGGAAGATGTGCAGATTGGCCTGGGAGGAAGGTAGAGTCCCGGAGGATTGGAAGTCAGGTATAATTATTCCCTTGTACAAAGGAAAAGGGGAAAAAGAAGTGTGTGGTAATCATAGGGGCATTTGTCTTCTTAGTATAATAGGAAAAGTGTATGGTAGGATACTTATTGACAGAGTTAGAGAAAGAACAGAGAAATTAGTTGGAGAAGAACATGGAGGCTTTAGGAAGGGAAGAGGTTGTGTAGATCAGATATTCATTTTTAGATCTTTAGTGGAAAAGTTTCTAGAGAAGGGAAAGAAGTTGTATGCGGCATTCATGGATTTGGAGAAAGCATATGACAGGGTGGATAGACAAGGATTGTGGAAAGTGTTAAGAATATATGGAGTAGATGGGAAGTTGTTGAATGCTGTGAAGAGTATGTACGATGGTGCGAAGGCTGCAGTGCGTGTGGATGGTGAACTAAGTGAATTTTTCTCTTTGGAGGTTGGGTTGAAACAGGGATGTGTCATGTCTCCATTGTTGTTTAGTCTGTACATGGATGGGGTAATAAAAGAGGTACAAGGTAGGGTAGTGGATGTTAGAGTGGCCCTGGTGAGAGAGGATAGTGTTTGGAAACTCCCTGTACTGTTGTTTGCAGATGATACTGTGTTGCTGAGTGAAGACGAAGGGGAGCTGCAAGGCATGGTGGATGAGTTTGGGAGAGTGTGTAAGAAACAGAATCTAAAGGTGAATGTAGGGAAGAGTAAAGTGATGGTCTTTGAGAGAGGTGAAGTGAGTGAATGTACAGCGAGGTTGGATGGTGAGGAATTGGAAAATGTGAGTACGTTTAAGTACTTGGGTAGTGTGATGAGTAAGGATGGAGGTTTGGAGGGTGAAGTGCTTGAAAGGGTACAGCAGGGAAGAAAGATTGCTGGTTCTTTGAAAGCAGTGATAAAAAACAGGGAAGTGAGCATGGAAGTGAAAAAGTTACTACATGACAGTACAGGTATTGTGATACCAACTCTAACGTACGGAAGTGAAGCTTGGACGTTGCTGAAAGGACACAAGTCAAGAGTGAGAGCAGTGGAAATGAGTTATTTAAGAGGAGCCTGTGGAGTCACATGGAGAGACAGGCTGACGAATGAGGATATAAAGGAGCGTTGTGGTGTTGATGTGGATGTGATAGGAAGCGTTATGAGGAACACACTGAGGTGGTTTGGCCATGTGGAGAGGATGGAGGGTGAAAGACTGACGAAGAGAGTGTATATGAGTGAGGTGGATGGGGGAAGAGGGAGGGGGAGGCCAAGGATGAGATGGAGGGATGGGGTGGAGAGGTATATGAGAGAGGGGGGTGAGTTGGGAGCAGGACAGTGAGATGGCGGGGGACAGGGCGACTTGGAGGCGATTTGTTTGTGGCCACCCCAAACGGGATTGAGGCATTTGGCAATAGATAGACCTTACTTTCAGTACTTTGTTGCTTTTTAGTCTATTACTTCTTGCTTTTACTTCTTGTGCCAAATGGAAATTTACTTTTACAAGAGTTACTTTTCAGCAGACTAACATTGAGGTATTTTTATTTTAGAAAACCATGCCAGTACTTTACTTTGCTCAGTACTGTTGGTAACATGCTTTACTACAGTGAGTATATCCAGATATGGCCCAAGTTATTGTATATTATTGATATGTATTGTATGAGGTGTGTTCAGAAAGTGTCTGACCTGAGGCTCTAAAAAAATAAATAGCCAACCTATTGAGGTAGGACACTAACAACTCCTCAAAGTAGGCCCCCTCTGACTTGATACACACAGCCCAGCATGCTTTCCACTGCCTGAAACATTTTTCAAAGTCGGTTTTCAGTATCTCTAGCAGGGGCCACGTCACATTTGTCATGATCTCTTCTCTCGTCTCGACTTGGGAACACTTCAGCGGAGTTTTGAGCTTTGAGGTATAACCAGAAGTCTCACAGAGCCATGTCTGGTGAGTAGGGAGCCTGCTGTACCTGTGGGATGTTGTGCTTGACCAAAAATTCCTCACTCAGCTGGGAAGAATGGGCAGGGGTGTTGTCATGGTGCAGTTCCAACTTGCTGCTTTCCAAAGGTCTGGTCTCTTCCGCTGAACTGCGTCACGATGATGACAGATAACATCAAGGTAGTAATGTTTGTTGACAATCTGACCTTCTTGTGTGTATTCATGATGCACAACACCATGATAGTTGAAGAAAACTGTCTACATGCAAGTGCATTTCATCTTGTTGTGGACATATCATTCTTCTTTTTGGCCACGGTATGTGCTTTGGTTTGTGGGTCGTACCTGTACACCCAAGTCTCATCTCCAGTGATAACCCAGAAGATCTGGGTTGAGATTTGCTTATTCCAGCATGTCATGAGCAAAGGTCATCCAGGAGAAGAGATCATGACGAATGCGACGAAGCACCTGCAAGAGATACCAAAACCCGACTTTGAAAAATTTTTCAGGCAGTGGAAAGAATGCTGGGCTATGTGTGTCAAATCAGAAGGGGCCTACTTTGAGGGGGATTAGTATCCTAGCTCAACAGGTTAGCTAGCTATTTTTTGTAGAGCCTAAGGTTGGATACTTTCTGAACAGACCTCGTGTATTATGTTATTATTATTATAATATTATAACAATACTGATATTATTTATATTATTAATATATCATTGTTATTATTACATTTCAGCATTATATTATATTATTATTATTGTATTATTATTATATGTATATTATTATATACATATTGGAAAAGCAAGCATGAGGAATTTAATCACCTAAGGGGTTCAGAGTGGCTTCATGGATTGAGAGTAGTTTGAAGGGTAGAGTGGGGTAAGTGATGGAGACTATGAGTAGGAGACGGGTTGATGTTGGCTGTGTACGGGAAGTTATTAGGGTAGGTTCAGCCAGAATGATTACTTGGAAGGACTGTAGGTATTGTACGAGCTGTTTTGGCAAAAAAGTACAGATGGACATGATGTCATGGGTGTGCTGGTTGCGGAAATATACATGGAATGTGTCATAAATGTATTGAAGGTTCGTTTCATTTTGTTTTGTTTTTAAAGGCTACAACATGCTTGCATGTGTCGGCCTTGGTCACTTAATGGTGGCTCTGCATGCTGCTCGATCTCTGGCAGCTTCCTATTTAGTCTTTTATCCCTGAGGTCACACTCATTGACCTTGTCCCAGGTCTTTTTCAGTCTTTCTCTTGCCACCATACCCCCAACATTAACACTTCTCACTTCCTGCACCCAGTTATTGTCCCTCATCCTCGCCACATGCCCAAACCATCTTAGTCTACCTCTTCTCATCACAACACCAATACGCTCCAATTCCATCGTACTTCTCAGCTTTTCCATTGTATGAAAGAATTATGGTAGTGACAATATTGTTGGTAGATACATAATTTCATTCATGTTGGTTTA
This sequence comes from Coenobita brevimanus, assembly GCF_032717465.1. Lineage (NCBI taxonomy): Eukaryota > Metazoa > Arthropoda > Malacostraca > Decapoda > Coenobitidae > Coenobita > Coenobita brevimanus. The sequence continues at coordinate 37,663,475 of NC_137053.1, read as the reverse complement.
TGCTTCACAGGATGGCTTGGATGATGTAGAAAAGATAGATTCTGGGATGACTTGATATATGTGGTAATTGGTATGGTGAATGATGAGATTGTAGTTCTGGGAGGGAACTTAAATGGTCATCTGGGTGAAGCAGCTCATGGATATGAAGGGGCACATAGGGGATGCACATATGGTATGTTTAGGATGTTATATGTATATGGTACGATGAGGAGGAAATGGAAAATGTGAGTTCATGTAAGTACTTGGGTAGTGTGATGAGTAAGGATGGAAATTTAGAGGGTGAAGTGCTTGAAAGGGTACAACAAGGAAGAAAGGTTGCTGGTTCCTTGAAAGCAGTGATAAGAAGCATGGAAGTGAAAAAGTTACTACATGACAGTATTGTGTACCAACTCTAATGTATGGAACTGAGGCTTGGACCTTGTTGGAGGGACAGAAGTCAAGAGTGAGAGCTGTGGAAATGAGTTATTTGAGAGGAGCATATGGAGTCACATGGAGAGACGGATTGACAAATGAGGAAGTGTAGGATCGTTGTGGTGTAGATGTGGATGTGATAGGAAGTGTAAGGAGGAACATATTGAGGTGGTTTGGCCAAGTGAAAAGCATGGAGAGTGAGAGACTAATGAGGAGAGTGTATGTGAGTGATGTGGAGGAGGGGAGAGGGAGGGGGAGGCCAAGGATGAGAAGAAGGGATGGAGTGGAGAGGGTATATGAGAGAGGGTGTGTGTGAGCTGGGAGCAGGGCAGTGAAATGGCGGGGGACAGGGCGACATGAAGGCGATTTGTTTGTGGCCGCTCCTTACGGGATTAAGGCGTCTGGCAATAGATAGATAGATAGATAGATGTGTATAATAATGTGAGTTGTATGTTCAACTAGTTGGCAACCCTGTGGAGAGACAGCACTGCTGCTTCAAGCTGGTGTCAGTTGGGACTCGCCACTTGTGCTGTAATGACTTTCTATGTTGTTGTTGAGCATTTCCCATTTTTTTTTTGTGTTGTGCATTTGTACTCATATTGGGCAATAATAGAACCTACATTGAAGTGACTCAGTGTTTCTGTGACCCTGCTAAGGGGAAGGTAGTTCCAGGTCCCTGAGAATAAGACACATGGCGTAGTGAGTTACCTAGAGTACAACGTGCAAGTGCATCCACCATTAACAGTCAGTGTTGTGTCCCCTTCACTCCTAATGACATGGGACAACGCCCTTCAGCGGCATTCTGTGTGTGCAGTGCAACATTTTGTGCCGCATATGTGTAGTGCAGTGCTTCAGTGCCAAGTACAGTGCAGTGGTGTTTTATTTTATGATGGTCAGGATCCAAGCGGGAGGAAGGTGTCTGAGAGAGCTGTGGTATACCCCTTCTCTCCACTGTGGCTAGCCACACACTTAGGCTACCAGAGTCTCCCACGCGCCACCACCACCTCCCACATGCGCGCATGCTCACAAGCATTTAACTGTATAAAAGATTTCTTATTCGTGGGTTTTCATCTGTCTGCTTTGCATCAATCCAAGCTGTCGAGGCGTTGACAGCAGAGCAGACCTTGCACACAATCATGCCTAAGGGGCAAAAGAAACTACAGTGGCAACAGAGGTGGATTAGCCCCCTCCTGTGTTGCCATGGGAGGAGAAGAACCCCCCCCCCTCCCATTTTCAAGCCACCTCCCCTCCACAGTCATCAATGGATATTGCAGCTTATTTGTGTTGGTTGGAGGACCAGGAGGAGCAAAGGGCAACACAGGAGCAAGCTACCTCACTTCAACAGTCAACAATGGATATTGCAGCTTTTTTGTGTTGGATGGAGGATCGGGAGGAGTGAAGGGCAGCACAGGAGCGAGCACGTCGCGCAGAGGAAGAGGAGCACCATCGAGAGGAGAAGCAGCATCATGCAGCAAATGAAGCGGCATGCCTTCAAGTCTTCATTTCACAGCTGTGCCCCACACACACCAGCACATCTCCATCCACACTGCCGCAACTAACCATCCCACCTCGCCCAGTCGCTTCCCACGCTCACATCCACCCAATGCGATCGTCAGCCCACCACCAGCACTCCCTCTAGATGTATCTTTTCAAAACTTCAGAGAATGGTGACGCAAGTGTGTAGACTATTCTACGAGGGCTGACTTCCCAAGCTTACCACTCAGGAAACAACTGATCCGGTTACATATGTGCCTCTCTCTTGAGACCCAACACGTGTTGGAGCACAAGCTACAGGTGCCCGAGATGACACGCTCTGTTAATGAGATGCTAGACAAACTGGAGCAGCACATCAAGGGCAAGACAAATGCTGTGCTACGTTGGCTTGAGCTTTTCAGCTGCAGACAGATGGCAGGTGAACCTTTTAATGACTTATATGTTAGGCTCAAGAATGCAGCCAAAGCTATCGAGCTTTCCTGAGGCCAAAGTAAGGTCTGTGAGGAGACTCAGCTCAAGCAAGTGATTGTGATGGGAGCACGAGAGGTTGAGCTAGTCCAACACCTAATCTCACTTGCCTCTACCAGCTTGCTGGATGAGGTGGTACAGGAGTGTCATACTTATGAGGCTACAAGAAACACCGCATGAGCAATAACATCTCCCCTGACGGCAATAAGGGCAACCTTCCAGTACGAGAAGGACAAAAAGAAGACCCACAACATTATGGTAGGCCCACCCATTGCAACGACATGTGACACCCCTTGCACCAGCTGCGGCTGGTTACACAAGGCGCAACCATGCCCAGCCACTTAGCCATAATGCCATAGTTGTGGGCGAATGGGACATTGGTCCAGGCCAGTGAGATGCCCAGCCAGAATTGTTACCTGCAAAATATGAGGTCAAGATGGCCATTACAAGTGCTGCCCTGTTTCCAAGTCCAAACCTCAACGGCAGTGAGGTATGGAGCCTCCACACGCTAGCACAGGGTATACTTAGTCCCCCAATAGTGGTCCATACACCCATGGTCAGAGCCCGAGCCACATCAGGAAAGTGAGCTCCACTTCAAGTACCAGAGTCGAGTGTCCTCAGCCAATCACCATCACCATCACCCATGGCAAGGTGTCAGGACACTTACAAATGCTCCCTGACACTGGCGTTGATGCCACAGTCGTAGGCCTGGATCACTTGCAGCACCTAGACCATTCCAGGCATGATCTCAAACTGCCTTCCAAGGCTAAATGCTTCACAGCTGACTGGTCTGAGATGGCTCCAGCCCTTGGCACATTCAAAGCAAATATTACAATCTAAAAAGGCATCTACAGTGCGGATCGACGTCCATGAAGACATACCGACTCCTTTGCTGTCCTGCTGTGATTGCAGGAGTTGGCAGTCATCTCAGGGGAGTTCCCAAAGCCAGTCCTCAAGTTGACTTATGCCAACAAGTTGCATGATGTCGGCAACAACAAGAGCGGCCCAGCAGTTACACATACACTTGCTGTCGACCCTGACACTGCCCCACCCCTCACCATGTCACCACCACAACCTCTCACCAGCAACACAAGCCCCTCACAGGCAAAGGAATGCTTCATGAGGGAGTTCAGTGATGTGCTTGTGACCAAGGAGGACTTGAAGAATAAGCAACTCAGGAAAATGGTTGATCCACCCATGAAGATCCACCTAAGGGGAGATGCAAAGCCCTTTGCCATACATACCTGTTGCCTGATCCACCTTGCCTTCCGAGAGTCAGTGAAACAAGAGCTGGACTCCATGGTTGCCCAAGGTATCATTACTCCTGTAGGTGACAACCCGTCTCCATGGTGCCACCCCCTTGTAGCTGTTGCCAACGCCAATGGTGGTGTGAGGATCACCAATGACCTGTCCAAGCTGAACAGTCAAGTGTCACATCCAGCGCATCCCTCACCCACTCCCTTTGCCACCATCTGCAGTGTGGACCCGAAGGTGTGATTCTAATTGACAATTGATGCCCTTTTCAGCCATAGGCAAATCTAGCTCGCTGAGGAGGACCAGCCACTGACTACATTCATCACACCATACGGCCATTTCAAATATTGTCGCAGCCCTGTGGGTATTGCTGCAACAGGAGATGCTTTCTGTGTCCAAGGAGATGTAGTATTACAAGATGTGACAAACTGTGTGAAGGTGGTTGATGATGTTCTGTATGATGAGGACTACCTCACACTCTTAAACCGCATCCACGATGTACAGTCCAGGTGCTGGAAACATGGGATCACACTCAACGCAGACAAGTTTATTTTTGCCGCACCTGCAGAATCTTTCTGTGGATGTGTCCTGTCTGTGGATGGCATAGCAGCTGATCCAGAATAGATCAGGCCATAGGAGACTTTGCCACTCCGGGTAACCTTACAGACCTGAGGTCTTTTATGGGTCTTGTGAACCAGTTGGCAGAGTTCTTCCCAGACATCTCAGCAGCTGCACAGCCCTTGTGCCCCCTAATGAGCCCGAAGCGGACATTCCTGTGCATCCCAGATCATGATGTGGCATTCAAGAAAGTGAAGGAGGCCCTCTCAAGTCCACCTATTTTAGCAATGTTTGACTCAACCTTACCTACCGTTTTGCAGACAGATGCATCCCGCCTGCATGGCATTGGCTACGCCTTGTTGCAGGACCATAATGGAGGACAGGTCAGACTTGTCCAATGTGGCTTCAGATTCCTTATGGATGCAGAGACACATTACGTCACAATTGAACTGGAACTGCAGTAAGACCTCACTATAATGGACTAATTGGGGCCCAAGCCATTCCGAAAAATGGGAAATTCCAATAAAAGCGACATCCGAACTTCCCCCTGCTAACCCGGACTTTTTCCAATATATCAGACGTTAGTCCAGATCGCACGAATGGTTTTTAAACTGTTTTGACTACCATTGTGGGACTGTACTGTGTTATAACTTCACCACATTAATCGAATAGTTTAATACATATAATAATACTGTACTCTACACTGATAAACATGTTTTTTATTTACCTCATTGTGTTGAACATAGCTGAAGTGGTCAGGCAGTCCAGACTGCTTCCGGCTGTATCGGACATTTTTCGATATATTGTATAGGAATTTAGTCCAGTAGCTCCTCAGTTCCAATAAAAACTAATTCTGGTCTATTGAAGTCTGTTATATCGAGGTTTTACTGTATTGGCTGTGACATGGACAGCATCAAAGTGCAAGTTTTACTAAACAGGACTGCAATACTGTACATCCCCTTAGTATGCACCTATATGGGCGGCAGAGGACGTCGCGTACTAGGAATCGCGTACAGTAATCCCGCATATTTCGCGGTAGTTATGTTCTTGTAACCCCCGCGAAAATTCAATTCCGCGAATACTCTATTAACAATTGAATCTTACACTTGTGTCCACCTTGCTGCCCATCACACAGTCCATGTCCATACTGATTGCGAGACAATTCGCCGTCAGACAATTCCCCGTCAAAACATGGACGATTCCCCTTCAGAACAATTCGCACCCTGGACGATTTCCTGCCATTCTATAAATATACTAATCAGTACTTTTATCAATATACTTATTATTAATTAATCAATACTTTAATAACTATATTTCAGGGGGATCCAGCAAAGTCTATGTTCAGTAGCGTAGGTTCTGGATATTATTTATTAGTTGCACCTTTAGTCAATAATTAACTTGTTTCTTCCTCGCTGTAGTCGCCTTTGAATTATATTCTAGCGTCACCCATAGCTATCTTCATTAATGAAGGCGAATCGTTTCGTGTTTGTTGTGACTGCGAATTGTCCCGAAACCTCCATACTCATCCCTAAATACCTTCTTACAAGATTGAAAGCACATACTCCATTATGAAGGAAAAACGTAAACACCGTACTGTAATACACAATTATCTACACATTTATTCACAATACAGTACAAAATAAAAAGATGCATTAACTGGTGATAGCAAACACTCGCACGGTCGTTTCTTAGCTTGTCCAGTAAGACAATTTTCTCTGCTAAGGTTATAACTTTTCTTGATCGTTTTGTCACTTTGGAGTTCTTACTAATTGTATTATTAGCCTTTGGTGAGGCTGGCTTACGTCTTGAGGCCATGTGGAAAGCAAGTGGGAGGCAAGAGGCTCATATCATAGTGCGGTTACAAGCACACTAGATACTTAAGGCAGTCAGGCGTGGACTGAGGAATGCGAGGCAGAAAGCAGTGTTGCCATATCCAAACAACGAAATTATGCTACAGCAATGCAAAAATTATGCTAGATTGAGCAAATTTGTTCCAAGTAAAAAATGAATTATGCTGACTTGAAGCTAAATGATAAAATTCTATACATATTCGTGCAACATATTAATTATGTATTGTTTACTATGAAAATATTAAAATGAACCTACATACAGTAAGAGGATAAATATCGGTTTTCTGCCCATACTGCTTTTTCCCACGAAACTTACGTTTTTCTGATGGATTTTGATGTGATTCATTCGATTTTGAGCATCATTTCCGTCGGAAATAACCAGATTTTGAGATATGACCCCCCCCATCCCCCTGCAATAATGGGGGATCTTTGGGGAATCGGGGGTTATAGGGAGGGGGGGGAACACAGAAAATGGTCATTCCCGACTGAAATGAAGCTGAAAATCGAATGAATCATACCAAAATCCATCAGAAAAACCTAGGTTTCATGGGTAAAGTACAAAGCTCAAACTTATCCTAACCGAACCTAACCTAAAACCTAACCTAACCTAACCTAACCTAACCAAATCCAACCCAACCAAGCCCAAACTGAAAGTAACCAACTATTCAAACATCTTCTTACCTTATTCGTCTCTCTCTCTCTCTCTCTCTCTCTCTCTCTCTCTGATTTGTAGCTTTTATAAAATTATTCCAAAAATATTCCATTCCATTCTAAATTATGCTAGAATGATTCTAAAACTTCTAATATGCTAAAAAATATTCCAGACTCGAAAATTTGATCAAAATTATGCTAAAAGAATAAAATTATGCTAGATATGGTAACACTGGCAGAGGGGCCGCGGGAAAGGGACAGAGGGTGGCGTGAGTTTACTGCGCTACAATTGGAAGCTGCGGGAATTTCAAATTTTTTGTTTTCTGTATATTCAATGATATTTTAGTTGAACTTATTAATGCTAAGAAAATCCGCGAGAGGGCAAAACCGTACACAAAAAATCCGCAAAAAATGCAGGATTACTGTACTGTGAATACATAAACTTGGGAAAAATTACATATGGGCAGTACCCTCTGTCATGGGCAACCCTTGAGACACCTTTCAGACTGAAGTATTGTACTATACAGTACAGGGAAACTATCTAAGACGTATTACCTAAGATAAAGTAAACCAACAAGATTATGGCTTTACTAGATAAATCAACAAGGATATGGCTTTACTAAACCAACAAGAATATGGCTGCTCACCTTTACCTGTTATTGCTTCTTGGGGGGGCAATGTCGCGTACTCAGCGTAACCCCGGATTTGGGCCACTCTTCACTGCCCATCTCGCTTACAGGGAGTTCAATTTGCGTACTAATTAAAAAACACACTAAATTAAAAAAAAATTGGTCCTCGCATACAAGGGGGATCGCGTACTCGGAACTCGCGTACTGTGGAGATGTACTGTATATTGAACTTAGCACTGACCACTGCCCACTCACACCAATCCTTAACCATTACTCACTGGATGCGATAAAGAATCCCCACCTCCAGTGTGTGAAGAAGCTCTTACCATACCAATTTACAGGAAATTGGTAAGCAGGTAAACAGCTCTGCATTCCAGATGCCCTCTCCCCTTATCCCCTCAGTCATCCCAGGCCTGAGGATGACATGCGAGCACAGAGACAAGTATCTTCATCAGGACAGTTGTCATGCTTCAGACAGTGTGCTCCCTAGCCAGATCTCAGTGTCAGGAGCCTTCCTCTGATGACAAAGTTATGGAGGACTTCCAGAAAGCAGCCCAAGACAACCCGTCCTACACAAGGCTCCCAGACTGTGTGAAGAACGGCTTCCCTCACCACTGCTATGACCTCCCCACAACACTGCTCCTGTACTGAGAGATAAGAAAGGATCTCTACACCGATGGAGACCTTATACTTTACGAGGCACGTGTCGTTGTTCCCACAGCCCTGCATCGCACCATCTTGGCCTTCCTCCATGACAGCCGTAGCTGGACAGAGGCCATCAAGAGACGTGCGAGGCAGACTGTCTACAGGCCTGGCATTAACACAGACATCACCAACACAGTTCAAGCATGTGAGCCATGCCAGGTACTCCAGCCCAGCCAGCAGCAGGAACCACTACATTCTCAGAACATCCCTACCAGACCCTTTGAGTCTCTGTCAACTGACTTCTTCAGTGTTGCAGGGAAGTCCTACATAGTCATAGCTGACTGCCTTCCAGGCTGACCTGTTGCCATGACCCAGGGCCATGACATAATGTCTGCTGACACCATACTCCAGTTCCGGCGCTTCTTTCGTGACGTAGGCATCCCCATGCAACTCAGGACTGACAGAGGGCCTCAGTTCTCAAGCCAGGACTTCACAACATTTTTAGACCACTGGAGAGTCTGTCACATGATCTCATCACACTACCCACAGTCCAGTGGCCACACCGAGACTGCTGTCAAGTCTGTGAAGCATCTTATTCTCAAGGTGGCCCCAATCTCATGGTGGCCCCATCTGGCTATATTGGCTGTGAGGGCTTCAGTCGGGGTCTCATAGAGCTTTGCAGCATCCCTAACCACACCAGACACTCCCCAGCACAACTTTTGTATGGACCCCTCCTCTGCTTGTTTGCCTGCCCACCTGGAGCCCTTCAAGAAGAAGTGGCAAGTCAAGACGGAGGAATGTGACTGCCGAGCCACCAAATGCGTTCGTGATGTCATGACCTGATCCAGTCGACTTACCCGTCCCCTCCCCAGGTTGCAGATTAGTGACCAGGTTGCGCATCCAGGACTTAACTTCACACTGCTGGGACAGGGTGGGCACCATTATGGGCATTGGCAAGTCACGGGACTACCAGGTCAGGCTTCCCAATGGCCGTGTGTGGTGGAGGGTCTGCCGCGTCCTCCGCCCAGTGCAGTTCCCCAGTTGCTGAATGAGGAGCGTGACTGGAACAGGGAAGGTTTGTCAGCAGATCCAGTTTCCGGCCCTTGGCCTTTGATTGATGCTGCTACTGTGAGCAGCCCAATAGACAGGATGCAGTTGGCATCATGGCAGGTATGTCGGGGTTGACTGCTGAAATGCTGAAGGCCTCAGGAATATAGGAGTAAAGTTAGTTACCAGTTTGATAAATACAGTTTATGAGTGTGTTGATCTAGAAGACTAGCTGAAGAGTGTGATCTGGGGGAGGCGATGGCTGAACCGGTAGAGAGGTGGCCTGCAGTCCTAATGGACCCAGGATCGAATCCTGGCTGGGGCAGGGAACAGTTTAAGGATTTGAATTTCCTAAAAGCAGACTTTCCTGATCTACCAGATGACTCGCCGACATGTCGTAAAAATACCCCCGCTAATGCCAATACACCAGTCCTGTATGACATCCCTAAAATGTATTCAATATGGATGGTGGGTGTTAGTGCTGAAGTGGTGACATGTGGAGGTGTAGGAGGACTGCTGGGCCTTGGAATAGGTCACTGCTCCCGAGAAATAGGCCCTGAAGCTTTGTCCAGAGTTAGACAAAAAAAAAAAAAAAAAAAAAAAAAAAAACTGTACACAAGGGGAAGGATGATATTCTGGGAAGAGGAAGTTGCAGAGGCATAAAACTTATGGACCAGATAATGAAGGTCATGGAGAGAGTCCTGGAAGGTATGATTAGGGAAAGAGTGAATATTGATAAGATACAGTTTAAGGTTATGCCAGGCAAGGGGACCACTTATGCCATACTCATAGTTTGACAGTGTCAGGAAAAATATGTAGGAAAGAAAAGGGATATGTACTTTGCTTTTGTTGGTTTGGAGAAGGTCTTTGACAGAGTCCCTAGGAGGTGGTGAAGTGGACAGTGAGGGAGTTTGGGAATGGGGAGTGGCTGGTTACGAGTGGTTGTGGGTGCTTGTACCCAGGTGAGGGTGAATGGAGATTTGCATGATGAATTTTCCATGAATGTTGGCATGCATCAGGGGTCAGTCTTGGATCCCTTATTGTTTGTCTTGGTGCTGGAAGTTCTCTCACATGCCTTCAGAAATGGATTCGCATGGGAGATGTTGTATGCTGATGACTTGGTGTTGATTGCAGAGAATGAAAGGGAAACAGAGGAAAGATTTAGGAAACTGAGAGATGCAATGGGGCACAGGTGTTTGAGAGTAAATGTGGATACAACAAAAGTGATGATATCTAGTGCTGGTGGTGGTACTGGCAGAGAAGAGGGAGTGGCCAAGGTCATGTGTGGTTTGTCACAAGGGTGTGGGATGTAATTCCATCTTGCGCAGTATTTGTTTTAAGTGGGTGCATAAGAGATGTAGCAGTATTACAGGTGGACTGCAATTGCAGGTAATGCTAATTTTGTTTGTGCGATGTGTTAGGGAGAGTTTGTGTGTGATGTGTTAGGGAGAGTTTATAGAAATTGTCAGGCATGAAAGGCATTGATCTTGCTTATGAATCTCTTGAGTGTATGGCAGAGTTTTGTTATTCTAGAGACGTTTGTGCTAGAGGAGGAACTGGAGCTAGCTCTTTGGCTAGGTGTAGGAGTGGTGGAGGAAGTTCAGGGAACATTTGCTTCTCTTCACATTGGGAGTGCCCTCCCTCCTTGCTAAGGGATCTTTTTAGTGTATGCGGCATGTGTTAGGAGCATAATGCTGTATGGTAGTGAGACCTGAGCAGTAAAGGAAGAGGATATTCATAGGTTCATTTGTACAGAAATGATGATGATTAGATGGCTTTATAGTGCATCCTTGAATGCGAGGCCTGGGGGGACTAGGTTTATGAATGAAGCATTGAGAGGAAGGCTGGGACTGGAGTGTTTTGGTGCTGTGATGAGGAGGGGCAGACTGAGTTGGTTTGAGCATGTGGAGAGGATAGAGGATGACAATTGTGTTCTGAAAGTGAGAACTGCAAATGTCAGGGGTGAGGTTGTGAGAGACAGACTGAAAAAGACCTGGGATGAGGTCATAGAGTGTGACCTCAGGGATAAGATACTGAAAAGGGAGGTTGCTAGAGACTGAGCAGCCTGGAGAGCCGCCATTAGGTGACCAATGCCGATGCATGCAAGCATGTTGAAGCATCAATGAATGATATTGTTGTAATAAGTTAAGGGGACCCAGAGGTAATTTGTGGCCACCCCATCTGGGATTAAGGTTTCTTGGTAATTGATAGATACTGTAGATAAATAGATAAGCATATTCTACTGTGCTGTATAACCTCTTTAGTGTTTTCAATTCTGGTTCATATGTGTTTTTGTTTTCATGTGGTACTAATTAGTACTATAAATTTTCTTTCAGTGTCCAGCTGTTGATAAGTAAGAGTCAGACTGATACCCCTGACACTAACACTGCGAACCATGTTTGCAACATTGATATGGAGCTCCACAACAAATCACTGCAAATTAATTCGCAGATCCAAAAGGTTTGGATGAATTGGGTCTGTAGAATTAATTGTATTTATGTACAGTATTTCATTTGTGAGAATTCATAGATTCATAAGGTTTAGATATGTCATTTTATGGCATTTTTGTATTTAATTCATAAAATGGAAAAAAGTTGATGTTTTCAATAAGCTTTTATGTTAAAAGAAAAATTGATGTCATATACAGTCACCACTCACATAACACGAGAATATTGTAACAGGAAGGTCCCACTTTATGAGATTTCTGCATTATAGAGCCATATGTTTAGATGTTAAAGGGTTTCGTGCTACCCAAGCCAGTCCCAGGTTCACCGTTTGGGGCAGTTTTCAGGGATTTTTCCCAGGACATTTGCCTACCTAATCATGACCTCATTATATACAAATACTGGAGGATTCATTACCTTGAATGGAAGGGGTTGTGGGCTTGCTGGAGGGAGGGGGAGTGGGGTTCCGAGGCAGGGCAGGATTCCTACTGGTCCCCACTACGGCCCTCTTGCCACACTGACTCCATAGAGTCCTTATCTGAGGAAATAGGTAAATCTTGTACATCCGCAGTCCTCTTCTGCAACTCTTCTGCCTCATGCATAAACCCCTCAAAGTCAAGGGAACCCACAGACATAGCATCTGCCTCTGGCTTTTACTGCTATGGCATCTGTTGAGGACAAAAATACTGGGTGAGTAGAGTCTGGTGGCGTTGTCTTATTTTCTCATGCCTTAGCTCTTCATACGGTCGCATTGCACTCAACACAGTGTCCAGCATATCAGCCTTCTGAACCTCATCCACGCCATGATGGCTTCCTTGAGTGCCTCTGCACCAGCCAAAATGTTATTTATGCGAACCATGGTCATAACTGGCGCGATGGTTCATGCCTCAGCCTGATCCCCCTGCTTCTCTGCCTCACTGTGTTCCCTGGCCAGCTTGTCAGTGCATTGCATGGTGTCCTCGGGCGCCATGTTGTCATCAACAACCTCAACCAAATCCTCCTCTTGCACCACCTCACAGCCTGGTGCAGCACTGCACGCTCTTACTGGTTCCTGCCGCACAACCTATAGTGACTGCACCTCACCACCCCAAACGGCGCACAACTCAGGTGCCAGCTTTCGTCAGGCATGATTTATTGTTTGCCACAGACACCAAATCCCATGCCTTAGGAATGTTCATGACAACATTCCTCATATTGCAGTTTTTCCAAAAAGCTGTGACATTTAAAAGGCAACGCTGTGAAGGGTCAGGCTGAGGCACATGAGAAGAACTGGGCACTGGTTTAGCCTGGTCAGGCTGAGACACACGGGAGGGAACTGGCTGGGGATCTGCTGGGTCATCCAGAACTTCCTCATCAGACAATGACGCCTCACTTCCTCGTCACCATCAAGCACTTCCTCCTGGAGATGTTTCTCCTCACAATTGTCTGTGACCCCCCTCAGATACTCAGACAAGATCATCTCATAATGGTACAGTACTTCAAACAAGCTATCACTTCCCAGTCTAGGCGTTGCAGGAGGGAAGTCGGGTTACCTGGCAAAAACACAACCTTAACACTTTGATGTAAACCCTCCAAGTAGGCTGGGTGCCCTGGTGTGTAATCAAGCATCAACAGGATTTTAAACGGTATGCCCAACTCCTCATGCCTTCTGTTTACATCAGGAATAAAATGTTTCTTGTACCACCTTTTCAAACTATCCCTTGTCATTCATCCTGACTTTGATTTCTCCCAATAAACCCCGGAATCATTCATGTGTTTCAGCTGCTTAAAGCACTTGTTTTTTAACTTTACTTACAAGTAATAACCTTATATTATGGCCTCCAACATTGCAAAACAAAAGTAGGGTGATGCTTACCTATTCAACTTTCCTACCCCTGCCCTGCCTGTGTTCTTTCGAGATATATGTAGTCCTAGGCATCTCCTTGTATCGCAGCCCCATTTCATCTGTGTTATAAATTTGCTCAGCAGCATAACCCTCATCCCTGATGATTTCCTTTAGGACATCCACGAACATCTCTGTTGCTCCGGCATCTGCTGACACTCATTCTCCTGTCATCTGTACTCCTAGTCCTTCCTGTTCTTAAACTTGCCAAACCAGCCACTCGACTCCTTAAATCTGCTTGGGGGTCGGGACAGTTTACAGCAGACCACAGCATAAAGGTGGTGGGCCGTCCTTCTTATGTTAATGGAGTCAATTGGAACTCCTTCCCTCTTCCTTCGGTTCAAGTATATGACCAGGAACCTCTCCATCATTACAAGTGCAGGGTCAGACAATCAAATCCTCTGGTTCATAGGAGATCCCCCTAGGCCTGCACGGTCTTCATAATGGCATCCTTCTTCCCCAGGATCGTATGAATAGTTGACTCGGTGACCTGATACACCTTGGCGATGGCACAAATATGTTCTTCTTTCTCCTTCTGCTTGATGACATCAAGTTTCTGCTCCTGGGTCAGACTTTTTTGACGTCTCACTGGGTTATGGTGCGGTGGCATGGTCGAGTTGGGTCAGGTGGCAAAAAAGAGAGAGAGCGAGAGGGAGGGTGAGCAAAGATAACGCACAGCACACGTGCAGCCAGAGTGCAGGGAGAGCATTGGCTCGACTGGGGCAGGAATGCTCAGTGGACCATGATGACACCGCGTGCAGACACATGATAGCCATACATCATAGGCGATGCAACCTGCGCTATGAGGATCGCCACCTGCATGATGTCTGTTCACACCATGTTATGACCCTATTTTTTCACATCATGACTGTTTAAACCACAATTTGTGGCCTCTGGCCGTGTAATCTCTATTGTCGCAGTGTAGCATGGTTATCAAAAAAATGGACAGCTTCCTCTTCTTGTGTTATATCTATCGTATTCGCATTTTGACCATTTTTTGGCCTCTTAAATTTGCCTTCTGTGTTATGTGAGTTTCACGCACTATGATCACATGTTGTGCACGCGGTGACTGTACTGTTGTCTTACAGATGAAGACCTAGTTTATAATAGATGTACTTTAGAGAGTTGTTTGGAAGGATGAGGAGTGAAAATTGGTTTTGTGTCCTCATGTCATTAAAAGTGTTAATGTCTTGTGTGTAGGTGTACGAGAGGTTGAGGAGTGAAGGCCTAAGTGAGAGAGGTGCTGTGGTAGGCCGAGTGCAGGAAACCTCACGTGCCATATCCACCCTGGTTGCTGACCATGGGATAGCAGGTGTAGCTGCCATTACCTGTGCTCTCCTAAATTCACTCACACAGATTACCAGTGCCAGGTAAGATGATTAAATTCATTGCCTTATTCACTGTATTGCTCTTTTTTTTTTTTTTTTTTCCCCATCACCTGTGGGAAATACAACCATAAGAATGATGTGTGGCTGCAGGCTTAGTAACCGACTACACGCAACTCTGTAACAGGGAACACAGCTGAACATAACCTATGCAAAATCCATACTGATACTGTAATTGATCTTTTTCTTCCTAAATTTGCTTCTGTCAATAGTTTTCAGCAACTGGTATGGAGTAATCAAGTAATTTTGCATATGGTTAAGCTTCCTTCTGTTTTAAATCAGCACTAGCTTCAGTATGGGGTTTCCCTAATTTGATGCAGAGCATTATTCTGAAAAGTTTTTTAAATGTTTTACCATTTTCCATATTGTTCGTTCCATTTCAGTTCGCTTTATCCAAGATCATTATTGCTGTAGGAAGTTCATTTTACCTTATGGTTATTTATTTAATTTTTTTTCATAGACTGATCTTCCACTTCCTTCCATTTATATATATATAGGCAAGGCAAGAGACATAATACTTCTGAGGAGAGGAATGATTGGACAGTTGATTAGTGTTCTGGAAGGTAAATTAATGAACTTATAAAGTGAGGAAGGCACTGAAAGACTGCCTACTGTTCCTTATGTACATGACATCTGAACACTTGGTGTGGGAGTAAAGATGTCAGTGATTTGAGTGCAGTACATGAGATGAGTTCCTTAGAGTAACTGTTGAGATACGAGTTACCTGTGGGTGGGTGGGGGAAGAGGGAAGAGGCAGGATGGTGATAAATGTATATGAAAACTTTAGTGTAGTGTGAAGAACAGACACATGGTAAGTGGGGGGGGGGGAATTCTTACCTCTCTCAAGAAGCCATTGAAAGCATTCAACTAAATTGCATCTTTCAAGAACCACCGAGAGACATTGATCTCTCAGAAACTACCCTACTATGAGAGATAGCCTATAACCCAGCAAGACTGTGATGCAATCCCCACCATTCCCTAGTACAGTACAAACACAAAATACAATTCGCAAACAATTCAGAATGCCTACACTGCAGTGCAACTCCCCACACCACGACACATTTATCTCATGCACCACACTTTCACAGCAGAGACAGTACTTCAACAAACCTCAACAAGAGACCTCAGGGAGTAACTGGTTGAAGTAGCTAGCTTCCTGCAGTCCACCAGGTTCATGTATAGATGAACCTGGATTTATAACAGCAACAACAGACCCCCCTAACCAAATATGGAACACATTCCATAATTCTTGTCAGTGTGTTTTACTCTTCTGGATGAAGTAATATTATGGATTTGATGGCAAACTGCTGGATCTGTTCTTGCTAATCAGAGCTTGTGGACATGATGCCATACCTAGTAGGCCCTCTTTTCTCCTGCATCTTTTTAAAAAAACAAGCCTCTGGCAAGGGTAAAGCTTGTCCTTTTGTAATCTTCCCCCACACCCCACAGCCCCTAGTGCATCTAAATTTCCGGATGGCATAAAAAGATTATAGTGTTAAAATAAACATTTGAAAAACTGGAGATAATAATATTAATATATACTTCACAGTAGTAGTAGTAGTAGTATTGTAGTTGTTCCCTAGGCAGTCTGGCCGAACATCCCTGAGTCCCTAAGGAAGGCCATGGCCGAGACCGGGCTTTCCCACAGAGCTCTCAAGGAGTATATGTTGTGTTGTTGACATGGATGATTGTGTGCAATGCAGTCTTCCATAATGTGCTTAATAGTATGGGGTGCTGTGTTACATTTTGGACAGGCATCAGCGAAGGAGTCATCCAGCCTCTCCTGGTAACTTAAGAGGGCTGGATGATGCCCACATCTCAGCCTGGTCAGGTGGACCCTTTCCTCACGTGGGAGATAGGATTCAGAAGGGTGGATATCAGGAGGCTGTGCATGCAGCTGCGTGTTATCTTTAAGTGACTGAATGGAACGGTGAGTGATATGAGTATGGATATGTTTCTGGAAGCTGGTCTGCAGTGGGCGAGGGAAGAGAAATGACAGTATTTGTGTATGATATCGTGTGCTGGGTGTTGTTATGATGTTCCTTGGTGTGTGTGGATGTGGTGCCATGTAGTGTAGTGGATGTTGTGGGTTTGTGGAGGCTGCTGCGAGAATTTGGGTTCCTCTCATGTCTAGATGATCCTTGACTTTGAGGACAATGGTTCCATGAAGTAGGTGGGCTGTGGGTGTAGTAGCTGTGCAGCCTGTGATTATATTTAGGGCCTTGTTCTGTATGGTTTATAGAATGTTGTGTTTTAGTGAGGGTAGGAGCCCAAGCAGGGCTTGCATAATTCATCACTGAACATATATATTGTTTGTATACTGTAGTGGTGCTTTCTTTGTTGTGTCCAAATGTTGTATGGGCAAATGACCTCAAGGCATTGAGTCTTGGTGTTATTTTCTTTACAATGTTTGTGATGTGTTGTTTAAATGACATTGATGTACAGTCAACCCTCGGCTATCACGGGTTTTGCTATTGCGTTTCATGGCTATCACGGACAGGTGAAATGCAACACGATTACCTTTATCGCGACCTCAAATACTGCTATCGCGGACGATGGTCGGCCAGAAACATTCAAATCGCGCGGGCTCCGCCCATGCGTATACTCGCGCCGTGATTGGCGCGACGTCACAGGCTACCCGAGCGCTGATTGGCCCAAGACATGGTTACAGCTACCCATCCTTCCCGCCAAGGCTCAGAGAGAGTCCGCGTTACCAGTCGACAGCAGCTATAGCCGTGAAGACCTATTGCTCAACCACAATGGCCACCAATACCCCATCCAACCCTCCTACCATTGGTGCATGTAACGCGGCTAACCCAGGACGGCAAGTGAGGAAGAGGAAGAACCTGCCTTATGCTCAGAAACTGGAAATTGTGCGGCTGATCGACGGTGGTGAGAGCAAGTGCAGCGTGGGGAAGAAATTTGGTATCAACGAGTCCACGGTCTGAGGAATCTACCAGAAACGAGAGGAGTAGACTGTAGCACCAGTCGAACAGGGCAGTACTCCCGAGGTTGATGGCAAGCTGGTGATAGGGAGAGCTGGAGCTCCCGTTTCACCAGCCCTCAGGACTTGATCCTGACCATCTCCCTTTTCTGAACATTTTCAGTGAATTCATTTACACAGAGAGTAGGCCAGCATGCTCTCATGATACCTCTACCTTCAACTGTCTACACCACACTACATGCGCATAACATATCACACCTTCTATTCACATCTTTAGTAATGGCCGCTGCAATCTCACAATCAAATGAGGTGGTATCTCGGATTGCCACCACCGGCAGGGTAGGGCTGGAGGCACAGGGTCCTGCTATCAAGCGACTGTGCCAGCAGCGACTGTTGCTATTTCCGGAAAAACTCGTCGGCGAAGAGGTGACGGTGTGGCCTTATTCTTTACCAACATCCGCGGCCTTACCACGAATTTAAACTCAGTTCATTTTTTCCTTCAGTCCATATCCCCTTTGGCCCTTTCCTCACAGAACCACAAATCTCACCTCTACCGATATATCTCCATTTTGTTTTCCCGGTTACCATCTCCTTACAAACTTTGAAACAAGGGCGGCACCTGTTGTTATATCAAATCCCAATATGCAGTTGATACTATTTTAAACTTCACTTCATCCAGTTTTGATTACTCATTATATAAATTAAATTGCCAAAACATTACCAAATATATCTGTGTAGTTTATCGTTCCCCCAATGCTTCTTCGGAACCCAGTGTATTTGATTCCATATCCACTCAGTTGAGTAACCTTGACCTTGCCCTTGGCAATGAAATTACCATTTTGGGTGATTTTAACATACACAATGTTGAATGGCTATTGCATTCTGTCCGGACTGACGACGCTGGTCTAGAATGCGAGCTATTTGCGGAATCGTTTAATCTCACCCAGTTGGTAAAGCAACCAACCAGAATACCTGATAACCCTGACCATAATGCCCATCTCTTGGATTTATTCTTGACAAATAATCCAGATCAATACAGGATAGAGGTACTGTCACCACTTGGATCCTCTGACCACAATCTCATCAAAGCCTCATTAGTTAACCCTCCTACACCTCCCCATTCCCGATGGCACTTTGACAGGGCAGACTGGGATGGATTTAGAAATTATCTTGCTGATGTTCCATGGCAGTCTTTCTTCTCTAGTGATCCCAATTCTACCCAGTCCCACATTTGTGACTTAATACTAGCTGGTATGGATTTATTCATACCAAGTCAACAATTCACTAAAAGATCAAACTCTCCAAAATGGTTTGATGGCAATTGTGCCAGAGCAACAGCCCAAAAGTCATTAGCATATAACTCTTACTTAAAATCAAAAACACCTGAATCACTCTCCCAATTTAAAATTGCTAGAAATCATGCAAAAGCTGTATTAAATCTATCTAAATCAAACTTTCTTCAAAAGCAAGCATCAAAACTACTTAACAACCCTAATGACAATAGAATATTCTGGTCAACTCTTAATTCTTTCAATAATAACTTTAACAAGTCATCTTCCATTCCCCCACTAAAATCTTCAGATGGCAATATTACAAATGACCCACGTGGGAAAGCAGATATCTTTGCTAGTACCTTTGCAAGAAACTCTACCATAGATGATACCAGCCAGAATGTCTCAGTACTGGAACTTGATTCTCCCGAAATTGCCCCACTTAAAATACAGACAAGATTTGTAAAATCCATCCTAGACAATTTACCTACCAACAAAGCTCCAGGTCCAGATGGAATTCCCGCCAATTGTTTTGAAAAAGTGTTCCCCTGAACTTGCCTCTGTCCTAGCTAAATTATTCAGACTATGCATACGTACTTCTTTATTCCCAAATTCATGGAAAGAAGCCAATATCCACCCAGTTCCGAAGAAAGGAAGTTCGTCTGACCCCTCCAATTACAGACCAATAGCTATCACATCTTCTCTTGGTAAGGTATTTGAAACTTTAATTAATAAGCATATTGTTAAACATCTTGAATCCAACAACTTAATTAATGATAGACAATACGGTTTTCACACGAAAGATCCACCATTGACATACTCAATCTCTTAACTCATACCATCCATCAATCAATAGATCTTTTGGAGAAACTCATGCAGTAGCTCTTGATATCTCTAAAGCTTTCGACAGAGTATGGCACCGTTCCCTGCTGTCCAAACTCCCTTGCTATGGACTAACGTCTTTTGTTCCTTTGATTTCTTCTTATCTTAGTGACAGGAAAATAAGAGTAAAAGTAGATGATGTATATTCAATTTCCACTCAATTAACGCCGGCGTGCCTCAGGGGATCAGTTCTGGCGCCAACGCTATTTCTGGTTCATATTAATGATCTCTTATCTGTCACTCACAATCCCATTCACTCATATGCAGATGACTCAACACTACATAGTTCATTCACACTCAGACATCCATTTACAAAGTCTAATATCTCTACCTCTCAACTCAATACAGCCATCTCCATAAATGAAGATCTATCTACAATCAGTGAATGGGGACAAAACAACCTTGTCTCTTTTAATGCTAGTAAAACTAAATATATACAGTTTACCAATAGACAGATATTGCCAGACTCGTACATTACCTTCAGTGCTACTAATATTCCCATCTCCAAAAGTATTGAAGTTCTTGGTGTCTCACTTAACAGTGCCCTCAGCTGGACCTCTCATGTCAGATCACTTGCTAAAACCGCCTCAAAGAAACTTGGATTATTGTACAGAGTCCGTAACTTCTTCGCCGATGAGCAGTTAGCTATAATTTATAAGAGTCATGTGCGCTCTCAGCTTGAATATTGCTCACCCTTGTGGAATGGTTGTGGAGAGGTTGCATTAAGGCAACTAGACAAAATTCAGAATAAAGCTGTTAGAATCATTAACAACCCTGCCATTACATATAAACTACCTCCCCTGCAAGTAAGAAGGAATGTTGCCTCCCTTGCATTATTTTACAGATATTTTTGGCAAATGCTCAGACGAAGTTGCGTCCATGGTGCCACCTCTCCATGCCTTCCCTCGTGCTACACGGGCATCTGGTAGCGCTCATGACTGGAATGTCACTCAACCATATTGCAGAACTTCTGCCTATCAGAATTCTTTCATTCCCCGAACTGCATCTCTCTGGAACTCGCTTCCCCAGAGTTGTTTTCCTCCAAATTTCAACCTACAACTCTTCAAGTCTAACTGTTACAGATATTTTATGAACAGAGGACACCAGTAATCTGGTGTATGGATTATTTTTTTTTCTCCATTTGTTTTTCCTTCCTCCGTTCTGTTATTAAAAAAAAAAAAAAAAAAAAAAAAAAAACATAAGGAAGCACATGGAATTGGCATCGTCAGAGGGAGCCAGCAATGCCTTGCGGAGTCGTAATCAGGTGCTCCTTAAGACAGAACAGTTGTTGGCCAGGTATCTTGATCGGCAGGCACGGAGGAACCAGGCGGTGGAGACGCATGAGGTCATTGACACAGCCAGGGAGATATATGTTGGGGTTGCAAGGAAGCTGGCTATTGCACAACCACCATTGTTTGTGGCCTCCAAGGGATGGGTGGATCAATTTATGAAACGGCAACGGATCAAGAACAAGAAAATCAGTGGTGAGGCAGCAAGTGCGGACATGGCAGCGGCTAAGGAGTATCCCGACTTTTTAAAGCACGTGATTGAGGAGGGCCAATATACACCTGACCAAATATTCAACATGGATGAGACGAACTTCTTTTGGAAAACTATGCCCAGGCGGACATTCATCACAGCCAACTCTGCCCACGTACGAGGAAGGAAGGCGATGAAGGCACGGTTCACCCTCTTGTTTGCAACGAATGCGTCAGGAACATGCCGCTTTAAACCAACAGTTATTCATTGTGCTAAACATCCACGGGCCTACAAGCGACGGGATATGAGCAACCTGAATGTGCACTGGATGTCTTCAAAGAAGGGGTACATGTCGGCAAAGCTGTCGCAAGATTGGATGAAGGAGGCGTTCATTCCCCAGGTCAAGAAGCATTGCGCCCAAAACAACATCCGCTTCAACATTCTGTTGCTGCTGGATAATGCCCCAGAACATTCACCTCTACTGAGGGATGCAGACCCTAACATCAAAGTTGAATTCTTGCCACCCAACACGACATCATTGATTCAGCCCCTGGACCAGGAGGTAATATCTGTGGTCAAGTCTGCCTACTCGCGACGGCAATTCAGGATAATGAGGAAAGCTACCAAGGACGCCCAGCTCATCCAGCACCTAGTAGACAGTGATGGTGATGATGATGATGATGACGAAGTGCAAGGTGATAGTGAACATGACAGAAAAGTGTTTCTTTACTGGAAAAAGTACAATATTAAGCAAGCTGTGGACTTAATGGTGCAATGCTGGGATGATGTGACACAGAAAACAATTCATCACGCTTGGCGAAATATTTTGGAGGGGCTACCTGAGGACCGACGTGGGAATGTGGCAGGTGAGCCACAGTCTGTGCAGGCGGAGATTCAGGCAGCAGTGGAAGAGGCACGGCAAATTCCTGGGACTGGCTTTGCTGACACAACGGAGGACGACATTCGCGACATGATTCAGCCACCCCCTGTTACTGCAGCCGACATCCTAGAGGAGGAGAATGTGGCAGAGGAGGACAGGACTGAGAGTGGTGAGGAGAACATCGGTGGTGATGCTGGGAGTCGTGGGGGACTCAGCATAGCCAAGATAAAGGAAATCATCGACTTGGGTGTAAGGCTACGTCATCTCATCGAGCAAGATGTTAGCGCCAACTGTGAGGCAAATTCTTCGGCGATTATGAAGGCACTGGAAGGTTACCACCAACAATACCATGCCCATATCAACAACCTACAACAACGCCAGATAACAGACTTCCTACGCCGTCGCAATGAGGCTCAGCCCAACCCACAGCCAGGACCATCCCGTGAGCCTCAGGTGGATTCTGATAATGGAGCTGACGACTTTGAAGGTTTTGAGGGTCCCTTCCAGACTCCTGATGAAGCTGATCAATTCCTAGACGAGATAGAACGTCGGAGGGGTGGCCAGTAATACTCCACCCCAGCCTCAGAACCCCTTCAACCCACCCAAGCCCCTCATCCTCTCCAAAAACGTTAAGTAAAATGGCTTATTACAGTTAATTCTGTTTTATTTATAACCTTTATGTACTGTACTGTTGTTAATTTGCAGCATTGGTTTGTAATCCCAGGTATTTTAGTGAAGGAGATGTGAAAATAGGGTAAGGTTGGGGTAAAGTTGGAGGTCGGGGAACCAATTAGAATTTTTCCCATTAGTTCTTAAGTATGGCTATCGCGATTTTGGCTATGGCGGGTCGCCTAGGGTACCAATTACTCGCGATAGCAGAGGGTTGGGTGTATTGTATGTTACACCAAGGATTTTGTGTGTGTGTGTGTGTGTGTGTGTGATAAGGGTGTGTTGTTTATGGTGAGGTGTGGAATGTGACTGTGTTCTGCTGTCCAGTTTGTGAGAAGGGTCACTGTAGATTTGGCTAGGGCTATTTTGAGTCTTTTTGTATTTACGTAATTGTGATATACAGGAAATGAGGTGCGCTCGTGGGGTCCCGTCTCTGTTTCTCAATAAGTCAAATTTAGCTTTAAACTTGGTTAAGTTTTTAGACTGGACGATCTCTTTGTCCAGGCTATTCCACAGGTCTGTACATCTATAAGGAGAACTATATTTCTTGATATCCTTCAAGCAGTTTGATTTCTTCAGTTTCATTCCGTGTCCTCTTGTTACTCTCTTATCCCATAAAAACAGATCATCTTTGTCAATTTTATCTACTCCCACCATGGTCCTGAACACTGCAATCATGTCTCCTCTCTTTCTTCTTTCTTCTAAGGAAGGCAAATCCAGCTTTTCCAGCCTCTCTCTGTACGACAGTTCTGCCAGACTGGGGACCATTTTGGTTGCTGTTCTCTGTATTCTCTCAATCTTGTTTATATCTTTCTTTTTGTGTGGAGACCACACTACTGCTGCATATTCTAACCTGGAATGAATCATGGCCACTATCAGTTTTTTCATCATCTCCTCATCCATATAATGAAAGGCTACTCTTATATTAGTCAGGAGTTTATACGTCTCACTAACTGCCTTATTAATGTGTTTTTCAGGTGACAAACTGTCCTGGACCAGCACTCCCAAATCTTTGTCTTCTCTCACTTTTGTGATTGGTTCATTACCCATCAAATAATTCAATGATGGCCTCTTGGTACTTTTACCCATTTCCAATATTTTACATTTCTTTGCATTAAATTTCATTTCCCACATCCGGCTCCAGTCGTGTATCCTATCCAAATCCTCCTGCAGCATTTTACAATCCTCCTCAACCTCTACCTTCCTCAAGATCTTTGCATCATCAGCAAACAGACTTGCATAACTGTTCACTCCATCTACCATATCATTTACATAAATCAGGAACATTATTGCCGCCAACACCGAGCCCTGCGGGACTCCACTTGTTACTTTCCTCCATCCAGACATCCTAGCCTTTATTACTGTCGTCATTTGTCTGTCTCTCAAAAAGTTTCTCATCCATTCCAGGAGGTTCCCCCTCAGTCCTCCTATATGCTCTAGTTTCCACATTAGTCTCCTATGAGGTACCTTGTCGAAGGCCTTCTCCAAATCTAAATACACACAATCCACCCAACCATCTCTCTCCTGTAGCACGTCACTCGCTCTTGAATAAAAACTCAACAAGTTGGAAACACATGACCTTCCACTTCTAAATCCAAACTGACCATCAGCCAAAATATTCATCTCTTCCAGATATTTTATCCATCTGTCTCAGAATTCTTTCACACAATTTTGCAACCATGCTGGTTAGAGACACTGGTCTATAATTCAGGGGTTCTTCCCTGTTTCCTTCCTTATAAATTGGTACCACATTTGCCCTCTTCCATTCTTGAGGTACTTTCCCCTCTTACAGAGAACACACGATTATACTGTGAATTTTATCCACCAGTTGATTTCTGTAGTCCTTCAGTGCCCAATTAGAGATTCCATCTGGTCCTACGGTTTTCCATACATCTTGAGTTTCCAGTAATATATACACTTCCTGTACTTCCACTTTTATATCTTTTATCCCTACATTTCTAGTCACTCCCGCCCCTTCCACAAACTCCATTTCATTTGTGAAGACTGATTGGAAACATTTGTTCATTATTTCTGCTTGCATTGCTGCATCTTTATAGACCTCTCCTTCTACTTTCAGTTTGATGATTACTTCCTTTTGTTTCAATTTGCCATTGACAAATCTTTAATACAGTTTGGGTTCATCCTTACATTTGTCTATTATACCTTTTTCAAAATTCTTCCTATTTATGTATTCTTGTGTATTCATTTCTAGTTCTTTTATATTCTTCCTTTGTTCTGTTGTTACGTCTCTTTCTGCAATTGTTCCACGCCGTGTCTCTCTCTTTTTTTTGCTATCATACACCTTCTATTAAACCACTCGTTTTTCCTGTTTTCTTTCCCCCTTACTCTTGGCACAAATTTTTCCACTCCTGAATTATAGAGATCTAGAAAAATATCCCACTATTTGTGTATCTCTCTTGATTCTCTGAATTTTTTCCAATCTGCATTTTCAAAAAATTTTCTCAAACCTGTAAAGTCTGCTTTCCCAAAGTTGTATCTTCCTTGCCTATCAAGCTCGTCTCTTGGCTCCATGTTCTCTGTTGTCAACTGGAACTCAATGACCACATGATCACTTTTTCCAATAGGACACAGATATTTCAATGATTCTATTAGATCGGGTTCTTTGGTAAACAGTAAGTCTAGTCATGCTGGTGTGTCCTCACCTCGGAACCGTGTCTCTTCTTTGACCCGTTGTGTCATCACATTGTTCATTGTTATATTTAATAGTGTAGTGTCCCATGAATCTTCGCTGCCTCCTGAGTCCCAGTCCTCCCAGTTCACCTCTTTATAATTGAAGTCACCCATTAAAATTATGTTGTTGCTTTTCTCAGTCATTTTCTGTAAATAACTAGCCATGTCTGACAACATTTCCTGGTATTCATCATCACTCCATGCTGTTGTCTTAGGGGGAACATACACTACTGCCATGTCTCTCTTGGTGTTCTCTCCAGTTTCAAATTTCATATTTATCACTTCAGTCCTGCCTTCTCCCATTTCCACGGTATCTACATTCATGTTATTCTTCACTGCCATCATCACTCCTCCTTCCGTTTTTTCTTTTCTGTCTATTCTCCACAGTATGTATTTACCATCTCCCATATGAACATCAATATCTTCTCATAATATGGTCTCTACAAAGCACATAACATCAGGTTCATGTACCCTAAAAAAAATCGTAGATTTCTAGCCTTGCTGATATTAAACCATCAACATTAGTATATGCCACCTTCACATTATTTTGGGTGTTTTTTATACCCTCTTTTCTTCTCTGTGCCAGTACCACTTCCTTAATTTCTGATCCATGACTCTCCAATAAAACACTGTCTTCTCTTCCTCCGTTCTCTGCTCGTTTTTTACCTTTGCTTCCTTTACTAACTCCTTTATTTTAGCTCTTTCTTCCTTATTTGCATCTCTCCTTATCCAAACATTTTTTACCCCTTCCTTGTCTGATAATTTCCATGTTCTACTGATAATTTTGTTTACTGTTGCCTGAGACTTAAATTTTACCTTAAGTGGCTTTGCCCCTCCTTCCTCGTACTTTCCTAATCTAAATACCTCTTCAATCTCTTCTTGATCTTCGTTGTTGACTTCCATGACTACTGATATTATTTCATTAACCTTAGTTCTTCTCTTTCTCTTTCTGATCTTATTGTTATACGTTTTTCTTTAACTCCTGAGATTATTACACATTTTTTCTTATCTGCTACATCCCTAACTAAAGATTCTCTACTTCTCAGCACCCTAACCACTTCTCTCTCCACCTTTTCCTTGCTTTGTTGTTCTATAATCTCTTTCAGATTTACATTTCCCTCTTCCATTCGTGTAGTGTATTGAGGTAAGGTTGGAGGATGTGTGCAGTTGTGTTTGCATTTTGGTGTGTACATGTAAGTGTTATGTCATCTCCATAGGAAGCTATGTGTATCTGTGGTGTGTGGGGTGTACAGGTTAAAGAGTGTAGGGGACAAAATACATCCTTGGGGGATGCCATTTGTGAAGTTTCTGATGTTCGAAGACTGAGCACCAAATGTTACATGTGCACATCTGCCTGCTAAGTACTTTGCCAGCCATCTCTTTGTGTTATTGTGGTTGTTTGTGTTGAATATTTTGTTTGTGAGATTGTGACAGGGGATGGCATCAAAGGTTTTGCTAATGTCTAGTGTGACTAAGCATGTTCTGTATGGTGGCCTAGCTGAATTCATGCCATCAAAAACTCTGTGTAATGTCTGTAAGAAGTGTGTTTGTGGAATGTAGTGGCCTAAAGCCATGTTGTGATGGGGCTAGGGGGGTGTGAGGTGTAACTAGTTGTAGTACCAGTCGTTCAGTGACTTTAGAGGGGGTGCAGAGGAGTGTGATGGGGCGGTGTGAGGAAGGTAACGTGGGGTCTTTGTTGGGTTTGGGGATAGTGATGATAAGTCCATGCTTCAAGCTGGTGGGTAATAAGTTGTGTGAGTAGCTGTAGTTTGATATGTTGGTGAGTGCTTGTATGCCATGTGGTCCAAGGTGATTAAGATGAATGTTGCTTATGTTGTCTGGTTCACAGGCAGATGAGTGCTTAAGGTTGCTAATGATGTGCTTTGTCTGGTTATAAGTGAAAGGTGCAAAGTCTAGGTCTGTGGGGAACTGTCACTTAAGTCGGATGATACGTCGGTTGTTGCGA
Organism: Coenobita brevimanus; assembly: GCF_032717465.1. NCBI lineage: Eukaryota > Metazoa > Arthropoda > Malacostraca > Decapoda > Coenobitidae > Coenobita > Coenobita brevimanus. The sequence goes on along the minus strand of NC_137053.1, from coordinate 37,635,975 downwards.
TGGGGGTTTAGATGGCTGACATGTGAAAAGTGATTGATGAGAGTGTTTGCTTGTTGTTTGTTTGAAGGTATAGTGTCTGTTGTTGTGATGGCAGCATTTGATTGTGTAGTGTTGGTTTTGGAAAGTGTGATGCTGTTTAGTGTTTTATAGAGTTTGCTGGTGTTTGTTTTATGGTCAAGTGTTTGGAGATAATTATTCCAGTTTAGTGTTTGTTCTGATATTTTATTGTTTATCTGAGTGTTGAGCTCTTGTATTTGTAGTACGGTGTCTTGTGTATGGGGTGTTGGGTAGTGTCGTAGTGTGTCCCGATGTCTGATGAGGCCTTGAATTTCTGGTGTGAAGTTGGGGTTGTGTCTCTTTCTGTTGCCTTTAGGGATGTGTCTTGTCTGTATTTTGTATAATTGTATTGAAAGTGTGCACAACGATGTTGATGTTTTTGATGGATGTACTGTTTAATGTTTTGAAATGTTGTTCTGTTTCAGTTGTGAAGGCCTCCCATTTGGCTCCCTTATAATTAGTGTATGTGTGTCTGGGGCCAGCTGGGGTGATTCTGGTTTTGGTAGTGATAATGAATGGAAGGTGATCAGATCCAAGAGTTTTGACCACTCTCCAGGATGTTGTGGGGGTGAGGTTTGGGGAGCAAAAGGTGATGTCTGGGGATGATGGGAGGAAGAGGGCTTGGTGTGGGATATGGGTATGTTGATAAAGGTTATTCATTATGAAAAGATTATCTGTTTGGGATTGTAGTACCAGCCTTCTGTCTGTGTCAGGGTTGTTGACATGCCCAGCCGATGCCTTGGCGTTGAAATCACCTCCCAGGATGATGTTGGGTATGTTAGTGATGTGGTGTATTTGTGGAGAGTAATTGTGTGGTACTGTGGGGGACAACTTGGGGGGGGGGGGATATGTGTTGGCAATTGTTATATGTGATTTATTATCAGAGCGTATTTTGATTGTATTTACCTATTTGTATTTACCTATTTGTAGTATACAGGAATTGAGCAATGCTCATGTTGTCCTGTCTCCATATCCACATTTATCAAGTCTACCTTTACACACATGAATGTTTTTCTCATGCACCACTTCTTTGTCTGAGTCGTTCTAAATATTTAAGAATATACCTAATTGTGATATACACGGAATGTACTATGCTCGTGGGTTTCCGTCGCTGTTTCTCAATAAGTCGAATTTAACTTTAAACTCGTTTAAGTTTTTAGACTGGACGATCTCTTTGTCCAGGCTATTCCATAAGTCTATACTTCTGTAAGGAAAGCTATATTTCTTGATATCCTTCAAGCAGCTTGACTTTTTCAATTTCATTCCATGTCCTCTTGTTGCTCTCTTATCCCATACAAACAGATCTTCTTTGTCAATTTTATCTACTCCCACCATGGTCCTGAACACCGCAATCATGTCTCCCCTCTTTCTCCTTTCCTCTAACGAAGGCAAATCCAGTTTTTCCAGCCTCTCTCTGTATGACAGGTCTGTCAGACTGGGGACCATCTTGGTTGCTGTTCTTTGTATTCTCTCAATCTTGTTTATATCTTTCTTTTTGTGTGGGGACCACACTACCGCTGCATATTCTAACCTGGGGCGGATCGTGGCCACTATCAATTTTTTCATCATTTCCTCATCCATATAATGAAATGCTACTCTTATGTTAGTCAAGAGCTTATAAGTCTCTCCAGCTATCTTGTTAATGTGCTTTTCTGGTGACAAACTCTCTTGGACCAACACTCCCAAATCTTTCTCTTCTCTCCTTTTTGTGATTAATTCATTACCCAAAAAATAATTCAGTGATGGTCTCCTGGTACTTTTACCCATTTCCAATATTTTACATTTCTTTACATTAAATTTCATTTCCAACGTCCGGCTCCAATTGTGTATCCTATCCAAATCCTCCTGCAGTATTTTACAATCCTCCTCAACCTCTATCTTCCTCAAGATCTTTACATCATCAGCAAACAGACTCGCATAACTGTTCACTCCATCTACCATATCATTTACGTAAATCAGGAACATTACTGGCGCCAACACTGAGCCTTGAGGGACTCCACTTGTTACTTCCCTCCATCCAGACATCTTTTCCTTTATTACTGTCCTCATTTGTCTGTCTCTCAAAAAGTCTCTCATCCATTCCAGAAGTTTCCCCTTTAGTCCTCCTATATATTCTAGTTTCCACATTAGTCTCTTATGGGGTACCTTGTCAAAGGCCTTCTCTAAGTCTAAGTACACACAATCCACCCAACCATCTCTCTCCTGTACCACATCAATCGCTCTTGAGTAAAAGCTCAACAAGTTTGAAACACATGACCTTCCACTTCTGAATCCAAACTGACATTCAGCCAAAATATTCATCTCTTCCAGATATTTTATCCATCTGTCTTTCAGGATTCTCTCACACAATTTTGCGACCAGGCTGGTTAGAGACACTGGTCTATAATTCAGGGGTTCTTCCCTGTTTCCTCCCTTGTAAATTGGTACCACATTTGCCCTCTTCCATTCTTTTGGCACTTTCCCCTCTTCCAGTGAGCATACAATTAAGCTGTGAATTTTATCCGCCAGTTGTTCTCTGCATTCCTTCAGTACCCAATTAGAAATTCCATCAGGTCCTGGGGCTTTCCTTACATCTTGAGTTTCCAGTAATTTGTACACTTCCTGCACCTCCACTTTTATATCTTTCATCACCGGAACATTTCTGATCACTCCCTCCCCTTCCACAAGCTCCTTTTCTTTAGTGAAAACTGACTGGAAACGTTTGTTCATTATTTCTGCTTGCATTGCCACATCCTTAAAGACCTCTCCATCTACTTTCAGCTTGGTGATTCCTTCCTTTTGTTTCAGTTTGCCATTAACAAATCTATAAAACAGTTTGGGTTCATCCTTGCATTTGTCAATTATACCTTTTTCAAAATTCCTTTCTTCTTCCCTACGTATTCTTGTGTATTCGTTTCTTGTTCTTTTATATTCTTCCTTTGTTCTGTCGTTACCTCTCTTTCTCCAATTGTTCCACGCCTTATCTCTCTCTTTTTTGGCTATCATACACCTTCTATTAAACCACTCCTTTTTCCTGTTTTCTTTCCCTCTTACTCTTGGTACAAATTTTTCCACTCCCAAATTATAGAGGTCTAGAAAGATATCCCACTTCCTCTGTATCTCTCTTGTTTCTCTGAATTTTCTCCAATCCGCATTTTCAAAAAAGTTTCTCAATCCTGTAAAATTTGCTTTTGCCAAAGTTGTATCTTCCTTCTCTATGAAGCTCGTCTCTTGGCTCAACGTTTCCTATTAACATCTGGAACTCAATGACCACGTGATCACTTTTTCCCAAAGGACAGAGATATTCCAATGATTCTATTACATCAGGTTCTTTGGTGAACAGTAAATCTAACCTTGCTGGTGTGTCCTCACCTCGAAACCGTGTCTCTTCTTTGACCCACTGCGTCATCACATTATTCATTATTATATTTAATAACATAGTACCCCACGAATCCTCGCCGCCTCCCGAGTACCATTCCTCCCAGTTCACCTCTTTACAATTAAAGTCACCCACCAAAATTATATTATTGCTTTTCTCAATTATTTTTTGCAAGTAGCTAGCCATATCTGACAACATCTCATGGTATTCGTCATCCTTCCATGCTCTCGTCTATGGGGGAACATACACTACAGTACCGCCATATCTCTCTTATCATTCTCTCCAGTTTCTAATTTCATATATATCACTTCAGCCCTGCCTTCTCCCATTTCCACAGTATCTACATTTATGTTGTTCTTCACTGCTATCATCACTTCTCCTCCCTTTTTTTCTTTTCTGTCTTTTCTCCACAGTTTGTATTTACCATGTTGTGGTGTCATGTGGGGGGAGAAATGTGTGTGCACTGGTATCTGAAGAGTTTATTAATTTGTGTTGCAGGGTGATGAGTCCACTGCTACCGCCGTCGGCCCGGTCTTGTCGAATGGTGGTGAAATTATGAAATGTTTTTTTTGTGTGTTCTGTGTAGTTTTGTTCCTTGTAAGATGGCAGTGTGAATGTTTTGTTGTTTGATGAATTGTGTGAGTTGCTTTTTGGTGTTTATACCATCTATGTGTAACTGATGGATGTTTATGTTGTGTGTGCGATGTGTGTTGGCTGCTGCAGCACAAGGGGAGGTGGTGGTGTGGGTGGAGGGGAAGGTGTAGGAGAAGGTTGTAATGGAGGTAAGGGTTGGGGTGGATTAGGATGGAGTGGAATGGAAGGGATTGTGGGATTGGATGGTGTGGGAAGGATCGGTGGATTAGGCTGAGGTAGGATTGGTGGGCGGGTTAGTGGGTGGAGGGAAAGAGCATAAGGAGCAGGTCCAGCTGTTTGTGTAATGTTTTCTGGATGCAAGTGTTGTGCAGGTGTAATGGGTCCAGTTCTTGCAGGAATTGCACTGAACTGAACCCTTCGTCTGACATGATAGGTTTTGAGCATGTTGGACATATGTATTTGTTGGTGGGTCCTGGATTGCTCTCAATGTCCCTGGTTAGAAGAAGTCATCAAGAAATGACCAATGGGGAGTCATTTCTCAGTGTAGAGAAAACAGTGTTGTTGTATCTGTTCTGCTGAGAGATGTGGTACTTGCCTGAATGACCGAAGCCTCTCCCAGGTTCTCAGTCCCTGAGAGGGGCCTGGGGAGTTTGCGGTGGTTTGGCCCTCATGCTTTCCTCCTCTTCTCTTTGACAGCCTCTAGGGGGTAGACCACAGTGAAGACGTCACTGCTCCAGGTACTACTTCATGTTTTGGCTAAGTTGGCCTGGATGTTGAAGAAAAAGACAAGTTCTGGTATGATTTGATACCTTTTGGTTAGAGGTATAGCGTTTGATGAGATGTAGTTTTAGGAAGAATATGGTAGTTGTGGAAGAGGGTTTTAATAGTTATTCTGGTGCAGCAACACAAGGGTATGTAAATGTGCACAGGGGATGGCACACATATATGGTATGAGATGTGCAGAAGGTATGAGGATACTAGAGTTCTGAGAAGATATGAACATGGTTGTGCAACACAGTTTTTAGGAAGAGAGAGTAGATTGACTACATGTGAGTGTGAAGGTAATTATAACCAGATTGACTACATCGTTGCCAGGAGGGCCAATATGAGGCTAATGAAACAGAAGCATTCAGGAGTCACAAGAGCATTCATGGTCGAAATTCTAATTGCCTGCCAAATTATGTTATCAGCTAAAGTGCGAGGTGTTACCTAAAAGATCCCAAAATTTGAGAGCAGGGCAGACTCTGCTTGTCGTATGGTGTGTGGATGCTAGGTGGTAGTGCACACACCCTTTTTTTGTTAGTGTGTCAAGTGGTGCTGTGCAGAGTGGGGCGTTTACCTCAAGTATGTATTTTTTTTATCATTGTGTTTGGGTTAGTTTGCGAATTTTGTGATCTCAAAAATGGAAGATGTGAAAGAGCAGCATGTGTGAATCAAGTTTTGTGTGAAGCTCAGGAAGAACCTTACCTAGCCAGCAATGACGCTTGAGAGGAAGTGAGGGTCATTTCTGGCCATTTCCTTGAGCTTCGTGCGGACCTTCACACGATCCTGCATTTGCTCATCAGTCAGGACAAACTTGGTGGCAATTCATGTTATGTCAAGGTCACCAGACAAAATTCATTGACAGGTTCCATATGATAGGCTAACAATGTCACAAACATTATGGATTGTCCTGCGACTTTTGAGGATGGTTGCATGAACTTTGGCCATATTGTCAGGAGCTGAATTGGTGGAAAGGTGACCAGAATGTGCATTGTCATCCGTTGAAGTTTGTCTTTTTTTAAAACACTTAAACCAGTTGTAGGTTTGTGTAACTTCCAAAGCATTGTCACCAAATGCTTGTTTTAACATTTTCTGAGTTTCTACCCCATTCTTCCTGAGTTTCACATAAAACTTGATGCACACACATTGCTCTTTCACAAACTCTATATTTGAGATTATACCACCTGCAAACTAACCCAAACACAGTGATAAAAAACATACACATGCAGCGAATGCATCCACCCTGCACAACACCACTTGACACACAAACAAAGGGTGTGTGCACTGCCATCCAACATCCACACACCATACGACAAGCGGTTTCCGCCCTGTTTTCAAAGTTTGGGAACATTTGAGTAACAAGTTACCTACAAACCAAATGTGAACTTTGCAATACTCAACAAAAATCAATCACCGCATTTCACAATGAGGCATTCTGTATTGAAAAGTACTGTACAGTCTGTGTTGGCTGGTATTGATCATTGTTAATAAAATTATCACCAAAAGTAATAGGCTTCTGCTCAGCCACATAGTTGCTATTTCCTGAAGGTTTGGCAAAAATTTGTCCAAAAATTTTTGAGATATTTTGGCCATAGATACATCACAGACACAGAGACACACATCAACACAAAACTATATCTTCATGGCTTGTTAAAGGTCTATCTATCTATCTATTGCCAGACGCCTCAATCCCGTTTGGGGTGGCCACAAACAAATCGCCTCCAAGTCGCCCTGTCCCCCGCCATTTCACTCCCCTGCTCCCAACTCACACCCCCCTCTCTCATATACCTCTCCACCCCATCCCTCCATCTCATCCTCGGCCTCCCCCTCCCTCTTCCCCCCTCCACCTCACTCATATACACTCTCTTCGTCAGTCTTTCACCCTCCATCCTCTCCACATGGCCAAACCACCTCAGTGTGTTCCTCATAACGCTTCCTATCACATCCACATCCACACCACAACGCTCCTTTATATCCTCATTCGTCAGCCTGTCTCTCCACGTGACTCCACAGGCTCCTCTCAAATAACTCATTTCCACTGCTCTCACTCTTGACTTGTGTCCTTCCAACAATGTCCAAGCTTCACTTCCGTACGTTAGAGTTGGTATCACAATACTGTCATGTAGTAACTTTTTCACTTCCATGCTCACTTCCCTGTTTCTTATCACTGCTTTCAAGGAACCAGCAACCTTTCTTCCCTTTCAAGCACTTCACCCTCCAAACCTCCATCCTTACTCATCACACTACCCAAATACTTAAACGTACTCACATTTTCCAATTCCTCACCATCCAACCTCGCTGTACATTCACTAACTTCACCTCTCTCAAAGACCATCACTTTACTCTTCCCTACATTCACCTTTAGGTTTCGTTTCTTACACACTCTCTCAAACTCATCCATCAAGCCTTGCAGCTCCCCTTCGTCTTCACTCAACAACACAGTATCATCTGCAAACAACAGTACAGGGAGTTTCCAAACACTATCCTCTCTCACCAGGGCCACTCCAACATCCACTACCCTACCTTGTACCTCTTTTATTACCCCATCCATGTACAGATTGAACAACCATGGAGACATGACACATCCCTGTTTCAAACCAACTTTCAAAGAGAAAAATTCACTTAGTTCACCATCCACACGCACTGCAGCCTTCGCACCATCGTACATACTCTTCACAGCATTCAACAACTTCCCATCTACTCCATATATTCTTAACACTTTCCACAATCCTTGTCTATCCACCCTGTCATATGCTTTCTCCAAATCCATGAAAGCCGCATACAACTTCTTTCCCTTCTCTAGAAACTTTTCCACTAAAGATCTAAGAATGAATATCTGATCTACACAACCTCTTCCCTTCCTAAAGCCTCCCTGTTCTTCTCCAACTAATTTCTCTGTTCTTTCTCTAACTCTGTCTATAAGTATCCTACCATACACTTTTCCTATTATACTAAGAAGACAAATGCCTCTATGATTACCACACACTTCTTTTTCCCCTTTTCCTTTGTACAAGGGAATAATTATACCTGACTTCCAATCCTCCGGGACTCTACCTTCCTCCCACGCCAATCTGCACATCTTCCACATCCATTCTACTACTATCTCTCCCCCATGCTTCAGCATTTCACCACACACTCCATCAATTCCTGGGGCTTTCCCCGATTTAACTTTCTTCATTGCTTCCACAACTTCTATCCTACTGATTTCTTCCTGTCTTGTTAAAGGTAGGTGGTAATAAAGAATGTGATTAAATGGGGCAAAGAGTGTTTGCAGCAGGACAAATTATCGATATGTGACATGATACTAAAGAAGCAAGCAATGAGGAAAAGGACCTATGTACCTAGGAGGAAAATGTGGAAATTGAAAAACCGAGCTGCAAGGGATGCCTTCTATAGTGAGACAACTAGAGTCATGGTTGAGCAGGGGACTGTAGACAAAAGTGTAAATGTATAGTACAAAACTCTGTGACAATCTGTGGGGAGTATGTGGCTGGACAAGGGGCCCACCAAGACATACGGTTATAAAGTGGTGGGATGAGGGAGTAGAAGCCACAGTTCAAAGAGAAAAGAGGACTGTTTAGGGAATCCAAAAGGGTTGGTAACAGAGAGGAATACCTGGCATCTAAGCATATAACCAGAAAGAAGGTACTGTTTACAGAACAGGTATGAGTCTCAGAGACTTACTGGATAGCCTAAGTAGTGCTGAAAGGAGGAATATGTTATTTAAGGTGGATAGACAGATCCCAAGAGGAAACAGTGTTATCATAGGTGAGCATTGTGTTAAGAATCATGAAGGGAGGGTACTGGTGGATATTGAGGATATTAAGGATACATGGAGAGAACATTACATCCATTTATGGAATGAGAAGTTTAACTGGGATGGGGAAAGTTTGGAAATGGCTGATCCAGTTACTGGCCCTTGGCCATTGGTTGATACTGGTGCCATGGAGAAGGCATTCGACAAAGTACAGTTGGAGAAGGCTGTGGATGTGTCTGGATTGACTGCTGAGATATTGAAAACCTCTAGAGATATAGGAATGGGTTTAATTACTGATTAAAGAAATTCTGTTATACAGGATAGGAGTGTGTTGTTCTGGACAAGTTGTTGAAGAGTACGATTATAATTGTGTGTGAGGGGAAGGATGATGGCCTGGAAAGAGCATAAAGCATTTGAATCTGATAATGAAGGTAATGGAAAGAGTCCTGAAAGGTATGATAAGAGAAGAGTGAACATTGATGAGATGCAGTTCGGTTTTATGCTAGGCAGAGGGTCTGTTGATGCAATATTCCATGTCCAACAGCTTAAAGAAAAATATAGAGGAAAGAAGAGAGAGTTGTACTTTGTTTTTGTTGATTTGGGGAAGGTTTTGACACAGTGTCCAGGGAGATGGTGAAGTGGACAATGAGAAATCTTGGGAATAAGGAATGGTTGGTTAGATTGGTTATGGCAGTGTATGAGGGTCACACATCTAGCTGAGAGCGGGGATGGAGGTTTGAGTTTTGAGTTTCCTGTGAACATTTGTGTGAACATCACTGTGCATGAGGAGTCAGTTTTAAATCTCTCTCTCTCTCTCTTTTTTTTTTTTTGCTTGAGGTTGTCACAGAAATTAACGAATTGGATTCCCCAGGGAGATGTTGTATGCTGATGACTTGGTATTGATTGCAGAGAATGAGAGATTAATGGAGGAGAGATTTAGGAAGTGGTGAGATCGAGTAAGGTACAAAGCATTGAGAAATGTGCAGATAAAACAAAGTGATGAGCTCTAGGGCAGGTAGCAGCTCTGTCAGAGCCTGAGGGTGACCATGTTCATTTTGCCACTGTGGTGTGGGAAGCAGTGTTTTTTATAAGTATGTGCATGAGAGATTAATAGTGTTATAGGTAGACTGCAAAATAACGCTGATTTTGATTGTGTGATACAGAGTGTATGGGAGAGCATACAGAAGAAGAGAGTCTTGAAGGGATTAATCTTGCTGGAGAGTCTCCTGGGTGTCTGGAGGAGTTTTGTTATTTGAGGTACACCCAAAAGCACTAGTTTCTCCCCCCCAGTAGCCGGAGTCGCGGCCAGTGAGCGACGGGGCGATTGGACATCCCATACCCATTGCCCCTACCCCAACCCCAGTGTACGCGTTGTTGGATAGATGTGGTGGTGGATAAGCTGGTCATGTTACAGTGTGTTGCGATTGTTTTTATTGACAACCATAACCAGTAGGGGTAAGTATTTAAAGGCATTTAATGAGTAATACTGTGTTGTTGTCCACAACTTTTGAGAAAGGCACGAAAATGAAAGAAGACCTACAATGTAATATGTGTTATTGTCTGTATACTCAAGTCCTGTATTATAATGTCACACAAGTATAGTATAGTGAACAGCATCTGCTGAAAGATATGATGTCTTTTCTCATCCATTTTGGCTCCCACCTCCACCACCCTGCTTTCTGGGTTCCTGTCTCCACAAAACGTCTCTTTTAACCTCTTGTCCCCCAGTCCCGCCCTTTGTTAACCAACATAAACTAAGATAATGATCAAATGATCTGTGAGGTATTGATCATGTAAGTATTACCATACACCTCTGTATAAAGCACCAACAAATCGGTAACATACAATACCTCGGTATACCTGCCAGCTATATCACCCTTTTGTAAGGTGTTATGTGACATATACACTGCAAGTTGGACCTTGTGTTACAAGGACAGATGGCTGTTTATCATTAACCCTTTCAGGTCTCAAATAGGTCCCAAGGTCACGCTTGAGAGACGCATTTTTTTGAAAAAGTCAGGGTTTGCAAATAAAGAAAAAAAAATCATATTCATGCACGGGGAAGTAAAACACATCTGCCTTTAAAACATTAGAGCTCCACTCACTATACAAGTGCTGCAAAAATGATGGGAAGTTGCGTAGCAAGTGGTGTGTAGTAGCGTGGTGAGTATTGCTGTCTCGGTGGGTAGGTGATTTCTTGGTGCATAGGCAACATGATTGCATTGTTTTTTTTTCCGTGTTTCTTCATAAAAAAACGGTGCAATAATATACAGTATGTACATTATATCTCACGTGATTTGTGAATGATTCTTGAGTTGTTTTCTTTATAAAAAACAAACTTAACAGTTACAAGATCCATATAAAACTATCACTTACTAGCTACTACTAACTAATTTATTTTACTTTGCTCTTATTTTGCTTAGTACTGTCCAAGGCTGTGGGGGTGAGGACATAGGGGTAAGCCTACGAGCTTGCCTTTTGTATGTATGTATGGTTAGTTTATTGTTGCTAACTATATCGTCCTGTGTAGGCTACTTACAGGCGGCAGAAGAGACAGTGATCAAGTATTTATTATTTCTAAAAATTGACGGTGTTATATGTATAACCAGGAAATGTGAGAAACTCATGAAATATAAATCATAAAAAAGTAAGGAGATACTAACAATCATTTGTCAATGAAAAAGGCAATACTCGCTGCACATGTATGTCCGCCTGGTAACAAATAAATGCATGGTACATGTATAAAAGGCTATAAAAACAACCTTACAAACCTAAAATCATAAATCTGTAATTATTTTCCCTCAATCAGACACTCTAACACCCAGGAAATGAATGAATATTGAGACATACAATGCGGAAATCTCTTGCTTGCCTGTGACGCGGCACTATGTGAATAGGTGGGAGGCAGGGGGCGGGGGTTTGGAGGGAGAGTGGAGGGTGGGAGGTAGAGAGGTGGGGGATCAGTGGGAGGTAGGAGGGTGGAGGAAGTAGGGGGTGGGGGATTGGAGGGAAAGTGGAGGGTGGAAGGGTGGGAGGTAGAGGGCTGGAGGAAGGGGGATATGAAAGGGAGGAGGGAGGTGAGAGCTATGTATCCTCCAGAGCAGTAAAAATATATTGCAAACAATATTCTTTTGCAAAATGAATTGTTTGATACCAAAATAGTAAAAAATATTGCCAGATCAACAGTATAATAAAACCAGTATGTGCAGCCCAACCCCCCACCATGATTAGCTCTTCCCAGACTATTTAAACTAAAATATTGTGATGTGCGCATGCCTGGTGGAAGCAGAGGGGTCTGGGGAGCAGCTCATTTCATTCACCAGCCTCACGCAACAGTTTTCATTCATGCCTAAATATGCTGCCATGGGAGTGGCTAGGAAACTCCTACCGAGAAAGCCACTATAGTGGCCAGGAGACCTGAAAGGGTTAACACAGGTTATATGTGGGTTGAACATCCATTAATTCATATTAACATGGCAGTTTAAGCCTTACATTATAAACAAGTAAGGTTTATGTTCTTGTCATTATTGGATGAACGAACGAATCAGGGATCGGCTCTGACGAACCACAAACTCTGTGCCTTAACGAAAATATGCGACCTTTTGTCAGTGCAGTGACACGGTGTCATTATGCATATGACTGACCCACATTCAGTCATATACATAATGACATTGTGTCACTGTTGTGACAAGAGGTCAGAATGTTTTCATTTAAGCAGAGTTTGTGGTTCGTCAGAGCCGATCCCTGATTCGTTTTGTTCATCCAATAATGACAGGAACATAAACATTATATGTTTATAATGTAAGGCTTAAATTGCCACGTTAATGAGAATTAATGGATGTCCAAAACCACATATAACCTGTGTTAATGATAATCAACCGTATGTCCTTGTAACACAAGGTCCAACTTGCAGTGTACTGTATATGTCACATAGCACCTTACCAAAGGATGATATATTTGGCAGGTATACTGAGGTATTGTATGTTATTGATTTGTTGGTGCTTTATACTGAGGTGTATGGTTATATTAACATGATCAATACCTGATGGATCATTTGATCATTACCTTAGTTTATGGTGGTTAACAAAGGGCGGGACTGGGGGACGAGAGGATAAAAAGAGACATTTTGTGGAGACAGGAACCCAGAGAGTAGGGTGGTGGAGGTGGGAGCCAGAATGGATGAGAAAAGACATCATATCTTTCAACAGATGTTGTTCACTATAGTATACTTCTTTGTGACATTATAATACAGGGCGTAAGTATATTGACAATAACATGTATCGTAATACATTGTGCTGTAGGTCTTCTTTCATTTTCATGCATTTCTCAAAAGCTGTGGATAACAGCATAGTACTACTCATTAATGCCTTTAAATACAAACCCCTACTGGTTCTGATTGTCTCTAAAAACAATCATGGCACATTGTAACATCACCAGCTTTGGCTGTTCCACATATACCCAACAACACTTACACTGGGATTGGGGTAGGGGCGGTGGGTGTCGGGTGTTCGATTGCCTGATCGCTTACTGACTTCAGCCCCGGCTACTAGAAGGGAAAAAACTAGTGCTTTCGGTTGTACATGATACAAGCTGGCCACAGACACACATACGCTAATTATAAGAGAGCCAACTGGAAGGCCTTCACAACTGAAACAGAACAACACTTTGAAACATTAAACAGTACATCCATCACAAACATCAACACCGCTGTGCACACTTTCAGTACAATTATACAAGACGCAGACAAAAGACACATCCCTAGAGGGAACAGAAAGAGACACAACCCCAACTTCACACCAGAAATTCAAGGCCTCATCAGTCAACAGGACACACTACGACACTCCCCAACACCCCTTACATAAGACACCGTACAACAAATATAAGAACTCAACACTCAAATAAACAATAAAATATCAGAAGAACAAACACTAACTGGAATAATTATCTCCAAACACTTGACCACAAAATAAACACCAGCAAACTCTACAAAACACTAAACACTTTCTAACAGCAATACTACACAATCACACGATGCCATCTCAACAACAGACACCATACCTTCAAACAAACAACAAGCAAACACTCTTATCAATCACTTTTCACATGTCAGCCATCTAAACCCCCATCGCAACAACCGACGTATCATCCAACTTAAGTGACAGTTCCCCACAAACCCAGACTTCGCACCTTTCACTTAAACCAGACGAAGCATATCATTAGCAGCCTAAAGCACTCATCTGCCTGTGGCCCAGACAACATAAGCAACACACACCTTAAACACCATGTACCACATGGCATACAAGCACTCACCAACATATCAAACTGCAGCTACTCACACAACATAATACCCAACATCTGGAAGCATGGAATTATCATCACTGTTCCCAAACCATGTTACCTTCCTCACACTATCCCATCACGCTTCTCTGCACCCCCTCCAAAGTCACTGAATGACTGGTACTACAACTAGTTACACCTCACCCCCCCCTAGCCCCATCACAACCTGGTTTTAGACCACTACACTCCACAAACACTCTTCTCAAACACTTTTCTTACAGATATTACACAGAGAGTTTTTGATGACATGAATTCAGCTAGGCCACCATACAGAACATGCCTAGTCACACTAGACATTAGCAAAGCTTTTGATTCCATCCCCTGACACCAGTGGTGGGCAGCACAAACGAAGAAGGATCTTGCGCAAGCGCAATGCGCAATCCACAGTTCACTACCTTGCGCAAGCGCAAATGCACAATCTGACAAATATTTAGCTTGCGCAATGACGCAAAGCGCAAGCGCAAACCATTTGCATATATTTTTGGGAATTACTGAAAAATATTGAGATATTTAAATAAAACAGCATACCTACTTATTTTTATTTTTTATTATTTGTAATTTGCCTAACTGCGCAATCTAATATTTAGCTTGTGCAATGTCGCAAAGCGCCAGCGCAAATCATTTGCATATATTTGTGGGAATTCCATCCATCCATCCATTGCCAGATGCCATGTATCCCAAACGGGGTGGTCAAGGGCTCAGAGTTAATTGTTTTACAGGGAGGGGCACTAATCCTCCACCAACCCCACTTGACACGTAGGGATGCCAACAGCATCTGGTGTTCCCAGGCGGTCACCCATCCAAGTACTAACCAGACCCAATGTTGCTAAACTTCGCTGATCGGACGGGAAGCGGTGTACTCAACGTGGCATGGCCTGTAAAATATTTATTGGTATAATTAAATAACTTACTAAAGTAGCAAAGATCGCATGAGGTAATAAAAGAGGTACAAGGTAGGGTAGTGGATGTTGGAGTGGCCCTGGTGAGAAAGGATAGTGTTTGGAAACTCCCTGTACTGCTGTTTGCAGATGATACTGTGTTGTTGAGTGAAGACGAAGGGGAGCTGCAAGGCTTGGTGGATGAGTTTGGGAGAGTGTGTAAGAAACCGAATCTAAAGGTGAATGTAGGGAAGAGTAAAGTGATGGTCTTTGAGAGAGGTGAAGTCAGTGAATGTACAGCGAGGTTGGATGGTGATGAATTGGAAAATGTGAGTACGTTTAAGTACTTGGGTAGTGTGATGAGTAAGGATGGAGGTTTGGAGGGTGAAGTGCTTGAAAGGGTACAGCAGGGAAGAAAGGTTGCTGGTTCTTTGAAAGCAGTGATAAGAAACAGGGAAGTGAGCATGGAAGTGAAAAAGTTACTACATGACAGTATTGTGATACCAACTCCAACGTATGGAAGTGCAGCTTGGACATTGTTGGAAGGACACAAGTCAAGAGTGAGAGCAGTGGAAATGAGTTATTTAAGAGGAGCCTGTGGAGTCACGTGGAGAGACAGGCTGACGAATGAGGATATAAAGGAGCGTTGTGGTGTTGATGTGGATGTGATAGGAAGCGTTATGAGGAACACATTGAGGTGGTTTGGCCATGTGGAGAGGATGGAGGGTGAAAGACTGACGAAGAGAGTGTATGTGAGTGAGGTGGAGGGGGGAAGAGGAAGGGGGAGGCCAAGGATGAGATGGAGGGATGGGGTGGAGAGGTATATGAGAGAGGGGGGTGTGAGTTGGGAGCAGGGCAGTGAAATGGCAGGGGACAGGGCGACTTGGAGGCGATTTGTTTGTGGCCACCCCAAACGGGATTGAGGCGTGTGGCAATAGATAGATAGATAGACTAAAGTAGCAACCTGCCCACCACCCTCGGTGACTGAGGTACAGTTGGTCATTGTCCGGGAAAAACAGCCTATATTTACCAAGGCATTGGCAAAGATCACATGATTACTGTATCATCAACTCTCTCTCTCTCCGACAGAGGAGGGAAGGAATGGAGAATAAGAGAGAGAGAGAGGAGGGAAGGAATGGAGAATAAGAGAGAGAAGAGGGACGAAGTTTATGCCTTATCTCCTCACTCAAAGGGACAATCCTTTGCCATTCCTGCATATTTATTCTCTCTCTCTCTCTCTCTCTCTCTCTCTCTCTCTCAGAATAATGCTCTTTATCTCTCTCTCTCTCTTGTCTTGTCAGGGCAATTTATTTAATAATTCAGTATAGATATACAATAGCATACAGTATGTAATTCGTTACAAAAAATAAAAAATCATGAAACGTATTTATTCTCTCTCTCTCTCTCTCTCTCTCTCTCTCTCTCAGAATAAAGCTCTTTATCTTTCTCTCTCTCTCTCTCTCTTGTCTTGTCAAGACAATTTATTTAATAATTCAATATAGATATACAGTAGCATATGTAATTCATTACAAAAAATAAAAAATCATGAAAACAGAGTATTTAAATCAAATATCCACTGCTTAATAAATTATTTGGCTGTCAATATTTAATTTAAATAATATGTTTTAATGGTTTTTGTAAGGAATTGCATGTGCTAATCTTAATAAATAATGTACATTTATTATCATTTACTAATAATAATAATTTAAATATTAAAAATACATTATCTGTTGAAGCATATTAATGCTACTACCCCCTTCCCTCCCGCCTCCCCCCACCAAGCACCTACCCACCCTCGCGACCCGCCCCAGCCTCCTCCATCCCTTGTCCAGCCATGCGGGAATCTCCCACCACGTGTTCCCTGGAAGACCACGTGTCCCTTGGATTATGCAGTGCGCAATCCACAGGGCAGGTGCGCAAGGCAGGTGCGCAAGTGCAAATTTAGTTGTGCAAGCGCAACTACGTTTGTGCTTGCGCACCTGCCTTTTCATGTGCACAAGCACAAAATTGCGCATGGTCTTGTGCGATGCGCAATGCGCAAACGATATCACCAGAGCACAAGGGTGCGCAATTGCGCTTTGCGCAAGTGTTTGCGCACCTGCCCAGCACTGCCTGCCACAACCTCTCAAACAAAATATTCAACACAAACATGCACAATAACACAAAGAGATGGCTGGCAAAGTACTTAGCAGGCAGATATGCACATGTAACATTTGCTGCTCAGCCTTTGAACATCAGAAACTTCACATGTGGCATCCCCCAAGGATCTGTTTTGTCCCCTACACTCATTAACCTGTACAGTCATGGCCATAAATAATCACCTATCATCCTGTACCCCGTGCCTCAGACTGGCTCCTTTATCCGTGGCAATTCACTCTGGAGTATGAGGGGCTGAGGGAGTGAGAGGGAGGGGCCAGAGAGAGAAGGGAAGGTGGGTGGGGGGATGAGCGATGGTGCTTGGGTGGAGTGAGGGAGGGAAGGGAGGGTAGGTAGGGGAGGGTGAATGAAATGTGAAGTGGTGGCCACATAATATGTCTATTTTCTTTCATTCAGGGCATCATATAAAGGAGTTACTATCCTGTAGATAAAGCTGCATTACACCTTGTATAGCAGTGTCAAATAACAAGCTTTAGATAGGTGGTGATGTAAAGGACTGGCTCATGAGAGAAATATACTGACGTAACATCAAACATTAGTGCGGAGCCAGATATTTGTGTTAATCCGTGTATTTTGACTTCAGACACAGAATGAAATCTGCATGGCTTTGACTTCCGTAATGTTTGTGTAAGAAACGTCCTCTACCCTTACATGTAATTAATTTTTGTAACTAAATATTACATGCAACCTTTGACATGGCTGTTCCACGGCAATTATGATCACTCTCGCGGTATACTATCTATCTGTCTGTCTATTGCCAGACGCTTCAATCCCGTTTGGGGTGGCCACAAACATATCGCCTCCAAGTCGCCCTGTCCCCCGCCATTTCACTGCCCTGCTCCCAACTCACACCCCCCTCTCTCATATACCTCTCCACCCCATCCCTTCATCTCATCCTCGGCCTCCCCCTCCCTCTTCCCCCCTCCACCTTACTCGCATACACTCTCTTTGTCAGTCTTTCACCCTCCATTCTCTCCACATTGCCAAACCACCTCAGTGTGTTCCTCATAATGCTTCCTATCACATCCACATCCACACCACAACGCTCCTTTATATCCTCATTCGTCAGCCTGTCTCTCCATGTGACTTCACAGGCTCCTCTTAAATAACTCATTTCCACTGCTCTCACTCTTGACTTGTGTCCTTCCAACAACATCCAAGCTTCACTTCCATGCGTTAGAGTTGGTATCACAATACTGCCATATAATAACATTTTCACTTCCATGCTCACTTCCCTGTTTCTTATCACTGCTTTCAAAGAACCAGCAACCTTTCTTCCTTGCTTTACCCTTTCAAGCACTTCACCCTCCAAACCTCCATCCTTACTCATCACACTACCCAAGTACTTAAACGTACTCACATTTTCCAATTCCTCACCATCCAACCTCGCTGTACATTCACTCACTTCACCCCTCTCAAAGACCATCACTTTATTCGTCCCTACGTTCACCTTTAGATTACGTTTCTTACACACTCTCCCAAACTCATCCACCAAGCCTTGCAACTCCCCTTTGTCTTCACTCAACAACACAGTATCATCTGCAAACAGCAGTACAGGGAGTTTCCAAACACTATCCTCTCTCACCAGGGCCACTCCAACATCCACTACCCTACCTTGTACCTCTTTTATTACGTCATCCATGTACAGATTGAACAACCATGGAGACATGACATCCCTGTTTCAACCCAACTTTCAAAGAGAAAAAATCACTTAGTTCACCATCCACACGCACTACAGCCTTCGCACCATCGTACATACTCTTCACAGCATTCAACAACTTCCTATCTAATCCATATATTCTTAACACTTTCCACAATCCTTGTCTATCCACCCTGTCATATGCTCTCTCCAAATCCATGAAAGCCGCATACAACTTCTTTCCCTTCTCTAGAAACTTTTCCACTAAAGATCTAAGAATGAATATCTGATCTACATAACCTCTTCCCTTCCTAAAGCCTCCCTGTTCTTCTCCAACTAATTCCTCTGTTCTTTCTCTAACTCTGTCAATAAGTATCCTACCATACACTTTTCCTATTATACTAAGAAGACAAATGCCCCTATGATTACCACACACTTCCTTTTCCCCATTTCCTTTGGACAAGGGAATAATTATACCTGACTTCCAATCCTCCGGGACTCTACCTTCCTCCCAGGCCAATCTGCACATCTTCCGCATCCATTCTACTACTATCTCTACCCCATGCTGCAGCATTTCACCACACACTCCATCAATTCCTGGGGCTTTCCTCAATGTAACTTTCTTCATTGCTTCCACAACTTCTATCCTACTGATTTCTTCCTGTCTTCTCACCTCCCTCCTCCTCCCAGCCATTCCCCAGCCACTTATACTCGCATTACTTCCATCCTCTATGTTCAACAATTCCTTAAAGTGTTCTCTCCATCTGCTCACTTTTTCTCCCTTCTCCACTAGTAATCTACCATTTTTATCTTTCACTCTCCTGCTAACTTCACTCCCACCCTGTCTTACTCTTTTCACCTCTTTCCAGAACATTTTCTTACAGTCCCTCCACTTTACACTCAAATTCCTTCCAAATTCCTCATCCACTCTCTTCTTACTCCCTTACTAATCTTTTCACCTCTCTCTTTCTTTCTACATATAACTCTTTCTTCTGCCTCTCAACTTCTTCCATGTCCCTATTTCTCATCCATTCATTGTATGCTTTCTTCTTTTGTGCCTCAGCCTGTCTCACCTCTTCAGTCCACCACGCTGTTCCTTGCACCCCCCTCCGTCTTCTCTTCCTTCCACACACCACATCACATGCTGCACATATTTCTTCTGTAAATATCCTACACACACCTTCCACGTTTCCCATCTGCTCCAATTCATTTTTTTTTTTTTTTTTTTTTTTTTTTTTTTTTAATGCGAGGAAGAAGGAACCAAAGGCCATGAGCCCGCAGTAACAGTTCCCTCCAAGAGAAAAACAAAATACAATATAGAGCCAAATTCAAGATCCGATCATTTTGAGATGCCTGGACACACTGCGTTTGAAAGACTGGAGATCATAGGCAGCAGGAAATACAGACATAGGGAGACAGTTCCAGAGTTGACCTGTTGCATAAATGAAAGACTGGGAGTAACGGTTAATTCTTGCATTAGAGAGTTGGACAAAAAAAGGATGAGAGTCTGCTGCCAGACGGGTGCTATGCGCCCGTCGTAGAGGTGGAGGAATGCAAGCAGACAGTTCAGAGGAGCAGTGACCATTAAAGTAACGATAGAAAAGAGATAAAGATGCAACAGTGCGGCGAAGAGACAGAGGTTGAAGGGAGTCAGTAAGAGGAGGAGAGTTAATGAGACGAAAAGCCTTTGACTCCACCCTATTGAGAAGAGCT
Organism: Coenobita brevimanus; assembly: GCF_032717465.1. NCBI lineage: Eukaryota > Metazoa > Arthropoda > Malacostraca > Decapoda > Coenobitidae > Coenobita > Coenobita brevimanus. Next base: position 37,615,723 of record NC_137053.1, on the reverse strand, counting down.
GTATGAGGGGAGCCTCCCCACACATGAGGGTTGTACTCCACACAGGGGCGGATAAAACCTCTGTATAGAGTCAACAATTGCGCAGGGATAAAGAAAGAGCAGAGTCGGCTTAGCACACCCAATCTCTTGGAAGCAGATTTTACAAGAGATGTAATATAATCTTTCCAAGATAAGTCCCGAGTAAATGAAACCCCAAGCATGTTCAAGGATGATGTAGGATTAAGCTGAATATTATTAAACATTAGTGGGTATACCTGTGGAAGATTTTGTCGGGTTGAAAGGTGTAAGAACTGAGTCTTAGATGCATTAAAGACAACCATATTATTTTTACCCCAGTCAGAGATACGAGCCAAGTCAGACATTAGGAGTGCCATAGCCTCATCCCTTGTTTGTTGAAGTAACTGTTGAGATGGGCGTTGCGGGAACCGAATGGAAAGGTGAAGGGTGGAGTCATCAGCATATGAGTGGATAGGGTTAGATGTACAGCTTAGAAGATCACTGATGAATAAAAGGAAGAGAGTTGGTGATAGGACAGAGCCCTGAGGAACACCACTGTTGATAGATCTAGGAGAAGAAAGATGGCCGTCTATAACAGCGGCTATAGAACGACCAGAAAGGAAGCTAGCGATGAAGGCACAGATAGAAGGATAGAAACCGTAGGAGGGCAGTTTGGAAATTAAAGATTTATGCCAGACTCGATCGAAAGCCTTTGAGATGTCAAGTGCAATGGCAAAGCTTTCGCCAAAGTCCCGAAAGGAGGATAACCAGGAGTCTGAAAGGTAGGTGAGAAGATCGCCAGTGGAGCATCCCTGACGGAACCCATACTGACGATGGGAAAGAAGGTTGTGATAGGAAAGATGCCTTAAAATTTTTCTATTAAGAATTGACTCGAAAACTTTTGAAATACAGGACGTTAAAGCAATTGGACGATAGTTGGAGGGTTGGGAGTGGTCACCCTTCTTTGGGACTGGCTGAATGAGAGCAAACTTCCAGCAAGAAGGAGAGGTACAAGTTGACAGACAAGGACGAAAGAGTTTGCCTAGGCAGGGTGTAAGCACAGAAGCACAGTTCTTGAGAACAACAGGAGGGACCCCATCAGGCCCATATGCCTTGTTAGTACTGAGGCCAGTGATGGCAGAAAATACATCAACTGAAGAAATTTTAATGTCAGCCATGAGGAAGTCAGAGGGGGGAAGTGATGGAGGAACAGCACCGGAATCGTCTAAGGTAGAATTGGAGGAGAAAGTCTGTGCGAAGAGATCTGCTTTATCAGTAGAAGAAATAGCTACAGAACCATCAGAGTAGAAAAGAGGAGGGAAGGATGATGAGGTAAAGTTGTTAGAAAGATTTTTGGCAAGATGCCAGAAGGAGCGGGAAGAATTCGAGTTGGAGAGTTGAGAGCATTTAGTATGGATGAAATTATTTTTAGTAGAGCGAAGAACAGACTTAGCACGATTCCGGGCAGAAACGTAAAGATGATGTGATTCAGAGGTGGGTTGGCTCCGGTACCTTTTGTAGGCCCTCTCCTTGTTGCGGACAGCATTAGAACATGCGTGATTAAACCAAGGCTTTCTTGCATTAGTCAAAGGATATGAGAAAGGAATGTATGCTTCCATGCCCGAGAGAATAACCTCCGTAATGCGCAAGGCACACTCAGATGGCTCACGGCCATGGAAGCAATAATCATTCCAGGGAAAATCAAAGAAGTACTGCCTGAGGGCCTCCCAGTCTGCGGCTCCAAAATGCCACAGACGACGTTTCTCTGGAGGGTCCACAGGCCGTACCGGAGTGATAGGACAGGTTAAGGTAATAAGGTTGTGATCGGAGGAGCCCAACGGAGAGAAAAGATTAACAGAGTAAGCAGAAGGATTAGTTGTGAGGAAGAGGTCAAGTATGTTGGAGCTCTCTCCAAGGCGGTCAGGGATACGGGTAGGGTGCTGTACAAGCTGCTCTAGGTCATTAAGGATAGAAAAGATGTAGGCTTGTTCACCAGGTGGATCTGTGAAAGGAGAGGAGAGCCAAAGGTGGTGGTGAACATTGAAATCTCCAAGAATGGAGATTTCAGAGAAAGGAGAAAGGGATAGAATGTGTTCCATCGTAGAAGTAAGATAGTCGAAGAATTTTTGATAGTCAGTAGAATTAGGGGATAAGTAAACAGCACAGATATATTTAGTCAGAGAATGACAGGAAAGCCGAAGCCAGAGTGTGGAGAATTCAGAAGAATCAAGTTCAGGAACACGAGAGCAAGATAAGTCGTTGCGTATATATACACAACAGCCACCTTTGGCTTTGAAATGAGTATAGAGAAAGTAGGAGGATACAGAAAAGGGTTTGCTGTCAGTTGCCTCAGACAGCTGAGTCTCCTTTAGAAAAAGAAGGTGAGGTTTAGAGGAGGAGAGGTGGTGCTCAACAGAGCGAAAGTTAGAGGAAAGGCCGCGAATGTTGCAGAAATGAAGAAGAAGAGAGTCAGACAGTGGTTCCAGGCATCTTGAGTCGTCATCGGGAGAGGGGCAGATGGAGGGGGCATTTATGGTCCCCCCCCCTGGGGAATCCGAGGCTTGGTAAAACGACGCCATTTTGGGTAAATTTTGAATAGGAAGTGTAGTGTGTACTGTGCATGTAGTTTGGTGAAGATAGTTAGAGAAATTTGTACTGGAGAGCATGCTGGCCTACTCTCTGTGTAACTGAGACACTGAAAAAGTTCAGCAAAGGCGGATGGTCAGGAACTAGTCCTGAGGGCTGATGAAACGGGAGCTCCAGCACTCCCTGTCATCAGCTTTCCATCCACCTCTCTCTTATACTCTGCCATTTTCTCATCCTCTTGTAACCTTTCCACTCTCCTTGCAACTACTCCTTCCTCTCGTCTTTCCCTTCTTCTATTCCTCCATCTTACTTGAATCCTAATTCTGGCCACCACCATGTAGTGGTCAGAAAGTCCACTCCCCCAACCTCTATAAGCTCTTGCATCCATTACATATCTTCGCATCCTTTCATCCACACACACATAATCAATCATTGCCTTCCTTTCATTCAGTTCACCACCTACCCTTCTTATCACTCGCCATATATACCTGTGGATCATTTTATGCCTGAAGAGGGTATTGGCTATCACCAATCCCCTCTCAGCACAAATGTCCACCAACGCACGCCCATTCTCATCTATCTCTTGGTATACACTCCCTCTATACAGTCACCATCATGTAAATTCAGTAATGATTTAATAACATCTCTATATGAAAAGGCTGTTTAAAATAAATGTGCATAAAAGGTAAATAAATTTGATGTCTGTGCTCATGGGTGGATATAGTAACGATATCTCTCATTACCTGTTAGAAGGAAAATGAAACAAAATCCTACCCAAACTCCCAAAATATGTATATGTCAATGTTTACCGACACTGGTCAAGCCAAAGCAACCAGGAAAGCCTTCGTAAGTAGTCCAGTGGCCTCATGCCTAAAAAACCTCATGCAGGCTTCGCGGCTCCGGGGAAACAATGTTGTTAATGGTTTGCTGGTTTCGTCTGAACACCTCCCACTCTCCTTTGGTGTGCTGGAGGAGGTGGACCCGTGTCCTCTTGTTCTCTGGCTTCCACGCATAAGGTGACCAGATTTATTGGAGCTTAAAGCGGGACATTGTCGTGTGTTTGTGTGTTTACCTATTTGTAGTATACAGGAATTGAGCAATGCTCGTGTTGTCCTGTCTCCATATCCATGTTTATCAAGTCTACCTTTACACACATGAATGTTTTTCTCATGCACCACCTCTTTGTCTAAGTCGTTCCAAATATTTAAGTATTTACCTAATATACCTAATTGTGATATACACGGAATGTACTATGCTCGTGGGTTTCCGTCGCTGTTTCTCAATAAGTCAAATTTAGCTTTAAACTCGTTTAAGTTTTTAGATTGGACGATCTCTTTGTCCAGGCTATTCCATAAGTCTATACTTCTGTAAGGAAAGCTATATTTCTTGATATCCTTATAGCAGCTTGACTTTTTCAATTTCATTCCATGTCCTCTTGTTGCTCTCTTATCCCATACAAACAGATCTTCTTTGTGAATTTTATCTACTCACACTATGGTCCTGAACACTGCAATCATATCTCCCCTCTTTCTCCTTTCCTCTAACGAAGGCAAATCCAATTTTTCCAGCCTCTCTCTGTATGACAGGTCTGTCAGACTGGGGACCATCTTGGTTGCTGTTCTTTGTATTCTCTCAATCTTGTTTATATCTTTCTTTTTGTGTGGGGACCACACTACTGCTGCATATTGTAACCTGGGCCAGATCATGGCCACTATCAATTTTTTCATCATCTCATCCATATAATGAAATGCTACTCTTATGTTAGTCAAGAGTTTATAAGTCTCTCCAACTATCTTGTTAATGTGCTTTTCTGGTGACAAACTATCTTGGACCAACACTCCCAAATCTTTCTCTTCTCTCCTTTTTGTGATTAATTCATTACCCAACAAATAATTCAGTGATGGCCTCCTGGTACTTTTACCCATTTCCAATATTTTACATTTCTTTACATTAAATTTCATTTCCCTCGTCCGGCTCCAATTGTGTTTCCTCTTCAAATCTTCCTGCAGTATTTTACAATCCTCCTCAACCTCTACCTTCCTCAAGATCTCTACATCATCAGCAAACAGACTTGCATAAATGTTCACTCCATCTACCATATCATTTACGTAAATCTGGAACATTACTGGCGCCAACACCGAGCCTTGAAGGACTCCACTTGTTACTTCCCTCCATCCAGACATCCTATCCTTTATTACTGTGCTCATTTGTCTGTCTCTCAAAAAGTCTCTCATCCATTCCAGAAGTTTCCCCTTCAGTCCTCCTATATATTCTAGTTTCCACATTAGTCTCTTATGAGGTACCTTGTCAAAGGCCTTCTCTAAGTCTAAATACACACAATCCACCCAACCATCTCTCTCCTGTACCCCGTTAATCGCTCTTGAGTAAAAGCTCAACAGGTTTGAAACACATGACCTTCCACTTCTGAATCCAAACTGACATTCAGCCAAAATATTCATCTCTTCCAGATATTTTATCCATCTGTCTTTCAGGATTCTCTCACACAATTTTGCAACCATGCTGGTTAGAGACACTGGTCTATATTTCAGGGGTTCTTCCCTGTTTCCTCCCTTATAAATTGGTACCACATTTGCCCTCCTCCATTCTTGTGGCACTTTCCCCTCTTCCAGTGAGCATACGATTAAACTGTGAATTTTATCCACCAGTTGTTCTCTGCATTCCTTCAGTACCCAATGAGAAATTCCATCAGGTCCTGGGGCTTTCCTTACATCTTGAGTTTCCAGTAATTTATACACTTCCTGTACCTCCACTTTTATATCTTTTATCACCGGAACATTTCTAATCACTCCCTCCCCTTCCACAAGCTCCTTTTCTTTAGTGAAAACTGACTGGAAACGTTTGTTCATTATTTCTGCTTGCATTGTTGCATCCTTAAAGACCTCTCCTTCTACTTTCAGTTTGGTGATTCCTTCCTTTTGTTTCAGTTTGCCATTAACAGATCTATAAAACAGTTTGGGTTCATCCTTGCATTTGTCTATTATACCTTTTTTAAAATTCCTTTCTTCTTCTCTATGTATTCTTGTGTATTCATTTCTTATTCTTTTATATTCTTCCTTTGTTCTGTTGTTACCTCTTTTTCTCCAGTTGTTTCACACCTTATCTCTCTGTTTTTTTGCTATCATACACCTTCTGTTAAACCACTCCTTTTTCCTGTTTTCTTTCCCTCTTACTCTTGGTACAAATTTTTGCACTCCCATATTATAGAGGTCTAGAAAGATATCCCACTTCCTCTGTATCTCTCTTGTTTCTCTGAATTTTCTCCAATCCACATTTTCAAAAAAGTTTCTCAATCCTGTAAAATTTGCTTTCCCAAAGTTGTATCTTCCCTGTCTATGAAGCTCGTCTCTTGGCTCGACATTCCCTATTAACATCTGGAACTCAAATACCACGTGATCACTTTTTCCTAAAGGACAGAGATATTTCAATGATTCTATTACATCAGGTTCTTTGGTGAACAGTAAATCTAACCTTGCTGGTGTGTCCTCACCTCGAAACCGTGTCTCTTCTTTGACCCATTGCGTCATCACATTATTCATTATTATATTTAATTACATAGTGCACCACGAATCCTCGCCGCCTCCCGAGTACCATTCCTCCCAGTTCACCTCTTTACAATTAAAGTCACCCACCAAAATTATATTATTGCTTTTCTCAATTATTTTTTGCAAATAGCTAGCCATATCTGACAACATCTCATGGTATTCGTCATCCTTCCATGCTCTCGTCTTTGGGGGAACATACACTACCGCCATATCTCACTTAACATTCTCTCCAGTTTCTAATTTCATATATATCACTTCAGCCCTGCCTTCTCCCATTTCCACAGTATCTACATTTATGTTGTTCTTCACTGCTATCATCACTCCTCCTCCCTTTTTTTCTTTTCTTTCTTTTCTCCACAGTTTGTATTTACCATTTCTCAAATGAACATCAATATCTTCTCTTAATTTGGTCTCTACAAAGCACTGACATCAGGTTCATGCTCTCTCAAGAAATCGTTAATTTCGATCCTTGTCGATATGAAACCATCCACATTAGTATATATCACCTTCAAATTATTTTTGACGTTTTTAATACCCTCTTCTCTCCTACTCTTTGTCCGTACCACTTCCTCAACTTCTGATATTTTCCAGCCATCCCCCTTAGTTTCCTTCACTTCTATTTCCTTAAATACCACTTCCTTACTTTCATATGCAATACTCTCCAAAAAAAAGTATTACATTCTTCCTCTGTCCTCTTATCATTTTTTTCCTTTACTTCTTCCTTTAATGATTTTAAAACTTCTCTTTCTTCTTTATTCAGATCTTTTCTTATTATAACATTTTCCATCCCCGCCTCTTTGCTTAATTTCCAGGTCACTTTAAGTATCTCATTTATTACACTTTCTGATGTAAACTTGACTCTCATTGGTCTTGTTTCCCCTTTCTTATAAGGCCCTATCCTCCTTACTTCCTCAATTTCTTTTACCCACTTGTCTCCTTTGGGGTCAATCTTGCCTAATATTCCTCTCACCAGGTTCGTGTCTCTCTCGAGTCTTACGAACCTAACCTTTTCTTCCTCTTCCCTGTTTCCAAATATTACCACACATCTGTTCCTTTCTACAGTTTCTCTCACTATTTTCTCTTTTTTCTTCAGTATTTTCACTACATTTTCTTCTATTTTTTTCTTGTTCATTTCCCTTTCTTCCTGGATGATCTCTCTTAAGCTGACCACTTCTTTTTGTTCTTCTTCTACGTGTGCCCACTTTGCCTTATGCTCTTCTAATACACTACTCACCTTCCCCGTTTTATTAGTACTCTCTTCTAGTTTCCTCCTCAGTTCAACATTTTCACACTTCAAATTTCTAATCTCTTCGTTCGCTGTTTCATTGGATTGGATTAGTCTCTGTATGGTAGTATCCGTATTTTCAGACACATCCTTTATCACTAGATTCCCTACTTTCTTTTCATGTTCACTAATCCTCATAATTAATGTTTTAACCAGGTCCATGACATTGGTATTTGTATCAAATCCTTGAAATTTGAGTCCCTCATTGTTTACATTTTCGGCCATGTTTGATTTTAAGTACTAATATAGCTGTTACCGAAAATAAACTACAAACATTCATGTATACTGTAGCCAATAAATCTGTACATTTTTGGTAGTCTATTAACTTTCATTATTTTAAATTTAAAACAAGACCTTAGGAGCAGGACAGACAAAATTCCTGAAACTACTTAAGGTTAGCAGCGATGGCTGGGACGTCTGCTCTCTCCGGCTGTTCTTACCTTACCTAATTGTACCTTTACAGGAATGAGTCAAGGTCGTACTGTCCCGTGTCTTAAACCATTTTTATCGTACGTATCCTTAAATTTGTGAATTGTTTTGGCACACACTATTTCATTCGGTAGTGCATTCCATTGATCAATTGCTCTATTTGGGAAACTGAATTTCCTTAAGTCTTTATCACCTCTCCTTATGCAGTTTTTTGCAGTGTCCTCTTGCTGATGCTTCTCCATATGTTAAGTAATCATTTATGTCTATTTTCTCCTTTCCTGATATGCACTTATATAGCATTATCATGTCACCTCTTTTCCTTCTCCCCTGTAGTGTTGGTAGATTCGGTTTATTTAGTCTTTCTTCGTAGCTTAGGTCCCTTAAGCTTGGTATCCATCTTGTAGCGGCCCTTTGAACTTTTTCGGTCTTGTCTATATGCTTTTTGAGATGAGGACTCCAGACTGCTGATGCATATTCCAGGGTTAGTGAATGAATGATGTTATTATCCTTCTTAGCATGTCTTCATTTATGTATGTGAATGCTATTCTCATATTTGCAAGCAGTGTATACATGTTCCGTACCTTCTCGCTGATGTGGTCAGCCGGAGATAGTCTGTTATTGATAATCACACCTAGGTCTTTCTCTCTTTCTGATGTGTATAGGGTTTTATTTCCTAACTTATAATCCCAATCAGGTCTTTTTCCACTTTTACCAAACTTGATTACATGACACTTGTCCACATTGAATTCCATTTGCCATGTAGTACTCCATTCATGAAGTTTTTTAAATTCTTCTTGTAGCTCTTTACAAGAGTCTGTGTTAGTAATTCTCCTTTGTATTTTTGCATCATCTGCAAACATATTCAGATAGCTCTCATTTCCAGTGTTACTGTTTATATCATTTATATACACTAAAAACATGATTGGTGCCAGCACTGAACCCTGTGGTACTCCACTAGTCACTTCTTTCCATGATGAATAGTTTCCTCTTAGTACTGTCCTCATTTCTCTTTTTATGAGAAAGTCTTGCATCCAACAAAACAGTTTGCCTGGAATTCCTCCTTGATGGTACAGTTTCCATAAAAGTCTTTGGTGTGGTACTGTGTCAAAAGCTTTCTTGAAATCTAAATAGATACTGTCCACCCATCCTTCCCTTTCCTGTATTGTGTTTGTTACTCTGTCATAGTAGCTCAACAGATTAGTAACACATGATTTTCCTTTTCTGAAACCAAACTGTCTTTCTGTTATCATACTGTGTTCTTCTAGATGATTTACCCAAGCTTTTCTTATAAGTTTTTCTAATACCTTGTTTACAACACTGGTCAGTGATACTGGTCGGTAGTTGAGTGGATTTTGTCTATTTCCTTTCTTGAGTAAGGGGACAATATTTGCTTTTTTCCAAATATCAGGTAGTTTACCTTGACTCAAGGATTTCTTGAAAATTAAAAATAATGGTTTACTTAACTTCTTTGCACATTCTCGTAATACCCAACATGAAATTTCATCAGGACCACTTGCTTTTCCTCTGTCTAATCTACTTAACTCCTCCTGTATTACTTTTTCTGCTATTTGTATATCTGGTACTATGTGTGGATATGCATGTTCCACATAGTCCCTCTCAAAATTTTTTTCTTCTGTAAAAACTAATTGGAAATTTTTATTTAGTGCTTCACAAATATCTTTCTCTTGTGTATAAGTGATTCCCTCGTCCGTAATGGATTGTATTATATCTTTTACTTTGGTTTTGCTTCTGATATAACTGTAAAACAGCTTTGATTGATCACTACTTTTATTTATTATATCCTCCTCAAACTGTTTTTGGGCTTCCATCCTTATTCTTGTTTAGTCGTTTCTTGCCTGTTTGTAATTATTATACACCCTTTCACTACTATGTCTTCTGTATCTATTCTGGTATATATATATATATATATATATATATATATATACAGAGAGTGAGGGAGAGATACACTGACTTAAATGCGAGTGACAGCGATGGCTGCTATCCAACACCTCACCCTGAGGCTGCTAATAAAACACTAATGTCTCAAACGAACTCCAATGACTAATATACAGTACAGTATGGTGAATGAGCCGACCAAAGTTACCAGTTAGTATTATTGATTTTATACTAACAGTTCGGTATTTCATTTGGTTTGGATTAGGCATAATTATACTAATTCATCATAATTTCATAAAAGAAGATCATATCTAATGTAATAATAATTTTCTAAAAACGGGAAATTTTAGATAGTTTGCACAAAAAGCAGGACATTTTATTCACAACTAAAAAAAAAAACGGGATATTAAAAAAAAAAAAAAAAAAAAAAAAAAAAAAAGCGAGATATTCCCACCTAAAGGCTGGAGTCTGGTAGCCTTATCCACGTGTTGACAATCTGGGCTTAACTCAGTCTTGATGGCTCTGCACTAATATTTGATCTGTCACGTCAGTATACTTCTCTCATGATATCACCACCTTTCTAAAGCTTGTTATCTGACGCCACTATACAAGGTGTAATGCAGCTCTATCTGCCGAATAGTAACTCCTTTTATGATGCCCTGAATGAAAGAAAGTAGACAAATTATGTGGCCACAACTTTGCATTTCATTCTCCCTCCCCTGCCTACCCTCCCTCATCTCCCTCACTCCACCCAAGAACCATCGGTCATTCCCCCACCCACCTGCCTTTCTCTCTCTGGCCCCTCCCTCTCATTCCCTCTTACCCCAGTGTGACTTTCCATTCGTAAGGGAGCCAGCCTGAGGCACGGGGTACGGGAGGATAGGTGAATATTTATGGCCACGACTTTACATGCATGACATACCCACACCCCACACACCACAGATACACATAGCTTCCTATGCAGATGACATAACACTTACATGTACACACCAAAATGCAAACACAGCCACACACATCCTCCAACCTTACCTGAACACACTACACAAATGGTTCACCAGAGACAGGCTCAAAATAGCCCCAGCCAAATCTGCAGAGACCCTTCTCATAAACTGGACAGCAGAACACAGTCACATTCCACACCTCACCATAAACAACACTCCCCTACCACACACACACACACACACACACACACACACACGAACAGCCGGAGAGAGCGGATGTCCCAGCCATCGCTGCTAACCTTAAGTAGTTTCAGGAATTTTGTCTGTCCTGTCTCCTAAGGTCTTGATTTAAATTCAAAATAATGAAAGTTAATAGACTACCAAAAATGTAAAGATTTGTTGACTAGATTGTACATGAATGTTTGTAGTTTTTTTTCGGTAACAGCTGTTTTGGTATTTAATCAACAGCAAACATGGCCGAAAATATAAACAATGAGGGTCTAGAATTTCAAGGATTTGATGCTAATACCAATGTCATGGACCTGGTTAAAACATTAATTATGAGGATTAGTGAAATCGAAAAGAAAGTAGAGAATCTAGTGATGAAGGATGTGTCAGAAAATACGGAAACTACCATACAGAGTCTGATCCAGTCCAATGAAACAGCCAACGAAGAGATTAGGAATTTGAAGCAGGAAAATGTTGAACTAAGGAGGAAACTAGAATCTATCTATCTATCTATCTATTGCCAGACGCCTCAATCCCGTTTGGGGTGGCCACAAACAAATCGCCTCCAAGTCGCCCTGTCCCCCGCCATTTCACTGCCCTGCTCCCAACTCACACTCCCCTCTCTCATATACCTCTCCATCCCATCCCTCCATCTCATCCTCGGTCTCCCCCTCCCTCTTCCACCCTCCACCTTACTCATATACACTCTCTTTGTCAGTCTTTCACCCTCCATCCTCTCCACATGGCCAAACCACCTCAGTGTGTTCCTCACAATGCTTCCTATCACATCCACATCCACACCACAACGCTCCTTTATATCCTCATTCGTCAGCCTGTCTCTCCACGTGACTCCACAGGCTCCTCTTAAATAACTCATTTCCACTGCTCTCACTCTTGACTTGTGTCCTTCCAACAATGTCCAAGCTTCACTTCCGTATGTTAGAGTTGGTATCACAATACTGTCTTGTAGTAACTTTTTTACTTCCATGCTCACTTCCCTGTTTCTTATCACTGCTTTCAAGGAACCGGCAACCTTTCTTCCCTGCTGTACCCTTTCAAGCACTTCACCCTCCAAACCTCCATCCTTACTCATCACACTACCCAAATACTTAAACGTACTCACATTTTCCAATTCCTCACCATCCAACCTCACTGTACATTCACTGACTTCACCTCTCTCAAAGACCATCACTTTACTCTTCCCTACATTCACCTTTAGGTTCCGTTTCTTACACACTCTCCCAAACTCATCCACCAAGCCTTGCAGCTCCCCTTCGTCTTCACTCAACAACACAGTATCATCTGCAAACAACAGTACAGGGAGTTTCCAAACACTATCCTCTCTCACCAGGGCCACTCCAACATCCACTACCCTACCTTGTACCTCTTTTATTACCCCATCCATGTACAGATTGAACAACCATGGAGACATGACACATCCCTGTTTCAACCCAACTTTCAAAGAGAAAAATTCACTTAGTTCACCATCCACACGCACTGCAGCCTTCGCACCATCGTACATACTATTCACAGCATTCAACAACTTCCCATCTACTCCATATATTCTTAACACTTTCCACAATCCTTGTCTATCCACCCTGTCATATGCTTTCTCCAAATCCATGAAAGCCGCATACAACTTCTTTCCCTTCTCTAGAAACTTTTCCACTAAAGATCTAAGAATGAATATCTGATCTACACAACCTCTTCCCTTCCTAAAGCCTCCCTGTTCTTCTCCAACTAATTTCTCTGTTCTTTCTCTAACTCTGTCTATAAGTATCCTACCATACACTTTTCCTATTATACTAAGAAGACAAATGCCCCTATGATTACCACACACTTCTTTTTCCCCTTTTCCTTTGTACAAGGGAATAATTATACCTGAGTTCCAATCCTCCGGGACTCTACCTTCCTCCCAGGCCAATCTGCACATCTTCCACATCCATTCTACTACTATCTCTCCCCCATGCTTCAGCATTTCACCACACACTCCATCAATTCCTGGGGATTTCCCCAATTTAACTTTCTTCATTGCTTCCACAACTTCTATCCTACTGATTTCTTCCTGTCTTCTTACCTCCCTAGTTCTCCCAGCCTTTCCCCAGCCACTTATACTCGCATTACTTCCATCCTCTACGTTCAACAATTCCTTAAAGTGTTCTCTCCATCTGCTCACTTTTTCTCCCTTCTCCACTAGTAATCTACCATTTTTATCTTTCACTCCCCTGCTAACTTCACTTCCACCCTGTCTTACTCTTTTCACTTCTCTCCAGAACATTTTCTTACAGTCCCTCCACTTTACACTCAAATTCCTTCCAAATTCCTCATCCACTCTCTTCTTACTCTCTCTTACTAATCTTTTCACCTCTCTCTTCCTTTCCACATATAACTCTCTCTTCCGCCTCTCAACTTCTTCCACGCCCCTATTTCTCATCCATTCATTGTATGCTTTCTTCTTTTGTGCCACTGCCCTTTTCACCTCTTCAGTCCACCACGCTGTTCCTTGCACCCCCCTCCGTCTTCTCTTCCTTCCACACACCACATCACATGCTGCACATATTTCTTCTGTAAATATCTTACACACACCTTCCACATCACTTGCTGCACATATTTCTTCTTAGAAGAACATAAGGCAAAGTGGGCACACGTAGAAGAAGAACAGAAATAAGTGGTTAGCTTAAGAGAGATCATCCAGGAAGAAAGGGAAATGAACAAGAAAGAAATGGAAGAAAATGTAGTGAAAATACTGAAGAAAAAAGAGAAAATAGTGAGAGAAACTGTAGAAAGGAACAGATGTGTGGTAGTATTTGGGAACAGGGAAGAGGAAGAAAAGGTCAGGTTCGTAAGACTCGAGAGAGACACGAACCAGGTAAGAGGAATATTAGGCAAGATTGACCCCGAAGGAGACAAGTGGGTAAAAGAAATTGAGGAAGTAAGGAGTGTAGAGCCTTATAAGAAAGGGGAAACAAGACCAATGAGAGTCAAGTTTACATCAGAAAGTGTAACAAATGAGATACTTAAAGTGACCTGGAAATTAAGCAAAGAGGCGGGGATGGAAAATATTATAATAAGAAAAGATCTGAATGAAGAAGAAAGAGAAGTTTTAAAATCATTAAAGGAAGAAGTAAAGGAAAAAAATGATAAGAGGACAGAGGAAGAATGTAATGCTTTTTTTTGGAGAGTATTGGATATGAAAGTAAGGAAATGGTATTTAAGGAAATAGAAGTGCAGGAAACTAAGGGGGATGGTTGTGAAAGATCAGAAGTTTAGGAGTGGTACGGACAGAGAGTAGGAGAGAAGAGGGTATTAATAATGTCAAAAATAATTTGAAGGTGATATATACTAATGTGGATGGTTTCATATCGACAAGGATCGAAATTAATGATTTCTTGAGAGAACATGAACCTGATGTCATGTGCTTTGTAGAGACCAAATTAAGAGAAGATAATGATGTTCATTTGGGAGATAGTAAATACAAACTGTGGAGAAAAGACAGAAAAGAAAAAAAGGGAGGAGGAGTGATGATGGCAGTGAAGAACAACATAAATGTAGATACTGTGGAAATGGGAGAAGGCAGGGCTGAAGTGATATATATGAAATTAGAAACTGAAGAGAATGTTAAGAGAGATATGGCGGTAGTGTATGTTCCCCCAAAGACGAGAGCATGGAAGGATGACGAATACCATGAGATGTTGTTATATATGGGTAACTACTTGTAAAAAATAATTGAGAAAAGCAATAATATAATTTTGGTGGGCGACTTTAATTGTAAAGAGGTGAACTGGGAGGAATGGTACTCGGGAGGCGGCAAGGATTCGTGGGGCACTATGTTATTAAATATAATAATGAATAATGTGATGACGCAATGGGTCAAAGAAGAGACACGGTTTCGAGGTGAGGACACACCAGCAAGGTTAGATTTACTGTTCACCAAAGAACCTGATGTAATAGAATCATTGGAATATCTCTGTCCTTTGGGAAAAAGTGATCACGTGGTCATTGAGTTCCAGATGTTAATAGGAAACGTCGAGCCAAGAGACGAACTTCATAGACAGGGAAGATACAAATTTGGGAAAGCAAATTTTACAGGATTGAGAAACTTGGAAAGCAAATTTTACAGGATTGAGAAACTTTTTTGAAAATGCGGATTGGAGAAAATTCAGAGAAACAAGAGAGATACAGAGGAAGTGGGATATCTTTCTAGACCTCTATAATTTGGGTGTGGAAAAATTTGTACCAAGAGTAAGAGGGAAAGAAAACAGGAAAAAGGAGTGGTTTAATAGAAGGTGTATGATAGCAAAAAAAGAGAGAGATAAGGCGTGGAACAATTGGAGAAAGAGAGGTAACGACAGAACAAAGGAAGAATATAAAAGAACAAGAAATGAATACACAAGAATACGTAGAGAAGAAGAAAGGAATTTTGAAAAAGGTATAATAGACAAATGCAAGGATGAACCCAAACTGTTTTATAGATTTGTTAATGGCAAACTGAAACAAAAGGAAGGAATCACCAAACTGAAAGTAGAAGGAGAGGTCTTTAAGGATGCGGCAATGCAAGCAGAAATAATGAACAAACGTTTCCAGTCAGTTTTCGCTAAAAAAAGGAGCTTGTGGAAGGGGAGGGAGTGATTAGAAATGTTCCGGTGATGAAAGATATAAAAGTGGAGGTACGGGAAGTGTATAAATTACTGGAAACTCAAGATGCGAGGAAAGCCCCAGGACCTGATGGAATTTCTAATTGGGTACTGAAGGAATGCAGAGAACAACTGGCAGATAAAATTCACAGCTTAATTGTATGCTCACTGGAAGAGGGGAAAGTGCCAAAAGAATGGAAGAGGGCAAATGTGGTACCAATTTACAAGGGAGGAAACAGGGAAGAACCCCTGAATTATAGACCAGTGTCTCTAACCAGCATGGTCGCAAAATTGTGTGAGAGAATTCTGAAAGACAGATGGATAAAATACCTGGAAGAGATGAATATTTTGGCTGAATGTCAGTTTGGATTCAGAAGTGGAAGGTTATGTGTTTCTAACTTGTTGAGCTTTTACTCAAGAGCGATTGATGTGGTACAGGAGAGAGATTGTTGGGTGGATTGTGTGTACTTAGACTTAGAGAAGGACTTTGACAAGGTACATCTTAAGAGACTAATGTGGAAACTAGAATATATAGGAGGACTAAAGGGGAAACTTCTGGAATGGATGATAGACTTTTTGAGAGACAGACAAATGAGGACAGTAATAAAGGAAAAAATGTCTGGATGGAGAGAAGTAACAAGTGGAGTCCCTCAAGGCTCAGTGTTGGCGCCAGTAATGTTCCTGATTTACGTAAATGATATGGTAGATGGAGTGAACATTTATGCAAGTCTGTTTGCTGATGATGTAAAGATCTTGAGGAAGATAGAGGTTGAGGAGGATTGTAAAATACTGCAGGAGGATTTGGATAGGATACACAATTGGAGCCGGACGTTGGAAATGAAATTTAATGTAAAGAAATGTAAAATATTGGAAATGGGTAAAAGTACCAGGAGACCATCACTGAATTATTTTTTGGGTAATGAATTAATCACAAAAAGGAGAGAAGAGAAAGATTTGGGAGTGCTGGTCCAAGATAGTTTGTCACCAGAAAAGCACATTAAGAAGATAGTTGGGGAGATTTATAAACTCTTGACTAACATAAGAGTAGCATTTCATTATATGGATGAGGAAATGATGAAAAAATTGATAGTGGCCATGATCCGCCCCAGGTTAGAATATGCAGCGGTAGTGTGGTCCCCACCCAAATAGAAAGACATAAACAAGATTGAGAGAATACAAAGAACAGCAACCAAGATGGTCCCCAGTCTGACAGACCTGTCATACAGAGAGAGGCTGGAAAAACTGGATTTGCCTTCGTTAGAGGAAAGGAGAAAGAGGGGAGACATGATTGCGGTGTTCAGGACCATGGTGGGAGTAGATAAAATTGACAAAGAAGATCTGTTTGTATGGGATAAGAGAGCAACAAGAGGACACGGAATGAAATTGAAAAAGTCAAGCTGCTTGAAGGATATCAAGAAATATAGCTTTCCTTACAGAAGTATAGACTTATGGAATAGCCTGGACAAGGAGATCGTCCAGTCTAAAAACTTAAACGAGTTTAAAGCTAAATTCGACTTACTGAGAAACAGCGACGGAAACCCACGAGCATAGTACATTCCGTGTATATCACAATTAGGTATATTAGGTAAATACTTAAATGTTTGGAACGACTTAGACAAAGAGGTGGTGCATGAGAAAAACATTCATGTGTGTAAAGGTAGACTTGATAAATGTGGATATGGAGACAGGACAACACGAGCATTGCTCAATTCCTGTATACTACAAGTAGGTAAATACACACACACACACACACACACACACACAGTTTGTTTAGACTACAACAACACGGGGATTGTAAGTATATACTTTGCATTTTTATTATTACAAAATGGATACATACTTTAGTAAAGCAACTTTGGAAAAGAAAAGGGATAAAAGTAAAAAGCAAAATGATGATTTCTACCAAGAACTGGTTGAAGTGGAGACTCACAATAGACTGGTTGAACGTGTAAACAAACTAGAAATGGCTTTCAAAAATGAAATATGATGAAATAAAGAAACAGATGCACTTGCAAAAGGAAGAAATAGAGAAACTAGGAAGGGAGGCCAATAAGAAAGACACAACCATCAGTGAACTAACAGTGGAATTGAGTACACTTAGGAAGAAAGTGAGTGAAATGGCAAGTACAGTAGTCAGTCACGAGAGTGTTATGGAAGATTTAAAAAATGACACAGAGACAATTAGGCAAGTAAGCAGTCTTATTGACCAGAGCAGTGATATTGAGGAGAAGATAACACAGGTGAATGAAGCTGTGCAAAGCTACAAAAATGATGTGGAAACCACGTATGCTGAAATGGTGAAAGTCAAGGAAGACTTAGAAACAAGGGTGGAGGAAAAAAGCATTAAAAAGGAAATGAAAAGAATAATCCAAAACAATCCAAAGTTAGTCAGAGATTCAGTAGATATAAACAAATCTATAGTAATCACTGGTATAGAAGAGGAAGATCTAAAAAACAAGATCACAAGAGACAAAATGGAGATGGCAAATGTAATGAGCTTACTGAAGGAAGTATCAGAGGAAATCTGAAGTAAAGACATAGAGGAACACAAAAGGTTAGGGAAATATGAGAAAAGCATGACAAGACCTCTAAAGGTGACTTTCCAGAGTGTAAACACTGTGGAAGAGATACTAAAAAATACAAAGAATCTTATGGAAAAAGAGGAGTTCAAAAATGTATGGATAAAAAGATGCCTAACACAAGACGAACTGGAATTACTGAAAGAGAAAAGGGAGGAAGCAAAAACAAAAAATGAGGGAAGATCGGAAGAGGAGAAGAAGAAGTTTTTTTACAAAGTAATAGGATTGCAGGTACGAAAGTGGTACACAAACAGGATGGATTAAAAAGGAGGAAGGTAGTAGAACCATGTCATGACAAGTATATAAACAAGAAGATAAAGTTGATGTACCCAAATGTGCATGTAATGGTATCTAAATTACTAGAGATGAATGATTATGTCAGAGAAAATGAACCACAAATAGTATGCCTAACTGAAACAAAATTAACACCAAGGATATCCAATGATATACTAAACTTAGAGGAATACAGTATATGGACAAGAGACAGAAATTTAAAAAAAGGAGGAGGAATTATAATATTAACTAAGAAAAATCTAAAAGTCAATGAAATAAACCTAGATATACCATCACAAGTAGAACTGATTGCAGTAGAGATCAGCACATCTGAAGGTAAAGTTATTGTAGCCAATTTGTACATGCCACCCAGATCAAACACATGGGAAAGAGATGAATATGAGGACCTGGCAGAGAGTACAATTCAGAGTTTAAGATCATTACTACATAAAATGGAAGAGAAATCAGAAAGAATTATACTAACTGGGGATTTCAATACAAATATAAATTGGAATACTCTAGATATAATTAGCCAAGAAAGCTGTTGGGACCAAAAGCTCCTGGATCTCGTACAAGAGTTCTTCCTAACGCAACATGTGAGGGAAACCACCAGAAAAAGAGGACTTGATGTACCTTCAGTGCTAGATCTAATATTTACTAGGCAGGAAAATGATATTGACAGTTTAATATATCACCCTCCACTCGGCAAAAGCGATCATACAGTACTAAATTATAACTTCAGGATAGCATATGACATAGTAAACAGCAATGACAGTTACAAAAAGAGCCTAAAATATAAAAAGGGAAATTATCAAGACCTAGAGAAGTATTTCTTAGAAGTTGATTGGGAAAATGAGCTTAGAGGACAAGATTTAAATGCTGTATATAAAAAATTCTGTGAATTTTATGAAATAGGAGTCCAGAAGTACATCCCACAGCACAAAGAAGCAGATAAGAAAATACAGAAATGGTTCAATACAGAATGTAAAAAATCAGAAGAAAGAAGAGATTTGTTGTGGAATAGATACAGAAGACATAATAGTGAAAGGGCGTATAATAATTACAAACAGGCAAGAAACGATTATACAAGAATAAAGAGGGAAGCCCAAAAACAGTTTGAGGAGGATATAATAAATAAAAGTAGCGATCAACCAAAGCTGTTTTACAGCTATATCAGAAGCAAAACCAAAGTAAAAGATATAATACAATCCATTATGGACGAGGGAATCACTTATACACAAGAGAAGGATATTTGTGAAGCACTAAATAAGAATTTCCAATTAGTTTTTACAGAAGAAAAAAATTTTGAGAGGGACTATGTGGAACATGCATGTCCACACATAGTACCAGATATACAAATAGCAGAAAAAGTAATACAGGAGGAGTTAAGTAGATTAGACAGAGGAAAAGCAAGTGGTCCTGATGAAATTTCATGTTGGGTACTACGAGAATGTGCAAAGGAGTTTAGTAAACCATTATTTTTAATTTTCAAGAAATACTTGAGTCAAGGTAAACTACTTGATATTTGGAAAAAAGCAAATATTGTCCCCTTATTCAAGAAAGGAAATAGACAAAATCCACTCAACTACCGACCAGTATCACTGACCAGTGTTGTAAGCAAGGTATTAGAAGAGCTTATAAGAAAAGCTTGGGTAAACCATCTAGAACACAGTATGATAACAGAAAGACAGTTTGGTTTCAGAAAAGGAAAATCATGTGTTACTAATCTGCTGAGCTACTATGACAGAGTAACAAACACAATACAGGAAAGGGAAGGATGGGTGGACAGTATCTATTTAGATTTCAAGAAAGCTTTTGACACAGTGTGTAGATCAGATATTTGTTCTAAGATGTTTAGTGGAGAAGTATCTAGAGAAGGGAAGGAAAGTGTATGCTGCCTTTATGGACTTGGAGAAAGCTTATGACAGAATAGATAGGCAAGGTATGTGGAAGGTATTAAGAATATATGGAGTGGAGGGGAAATTGTTGAGTGCTGTGAAGAGTATGTACGAGGGAGCTAGGGCTATGGTGCGAGTGGATGGTGAGCTGAGTGAGTTCTTTGATCTCAATGTGGGACTGAAACAGGGGTGTGTGATGTCTCCATGGCTGTTTAATATATATATGGATGGGGTTGTAAAGGAGGTGCAGGGCAGTGGATGTGGGGGTGGCCCTAATGAATGAGGGTGAGATTTGGAAGCTTCCGGTGTTGCTGTTTGCTGATGATACAGTATTGTTGAGTGAAGATGAATGGGAGTTGCAAGGTTTGGTGAATGAATTTGGGACAGTGTGTAGGAGGAGGAAGCTGAAAGTTAATGTAAACAAAAGTAAAGTTATGGTGTTTGAGAGGAATGAAGTCACAGAGTGTGCAGTGAGGTTGGATGGTGAGGATATGGAGAATGTGAGTGCATTCAAGTACTTGGGTAGTGTGATGAGTAAGGATGGAACCTTGGGGGATGAAGTACGTGAAAGGGTAAAGCAGGAAAGAAAGGTTGTTGGTACACTGAAAGCAGTGATGAGAAATAGGGAGGTGAGTATGGAAGTTAAGAAGTCACTGCATGACAGTATTGTGATCCCTACCCTGACGTATGGAAGCGAGGCGTGGACCTTGCAAGAGGGGAACAAGTCAAGAGTGAGAGCAGTGGAAATGAGTTACTTGAGAGGAGCATGTTGAGTGACGTGGAGGGACAGGTTGACGAATGAAGAAGTGAAGGAACGTTGTGGGGTTGATGTGGATGTGGTTGAAAAGATTAGGAGAAATACACTGAGGTGGTTTGGGCATGTGGAGAGAATGGAGAATGAAAGACTGACTAAGAGGGTGTATGTAGGTGAGGTGGAGGGAGGGAGAGGGAGGGGTAGACTGAGCATGAGGTGGAGGGATGGAGTTGAGAGGTATATGAGGGAGGGGGGGGTGAGTTGGGGGGAGGGGAGTCAAATGGTGGGTGACAGAGTGACTTGGAGCGTTTTGTCTGCGGCCACCCTTTGCGGGATTAGGGCGTCGTGCTATGGATAGATAGATTTTGACACAGTACCACACCAAAGACTTTTATGGAAACTGTACCATCAAGGAGGAATTCCAGGCAAACTGTTTTGTTGGATGCAAGACTTTCTCATAAAAAGAGAAATGAGAACAGTACTGAGAGGAAACTTCTCATCATGGAAAGAAGTGACTAGTGGAGTACCACAGGGTTCAGTGCTGGCACCAATCATGTTTTTAGTGTATATAAATGATATAAACAGTAACACTGGAAATGAGAGCTATCTGAATATGTTTGCAGATGATGCAAAAATACAAAGGAGAATTACTAACACAGACTCTTGTAAAGAGCTACAAGAAGAATTAAATAAACTTCATGAATGGAGTAGTACATGGCAAATGGAATTCAATGTGGACAAGTGTCATGTAATCAAGTTTGGTAAAAGTGGAAAAAGACCTGATTGGGATTATAAGTTAGGAAATAAAACCCTATACACATCAGAAAGAGAGAAAGACCTAGGTGTGATTATCAATAACAGACTATCTCTGGCTGACCACATCAGCGAGAAGGTACGGAATATGTATACACTGCTTGCAAATATGAGAATGGCATTCACATACATAAATGAAGACATGCTAAGAAGGATAATAACATCATTCATTAGACCAACCCTGGAATATTCATCAGTAGTTTGGAGTCCTCATCTCAAAAAGCACATAGACAAGATTGAAAAAGTTCAAAGGGACGCTACAAGATGGATACCAAGCTTAAGGGACCTAAGCTACGAAGAAAGACTAAATAAACTGAATCTACCAACACTACATGAGCAAAGGAAAAGAGGTGACATGATAATGCTATATAAGTGCATATCAGGGAAGGAGAAAATAGACATAAATGATTACTTAACACATGGAGAAGCATCAGGAAGAGGACACTGCAAAAAACTGCATAAGAAGAGAGGTGATAAAGATGTAAGGAAATTCAGTTTCCCAAACAGAGCAATTGACCAATGGAATGCACTACCGAATGAAATAGTGTGTGCCAAAACAATTCACAAATTTAAGGATATGTACGATAAATATGGTTTAAGACACGGGCCAGTACGAACTTGACTCATTCCTGTAAAGATACAATTAGGTAAGAACACACACACACACACACACACACACACACACACACACACACACACACACACACACACACACACACACACACACACACACACACACACACTACCAGATGTACAAATAACAGAAAAAGTAATACAGGAGGAGTTAAGTAGATTAGACAGAAGAAAAGCAAGTGGTCCTGATGAAATTTCATGTTGGGTATTACGAGAATGTGCAAAGGAGTTTAGTAAACCATTATTTTTAATTTTCAAGAAATCCTTGAGTCAAGGTAAACTACCTGATATTTGGAAAAAAGCATATATTGTCCCCTTATTCAAGAAAGGAAATAGACAAAATCCACTCAGCTACCGACCAGTATCACTGACCAGTGTTGTAAGCAGGGTATTAGAAAAACTTTTAAGAAAAGCTTGGGTAAATCATCTAGAAGAACACAGTATGATAACAGAAAGACAGTTTGGTTTCAGAAAAGGAAAATCATGTGTTACTAATCTGTTGAGCTACTATGACAGAGTAACAAACACAATACAGGAAAGGGAAGGATGGGTGGACAGTATCTATTTAGATTTCAAGAAAGCTTTTGACACAGTACCACACCAAAGACTTTTATGGAAACTGTACTATCAAGGAGGAATTCAAACTGTTTTGTTGGATGCAAGACTTTCTCATAAAAAGAGAAATGAGGACAGTACTAAGAGGAAACTACTCATCATGGAAAGAAGTGACTAGTGGAGTACCACAGAGTTCAGTGCTGGCACCAATCATGTTTTTAGTGTATATTAATGATATAAACAGTAACACTGGAAATGAGAGCTATCTGAATATGTTTGCAGATGATGCAAAAATACAAAGGAGAATTACTAACACAGACTCTTGTATTGAGCTACAAGAAGAATTAAATAAACTTCATGAATGGAGTAGTACATGGCAAATGGAATTCAATGTGGACAAGTGTCATGTAATCAAGTTTGGTAAAAGTGGAAAAAGACCTGATTGGGATTATAAGTTAGGAAATAAAACCCTATACACATCAGAAAGAGAGAAAAACCTAGGTGTGATTATCAATAACAGACTATCTCCGGCTGACCACATCAGCGAGAAGGTACGGAACATGTATACACTGCTTGCAAATATGAGAATAGCATTCACGTACATAAATGAAGACATTGTAAGAAGGATAATAACATCATTCATTAGACCAACCCTGGAATATGCATCAGTAGTTTGGAGTCCTCATCTCAAAAAGGACATAGACAAGATTGAAAAAGTTCGAAGGACGCTACAAGATGGATACCAAGCTTAACCCGCCCCGTCCCGTCGACGTATGGGTACGTTGCAACGATTTGCACTTGCCTGTCCCGGCGACGTATCAGTACGTTGTGCAATTGCAAGGTCCCTAATTTGCACAATTTTCAATTTTCGTGCGTCATTTTTCGTATGTATACACAGGACACCTTCCTCTATTCCTCTACAAGATGCCAAGCAGGGACATTGCTTTACACCGCATAACCTCCCCCCTCCCCCCCTCACGCCATTGTCTTGGCAAAGGACCTGTTACCAGTGACCTGGCTAGTAAAGATATTCAGGGCCAGAGTGATTCCCCAATCGATGACAATGTGGAGGACAATGTTTACATAGCGTTAGAAGAAGAAACAGCCAGAAATAATGATCAGGTAATGTGGCAAAAGAGGTCAGGTATGGTGATTAGTTAGTGAGTGAAACAATGCTTATAATGCCTTTATTACTGCTTGAAAACAATATACTCTCATACTACATATACATTCGTACCAAGTAAATAAATAAATATCGTTTATGAGTGGATAAAATAGTTACCCTCCCATAGAACTCGTTTTCTTTGGTGCCAGCATGTTAGAAAACCCAGTCAGGTAAGGAGGAACTCCTACCTGAATTGGGTATTTTAAACCTCAGGTGGGCGATTTCTCTATGAATTTTCGATGTTTCTCACCAAAAGCGAAGGTTTTGGCCAAAAAAAAAAAATTTCGAAAATACCTCGGGACTGGGGGATGTAGGAGGTGCGGAAAACCTCGGGACGTGACGGGTTAAGAGACCTAAGCTACGATGAAAGACTAAATAAACTGAATCTACCAACACTACATGAGCGAAGGAAAAGAGGTGACATGATAATGCTATATAAATGCGTATCAGGAAAGGAGAAAATAGATATAAATGATTACTTAACATATGGAGAAGCATCAGCAAGAGGACACTGCAAAAAATTGCATAAGAAGAGAGGTGATAAAGACGTAAGGAAATTCAGTTTCCCAAACAGAGCAATTGATCAATGGAATGCACTACCGAATGAAATAGTGTGTGCCAAAATAATTCACAAATTTAAGGGTATGTATGATAAATATGGTTTAAGACACGGGCCAGTACGAGCTTGACTCATTCCTATAAAGATACAATTAGGTAAGAACACACACACAAAATCCTTGGTGTAACATACAATTCATCAATGTCATTTTAACCAGAAATCACAAATACTAAAAATAAAATAACACCAAGACTCAATGCCTTGGGGTCACTTGCCCATACAACGTTTGGACACAACAAAGAAACCACCACCACAGTATATAAACAATATATACGTTCAGTGATGAATTATGCAAGCCCTGCTTGGGCTTCTACTCTCACTAAAACACACTACAACATTCTACATACCATACAGAACAAGGCCCTAAAAATAATCACAGGCTGCATAGCTACTACACCCACAGACCACCTTCTTCAAGAAACCAAAGTCCTCAAAGTCAAGGATCATCTAGATATGAGAGGCACCCAAATTCACACTGCAGCCTCCACAAACTCACACCATCCACTACACTACATGGTAGCACATCCACACACACCAAGGAACATCAAAACAACACCCAGCACACGATATCATACGCAGATACTGTCATGTCATCCCCCTCGGTCATCTCAGACCAGCATCCAGAAGCATATCCATACTGAAATCACTCGCTGCTCCCTTCAGTCACATCACCCCTCCATTCAGTCACTTAAAGACAACACACAGCTGCATGCACGGCCTCCTGATATCCACCCTTCTGATTCCTATCTCCCTCGTGAGGAAAGGGTCCACCTGGCCAGGCTGAGATGTGGTCATCATCCAGCACTCTTAAGTTACCAGGAGAGGCTGGATGACTCTGTCGCTGATGCCTGTCCAAGATGTAACACAGCACCCCGTACTATTAAGCACATTGTGGAAGACTGTATTACACAAAATCACCCATGTCAACAACACAATATACACTCCTTGAGAGCTCTGTGGGAAAGCCCGATCTCGGCCGTGGCCTTCCCAAGGGACTCGGGGCTGTTTGGCCAACTATCTAGGGAACAAGAAGTACTATTACTACTACTACATGCTGGAGGTGGAGCTGGAGTAGCAAGGATAAGAAGTGGTTGGAAGAAGTTTAGGCGGGTTGTTGCCCCTCCTGACACTGATAGGGCTCTTCCTCTGTACTAAGGGGTCCTTGTATGTGTTAGGAGTTCTGTGCTGTATGGTAGTGAGACTTGGAGAGTAACTGAGGGGGATACTTTCTTACTCATATGTACAGAGAAAAGAAATATTAGATTAATGCGTAATGCATCCTTGACAGGCCAGGAAGGGTTAAGACTATGAATAGAGAGTTGAGAGGAAGGATGAAATTTGAATTTGTTGATGTTGTAATGTGATTGGATAGATTGAGATGGTTTGGGCCTGTCGGGAGGATGAAGGAAGACAGCAGGGTGCAGAGGGTGAGAAATGTGAATTTTGGCGGTAGAGGTGCGAGAGGCAGATCGAAAAAGACCTAGGAAGAGGTCACACACTGTGACCTGAATGGTAAGGGATTGAATACAGAGGGTGCTAGAGTTCAGATAGTGTGGAGAGCCACTGTAAGGTTACCAAGGCTGATGCTTGCAAGCTTATTGGAGCCTTGATAAAGAAAACAAAACAAAACAAAGGATAATGACATCACATAACTTGTCCATTATTGCATCACGGCTTTGAATACAAAGTTTTTTATTTATTTTTATTTATTATTTTTTTTTGGCCAAGCTTATTATTTTTCAAGGTTCTAGGGGCTTCCCCAGCAACCCCTGTCCCCATACATTGCAGCATGTAGCAAGATGTCATGTTTCAGGAACTGAGTTACATATTATTATGCAATTTTGCACACACAGAAGGTAAGGGCCATGTTTGTTGATTTTCAAGGTTCATTTTGGCACCCTATACAGTAAACTGTCAGTTAACTGTCATTGCAATATCTGGCCCAATGCAATATCTGGCACTTTTTTGCTCAGCTCTATTAAAACAGTTTTCAATGAAATTAGGCAATATCTGGCTTAGGAACAGGAAGCAGTCAGTTCTCCAGCTCAGACATGGGACTCAGTTGGTGCACAGGCAGACCCCACAGTGCGCCAGTCAGTCATGATGCTTTTTGAGAGCAGCCCACCCAGTGCGCTGAGCCTACCGTTGCTCCTGTGGATGCCGTACACTGAGAATGCACAGTATCTGTACGCTCTGCTCTTGTGGCCCACGTGGTGGCAAAAACCTAGTGCTGTGACTTAGTCAGTGGCCTCCCACGCCTCTCTTGTTGCTGTAGTACTGTCACTAACCTTATGACCCCTCAGTGCTTTGTCTACTGTATAATGAGGACATATCTGTGTGTATTTACCTTCCATCGATGTTAACACTGAGTACAGTATGATTATTATTTTACAATAAAACCTCGCTATAACAGACCAATTGGGGCCCAAGCCATTCCAAAGAAAGCAAAATTCCGATAAAAGTGACATCCGGACTTCCCCTTGCTAACCCAGACTTTTTCTGATATATCAGACATTAGTCTGGATTGCACCAACGTTTTTTTAACTGTTTTCACTACCATGTCAGTACTGTATACTGTATTATTATACCGTCGCTACAGTAATCAGATGGTATAATATACAGGTATACTCCAGTATACAATACCCCTAGATGTGACACCCCAGCTTAGCGATGGGGGTAGCAATACCACCATACCCCACCTAAAGATGGCCAAACCCCGGTTTAATGATGGGTTTAGATTTTTTTTTTTTACTGATTTTGATGATATTTTAGGCTTAAATTGTGTGTTTAGGTTGATGTATGAACTCTTTCTTGACTTATATTAATGTGTTTTAGTCATAGGTGGGGTGAACATTGTCATTTTGGGGTACAGTTTACTAAGTTTGATTTTTCTGGACTTATATTTGACAATTTTCAAATTTTATTTTTGGGTTTAGGTGAGTTATAAACTGCGTTTAGGCTTAGTTTAGCTTTTTTTAAAGCAATTTGGGGGTTTAGGTGAGCTAGAAACTTGTTTTTGGACTCAGGTGGGTGGATTTAGGACTTGGTCGGGGGCAAACCCAAGGCTCAAAAACGTACCCCTATACTTTACGTGTTAAATCTACCCTGACATACGATATCCCACCTAGCACTGGGTTTTTACTTAACCAATTGCATCGTGAAACCGGTGTATACCTGTACTGTATATAATAGTACTGTACTGTACACTGATAAATATGTCTTTTATTACCTTATTGTGGTGAACGTAGCTGAAGTGGTCAGGCAGTCAGGACTGCATCTGGATTTAACGGACTTTTTCTGATACAGTATATAAGAATTTAATCCAGTAGCTCCTCGATTCTGATAAAAGTAATTCTGGTCTGTTCGATTATATCAAGATTTTATTGTATCATGTACTGTATTACTGTACAATATGTACTGCATCGGTTCTGTATTTTATGCATCATTTTAATCTTCTACTCATGGGTAGTATTGTAGAAAAGTTTTCTGGGTAGAGGTGTGAGACAGCGAGTAACACATTATCCAGCTCGACGGCAAATGGATAGCTGATTAGGGAAACCATGCAATATCCAACTTGGGGGTTGGCTGAATTATGCCGGATAATTGAGAGTTTACTGTTCTGTGATATGGCCTGGGGCACTTGACAATCAGCAAGTGGATGAGTGTAACCGTATGTTTTGCTGTTCATATTTCTGGTGAATACCCACTGCTTTTTAAGTGGGTTTAGAGTTAGGATGATTATTGTATGCTGGTGATAAGCCATAACTTACTCAGTATGTTTATCACAACCTGTACAGATTGCGAGCTGACAAGACAGCAGCAGGAACTGAAGAGGGCTTGGTGGACCTGACTATTGGAGGACTGTGGTGGCTGCGTGAAAGCATGGTGACGCTGGGGGTGATGGTGGAACTGGTCACCCTACTCACCAAACACTCTCCCCCCACCTACCCTCAGGAGACACCTGTCATTCAGGCTATCTCAGCACTTCATGATGTTTTTTCCTCCTTACATGTAAGCTATAATTTTTTTTACTGTAACTTCACTTTATGCTTTTGCATTAATATCCTTCCTCCTTCAGCCAGCTAGTCTTTCCTGCTGAATAAGATTATCTGATTATTGCCAGAATGGAAGAGAAAATAGAAAGATGCCCTTGGATTGATGGGGTCAAAAGTTTCATAATATTCCATTTAACCCACTAGACATATCCTAAACAGAATTTATTTTTCAGGCAATAGCAAAATTGAAGCAAAAATTTAAATGTAATGACCCCTTATGATTTTCTGCATGGAAAGTTGGAATATCCATAGTGTGCCCAGATTAAGATCCTTTATCTCCTGATTACCCAGTAAAAAAAAAAATCAGTGTTGCAATGCAACATTACCAGAGTGCTTAGTTTCCATTCTTTGAAACCCATCCCATTCACCTTCCAGGCACTGTTTAGTGATCTTCACTCTTCTAATTTCAAAAGGAGTTTTGATTTTGGGGGAGGAGATTTATTTTTGCTTTTGCAGGTATTTGTGTTCATATTCTTTATTATTTGTTGAGCCATGTACATGGGGAGAATGATAGGCCATCGAGGGGATGCCCCCCTCCTTTGGTTTCCTAGGATACAGCTTATTATCATTGCAAAGACAGCTGGGTTGGTTCATTCTGGATGGTTGCAAACTGTCTGATGCCTTGCTGCTCAGACACCACTGTGGGACTGGACACCCCCATTGACCAGACCACGTGGAGCACTATCTAAGAAGACGTCAATGCCTGTTTTGGGGACTTATGGATGTATCTGTCTTAATGATGGGGTTCCATTGCCCAGAACTGCACACATTAGGTTTTTTATTTTGTTATGCATGAAGGAATGAACCAAAGCCCAGGATCCCCTAAGATTGTTCTCTCCAAGGAAAAACAAAAACCACAAAACAAGAGCTCGATTCAAGATCCGACCATTTCATTTAGTGATACCTGGACACACTATGTTCAAAAGACTGGGGATCATAGACAGTAAAAAACACAGACAGAGGGAGACAGTTCCAGAGTTGACCTGTTGCATAAATGAAGGACTGGGAGTAGCGGTTAACTCTTGCATTAGGGAGTTGGACAGAAAAGGGATGAGAGTTTGTTGCTAGATGGGTGCTACACCCCCGTAGTAGAGGTGGAGGGATGCAAGCAGACAGTTCAGAGGAGCAATGACCATTGAAGTAGCGATAGAAAAGAGGTAAAGAGGCAACAGTGTGACAAAGAGACAGAGGTTGAAGGAAACCAGTAAGAGGAGGATAGTTAATGAAATGAAAAGTCTTTGATTCCACCTTGTTGAAAAGAACTGTATGTGGGAATCCTCCCCACACATGAGAGTTGCAGTTTACACAGGGGCAAATAAAACCTGTGTAAAAGTCAACAACTGTGAAGGGTAAAGAAGGCACAGAGTCGGCTTAGCACACCCAGTCTCTTGGAAACAGAGTTGACAAGAGAGTTAATATGGTTTTTCAGTGGTAAATCCCACATGAATGAAACCCCAAGGATGTTTATTGATGATGAAGGATTGTGTTGAATATTGTTAGAAATTAAAGGATTCTTCAACGGAAGATTCTTTCGGTTGAAAGATATAAAAACTGAGTTTTTGATGCATTAAAAACAAGATTACTTTTACCCCAATCAGAGATAAGAGCCAAGTCAGACATTAGGTGTGCCATAGCCTCATCCCTTGTTTGTTGAAGTAACTGATGAGATGGGCGCTGAGGGAAGCGAATGGAAAGGTGAAGGACGGAGTCATCAGTGTAAGAGTGATTAGGGTTAGATGTACAGCTTAGAAGGGTCATTGATGAATAAAAGGAAGAGAGTTGGAGATAGGACAGAGCCCTTCGGAAAGCCATTATTGATAGCTCTAGGAGAAGAACAGTGGCTGTCTGCAACAGCAGCTATAGAGCGTCCAGAAAGGAAGCTAGAGATGAAGGTGCAGATAGAATGATAGAAATCGTAAGAGCGCAATTTGGAATTCAAAGATTTTTGTTAGACTCGTTTGAAAGCCTTTGAGATATCAAGTGCAATGGCAAACCTTTTGACAGAGTCCCATCAGGAGGATCACCAGGAGTCTGGAGGGTAGGTGTGAAGAGCGCCAGTGGAGGGTCTCTGGCGGAACCCATACTGACGATCAGAAAGGTTATAATAGGAAAAGTGCATTAAAATTTTTTTGTTAAGAATAGACTCAGAGCTTTTGAAATACAGAAAGTTAGAGCAATTGGGACAGGCTGAATGAGAGCAAACTTCCAGCATGAAGGAAAGGTACAAGTTGATAGACAAAGGCGAAAGATTTACTTAGGCAGAGTGTAGGCACAGAAGCACAGTTCTTGAGGACAACAGGAGGGAGCCCATCAGGCCCCTACACCTTGTTAGTGTTGAGCATTATCTGTTATGAGAAGGACCTTGAATGGCAATCCTTTCTCCTCCAGGTATTTCTTTGCTTCAGGAATGAAGCACTTATGAATCCATTCCAAGAATAAAATAGCTTTTACCCAGGCCTTTGGGTTGTGTTGCCAGAATATTGGCAAGCAATTTTTGTTTTTGTTCTTAAGGGCCCGGGGATTGTTAGCACGGTAGACTACTCCCTGCTTCATCACATAGCCTGCTGCATTACAACACAACACCAGAGTCAAACGATCTTTATGTGCCTTGAAATCTGGTGCTTGCTTAGCGCTCTTATGAATGTAAGTACGATTGGGCATCTTCTTCCAAAATAAAGAGGTCTCATCACAGTTGAAAACTTGTTCAGGGAGGTATCCTTTGTCTTCTATGAGTGTCTTTAATTCTATCTATCTATCTATCTATTGCCAGACGCCTCAATCCCATTTGGGGTGGCCACAAACAAATCGCCTCCAAGTCGCCCTGTCCCCCGCCATTTCACTCCCCTGCTCCCAACTCACACCCCCCTCTCTCATATACCTCTCCACCCCATCTCTCCATCTCATCCTCGGCCTCCCCCTCCCTCTTTCCCCCTCCACCTCACTCACATACACTCTCTTCGTCAGTCTTTGACCCTCCATCCTCTCCACATGGCCAAACCACCTCAGTGTGTTCCTCATAACGCTTCCTATCACATCCACATCAACACCACAACGCTCCTTTATATCCTCATTCGTCAGCCTGTCTCTCCATGAGACTCCACAGGCTCCTCTTAAATAACTCATTTCCACGGCTCTCACTCTTGACTTGTGTCCTTCCAACAACGTCCAAGCTTCACTTCCGTACGTTAGAGTTGGTATCACAATACTGTCATGTGGTAACTTTTTCACTTCCATGCTTACTTCCCTGTTTCTTATCACTGCTTTCAAAGAACCAGCAACCTTTCTTCCCTGCTGTACCCTTTCAAGCACTTCACCCTCCAAACCTCCATCCTTACTCATCACACTACCCAAGTACTTAAACGTACTCACATTTTCCAATTCATCACCATCCAACCTTGCTGTACATTCACTGACTTCACCTCTCTCAAAGACCATCACTTTACTCTTCCCTACATTCACCTTTAGATTCCGTTTCTTACACACTCTCTCAAACTCATCCACCAAGCCTTGCAGCTCCCCTTCGTCTTCACTCAACAACACGGTATCATCTGCAAACAACAGTACAGGGAGTTTCCAAACACTATCCTCTCTCACCAGGGCCTCTCCAACATCCACTACCCTACCTTGTACCTCTTTTATTACCCCATCCATGTACAGATTGAACAACCATGGAGACATGACACATCCCTGTTTCAACCCAACTTTCAAAGAGAAAAATTCACTTAGTTCACCATCCACACGCACTGCAGCCTTCGCACCATCGTACATACTCTTCACAGCATTCAACAACTTCCCATCTATTCCATATATTCTTAACACTTTCCACAATCCTAGTCTATCCACCCTGTCATATGCTTTCTCCAAATCCATGAAAGCCGCATACAACTTATTTCCCTTCTCTAGAAACTTTTCCACTAAAGATCTGAGAATGAATATCTGATCTACACAACCTTTTCCCTTCCTAAAGCCTCCCTGTTCTTCTCCAACTAATTTCTCTGTTCTTTCTCAAACTCTGTCGATAAGTATCCTACCATATACTTTTCCTATTATACTAAGAAGACAAATGCCCCTATGATTACCACACACTTCTTTTTCCCCTTTTCCTTTGTACAATGGAATAATTATACCTGACTTCCAATCCTCCGGGACTCTACCTTCCTCCCAGGCCAATCTGCACATCTTCCACATCCATTCTACTACTATCTCTCCCCCATGCTTCAGCATTTCACCACACACTCCATCAATTCCTGGGGCTTTCCCTGATTTAACTTTCTTCATTGCTTCCACAACTTCTGTCCTACTGATTTCTTCCTGTCTTCTCACCTCCCTCCTTCTCCCAGCCATTCCCCAGCCACTTATACTCGCATTACTTCCATCCTCCACGTTCAACAATTCCTTAAAGTGTTCTCTCCATCTGCTCACTTTTTCTCCCTTCTCCACTAGTAATCTACCATTTTTATCTTTCACTCCCCTGCTAACTTCACTTCCACCCTGTCTTACTCTTTTCACCTCTTTCCAGAACATTTTCTTACAGTCCCTCCACTTTACACTCAAATTCCTTCCAGATTCCTCATCCACTCTCTTCTTACTCTCTCTTACTAATCTTTTCACCTCTCTCTTTCTTTCTACATATAACTCTCTCTGGGAATACCTTAGCTGCAGCAACATTTGCTGATGCAGATTCCCCAGTGATCTTTAAGTTCTTCAAACTGTACCGCTTCACGTAACTAGCAAGCCATCCTTTGCTTGCCTTAAATTCCTTCTTTTCACTGTCAACTCCCTTACTGTAGTGCTGATAGAGGCTTAACACTTTTTCCCACAAAATTCTCCCATCAACTGGGACATGTTTCTGTGTCATGTCATCTAGCCACACACTTCGCGCTTTCTACATCTTTGCCAGCACTTTATCCCTCACCATAGAGAGCATTTTTGCCATTGTTGGATCAGCAGTAACACTTCTACAAATTTCTGTTTCTTTCTGCTTTATTGTTCGAATGCTAGATTCATTTTTACTGACCTTGCGCCCAACTTCAGCCAACGACATTTCACGTTTCAGCACATCAAATATCTCTCTTTTCTCTGCCAATGATAACACCTTACGTTTTCTCTTTGGCTTAGAAGGATTGCTTTTATCTTTTACTTGTTTCTTGGGAGCCATTTTTCACTTACACAATGAAAGTACAGTAGAGTTGTATACACGAGAAGGGCGACGACGACGTAAGTAGCCAACTGACTGGTGTTTACAACAAGACTCGTGGAGTGGCAGGAATGTCCGTGGGTGTGAGTATGCTAACTGTAGCAATAAAAGAAGTGCATGTTGTGGGCCAATTTCAAATTAAGTTACAGTGTTTAGTACAGTTTGGAAGGAATGAGAGAGTGTTTTTGATTGGTAATATGAATGGTAAAGTAGGGAATGTGAAGATGGATGGAATAGTTGGTGAGTGGGGTGTGCCTGCTGAGATAGATAAGAATGGCAGTGCATTAGTGGACATTTGTGCTGGGAGGGGGTTGGTGATAACCAATACCCTCTTCAGACATAAAATGATCCACAGGTGTACATGGCGAGTGATGAGAAGTGTGGGTGTGAACTGAATGAAAGGAAGGCAATGATTGATTACGTGTGTGTGGATGAAAGGATGCGAAGATGTGTAATGGATGCAAGAGCTTATAGAGGTTGGGGGAGTGGACTTTCTGACCACTACTTGGTGGTGGCCAGAATTAAGATCCAAATATAATGGAGAAATAGAAGAAGGGAAGGACGGGAAGAAGGAGTATTTGCAAGGAGAGTGGAAAGGTTACAAGAGGATGAGAAAAAGGCAGAATATAAGAGAGAATTGGAGGAACGATTGGGTAAATATGAATTGGAGCAGATGTGGGACATGGAAGGTGTGTGCAGGATATTCTCAGAAGAAATATGTGCAGCATGTGATGTGGTGTGTGGGGTGAAGAGAAGACGGAGGGGGGTGCAAGGAACAGCATGGTGGACTGAAGAGGTGAGACAGGCTGTGGCACAAAAGAAGAAAGCATACAATGAATGGATGAGAAATAGGGGCGTGGAAGAAGTTGAGAGGCGGAAGAGAGAGTTATATGTAGAATGAAAGAGAGAGGTGAAAAGATTAGTAAGAGAGAGTAAGAAGAGAGTGGATGAGGAATTTGAGTGTGAAGTGGAGGGACTGTAAGAAAATGTTCTGGAATGAGGTGAAGAGAGTAAGACAGGGTGGAAGTGAAGTTAGTAGGGGAGTGAAAGATAAGAATGGTAGATTACTAGTGGAGAAGGGAGAAAAAGTGAGCAGATGGAGAGAACACTTTTAGGAGTTGTTGAACACAGAGGATGGAAGTAATATGAGTATAAGTGGCTGGGGAATGGCTGGGAGAAGGAGGGAGGTGAGAAGACAGGAAGAAATCAGTAGGATAGAAGTTGTGGAAGCAATGAAGAAAGTTAAATTGGGGAAAACCCCAGGAATTGATGGAGTGTGTGGTGAAATGCTGAAGCATGGGGGAGAGATAGTAGTAGAATGGATGCGGAAGATGTGCAGATTGGCCTGGGAGGAAGGTAGAGTCCCGGAGGATTGGAAGTCAGGTATAATTATTCCCTTGTCCAAAGGAAATGGGGAAAAAGAAGTGTGTGGTAATCATAGGGGCATTTGTCTTCTTAGTATAATAGGAAAAGTGTATGGTAGGATACTTATTGACAGAGTTAGAGAAAGAACAGAGAAATTAGTTGGAGAAGAACAGGGAGGCTTTAGGAAGGGAAGAGGTTGTGTAGATCAGATATTCATTCTTAGATCTTTCTTGAAAAAGTTTCTAGAGAAGGGAAAGAAGTTGTATGCGGCTTTCATGGATTTGGAAAAAGCATTTGACAGGTTGGATAGACAAGGATTGTGGAAAGTATTAGGAATATATGGAGTAGATGGGAAATTGTTGAATGCTGTGAAGAGTATGTATGATGGTGCTAAGGCTGCAGTGCATATGGATGGTGAACTGAGTGAATTTTTCTCTTTAAAGGTTGGGTTGAAACAGGGATGTGTCATGTCTCCATGGTTGTTCAATTTGTACATGGATGGGGTAATAAAAGAGGTACAAGGTAGGGTAGTGGATGTTGGAGTGGCCCTGGTGAGAGAGGGTAGTGTTTTGAAACTCCCTGTACTGTTGTTGCAGATGATACTGTGTTGTTGAGTGAAGACAAAGGGGAGCTGCAAGGCATTGTGGATTAGTTTGGAAGTGTGTAAAAAACAGAATCTGAAGGTGAATGTAGGGAAGAGTAAAATGATGGTCTTTGAGAGAGGTGAAGTGAGTGAATGTACAGCGAGGTTGGATGGTGAGGAATTGGAAAATGTGAGTACGTTTAAGTACTTGAGTAGTGTGATGAGTAAGGATGGACGTTTGGAGGTTGAAGTGCTTGAAAGGGTACAGCAGTGAAGAAAGGTTGCTGGTTCTTTGAAAGGAGTGATAAGAAGCAGGGAAGTGAGCATGGAAGTGAAAAAGTTACTACATGACAGTATTGTGATACCAACTCTAACGTATGGAAGTGAAGCTTGGATGTTGTTGGAAGGACACAAGTCAAGAGTGAGTGCAGTGGAATTGAGTTATTTAAGAGGACCCTGTGGAGTCTCATGGAGAGACAGGCTGACAAATGAAGATATAAAGGAGCATTGTGGTGTGGATGTGGATGTGATAGGAAGCGTTAGGAGGAATACAGTGAGGTGGTTTGGCTATGTGGAGAGGATGGAGGGTGAGAGACTGACGAGGAGAGTGTATGTGAGTGAGGTGGAGGGGGAAAGAGGGAGGAGGAGGCCGAGGATGAGATGGAGAGATGGGGTGGAGAGGTATATGAGAGAGGGGGATGTGAGTTGGGAGCAGGGCAGTGAAATGGCGGGGGATAGGGCGACGTGGAGGTGATTTGTTTGTGGCCACCCCGAACGGGATTGAGGCATCTGTCAATAGATAGATAATATAGTATAGTACACTCAATCCTCGTAAATCGCATGTTCATAATTCACGGTTTCATAAATCACGGCTAAGTGGCCGTTAGACTGCCGCCAACCTTAAATCACTGTTAAGTCACGAGAATCGCAGACCTAGGCACCCAAGTGGGCTTTTTCTGAGGAGAACCGTAAACCACAGCATTCAAACTGAAAATCGCGATCCAACAACCAATCACCACGTGTCCCTGGTGGCAAGTGTGCATACTAATGCTGCCATGTTGTTGTTGTTCTTGTCCCGCCAGTCCACACACTACAGACCGTTGCCATGGAGTACAAGAGCTAACTGCCTTTCTTGTGCAACTTCCCTTCGCCTCCTACCTGCCATGGCCCCTCCCCACCCCCCGATGAAGCGCTCTAAGCAGTATGGCATCAAGAAGCTGCCGCTGTTGTTGTACAGTCAACGTTTGGAGCTTATTCGTTGTGTTGAGAAGGGAGAGAAGTTTTCAAAGCTGGCAAAAGAGTTTGGGAAGAACGAGTGCTGAGAGGGTCAAAGTTTTTCCCAACACCACCCCATTCCATTCACTCAAGCAATTTCGTCATAGGATTAAGGTGAGATCCCTTAACATTGCTTATTTCTATTTAATACATGCACTGAATATTCCTAAACTTTTATGTTTGTGTTTGATGGTACCTAGATCGGGGTAGTTAGGGTGCTCTGGGGGCAGGTTGGCCGAAGGCTAGACCCAAATTAATTTTTCACATAAGAGTTATTATTTATAAATCATGGAATTCGTAAATCACGGCAGTGGTCCAGACCCAAATTGCTGCAGTTGACGAGGATTGAGTGTATTAAAATAAGTTTGATCTGCAGAAACTTAAATCTGCAGATGCAAATTCCATGGATAACTAGGGTCTACTGTACAGAGAAAGTAGAAGGATACAAAGAAGGGTTTGTTATCAGTTGCCACAGACAATTGAGTCTCGGGAAGAGAAGGTGAGGTTTAGAGGTGGACAGGTGACGCTCAACAGAAGGATAGAGGAAAGGCCACGAATGTTGCAGAAATGAAGAAGAAGTGAGTCAGACAGTAGCTCCAGACATCTCACTGGGTTATCGCTGGGAGAGCGACGGATGGTGGTGTCTTTGATGGTTCCCCCCTGGTACTCCAAGGCTTGGTTATGAGATGCCATTTTCAAAACTTTAAATTTTGAATAGGTAGTGTAGTGTGTAATGTACAGTACATGTATTTTGGTGTTGACAGTTAGAGGAACTTGCACTGGAGACCTTGCAGGCCTACTATCTGTGTTATTGAAACACTGAAAAAGTTCAGCAAAGGGGGATGGTCAGGAACTAGTCCTGAGGGCTGATGAAACGGGAGCTGCAGCTCTCCTTATCATTAGCTTTCCATCCACCTTGGGAATACCGCTCTGCTTGACTGGTGCTGCAGTCTAATAAAGATGCAATAACATGGATTCCATGGGAATACTTTGCTGTAACATGGATTCAATGGGAATACTTTGCTGTAACATGGATTCAGTGGGAGTACTTTGCTGTAACATGGATTCAATGGGAATACTTTACTGTAACATGGATTCAATGGGAATACTTTGCTATAACATGGATTCAGTGGGAATACTTTGCTGTATCATGGATTCAATGGGAATACCATGCTGTAACATGGATTCAGTGGGAATACTTTGCTGTGACATGGATTCAATGGGAATACTTTGCTGTTGGTCCTAAGGTTGGCCCTCTTGGGAGTACTTTCACCAAATCAAAGTCCAAAACCAGTATAAATGTACATCATTGCCACTTAGAATACCATGTACAGCCACTGTAAACCATTGTAGATAGACTGTCAAGCATAAAACATGGTGAAATTATGACATAGTCGACACTCACTGCATTCGGGTTTCAAATTAGGTCGTCGTCATTATCCTTCTTGAAACTGTTTGACTCCCCTCCTCCCTTGAGAGAAGAATGAACTAAATGCTTAAAGCTTATTAAGTTGTTCCCTTGGGGGGGAGGGGGGGGGCAAAATTCATTGGGTGGCTACTCTTTTGCTCGCACTTCTCCGATGAGAATCAGTTGAACCAGGAGTGAAGTTTTGGCTCAGTTGGAGAAGGATCTGATCCTGGAGCCGCAGATTATGAGGACAATGCTGTGATATCAGGGGTGCTGTGGGTATCTTCACTGACGTGGACTGTTCAATATGTGCAGCTGACCTGAAGATTGTGATGTTGAGGTTGATGTCTTGGATAAGAATGGCCTTTTCTCCAGAGCTAGCGTTACCTACAACTTCAGCTTAAAGAAGCCTGTGATAGTCACTTGAATGCTCAGTTTTTTCCTGTTGTAGGATCTCATGGTATGTATGTACTACTTCTAGTTCATGATGTGTCAAGGCAATCCTTCCGGTGTTGGGCCATTCATTGCCAAGAGGTCGACATCTTCATTCATCACTGTCAGTGCTTGTTGGGGCAGGCTGACCTTGAGAGCTCTGTTGGACCCAGGTTCCTCCATCTCTTTTTGTGCCTGCATTCTTGTGCTACTGACCTGTATTGCTCCAGGTCATTGTTGCTAAGCTCCTCATTGTGACTGTCAAGGATCTCCTGGTTATTGTCTTGATCATTCCCAGCAGAGCTTAAGAATATTTCAGTAAACATTTAACTTGTCATCAGGCTCCATGAAGGAGTGCACACACTTTGACTGCAACTGGAGCTAAGCATCTTTCAGAGTTGGTTATATCATCTGGTACTGTGCGTCATTAACCAAAAGCCAGATAATAGTGATGTAAGAATTGGAGTGGGGAAAGAGGGTCGGTATCATAAAGGAATTGGCTGATGGTTACATGATTTATTCTTTATGTTACAGACATATTGGCACCAGTAAAAATTTAATGCTTATTTCCATATGTGAAATCATCATCATCCTGCCTCTTTTTCCCACCTCCGGGTGGGGTGAGGTAGGAAGCAGAAAGCAAGGAAATGGAAAGAATATGATAGTGGGAGTACTAATCAATAGTATGTCCTATGAAGTCTGCCAGACACCCATTCGTACACCATTCAGAAGCCCTTGGAATCCCGGCTCCCTCTGTTAGGTACGCTTTTCCACACATAACTTCATAAATATTATTCATCAGAGTCAGTCTTATGACTCATGTTAAAAAAGGGAATACAAAACTCTTGTCATGTACTTCTTTGTAAAAAATTCATCCAGAGAGCTTGATCTCTTGTCAGTTCCCTAGCCTCCTCAGCCTCCATCTCTATTTTCTCACTCACTCATTTATCACATAATGATAAGTTCGTGGCCTAAGGTAAAAGGAGATGGGTAATAAAGCTTTTACTGGTTGTGCATGCACTTCAGTTTGTTGCATGAATACATAGGAACTTTGAAGTTAGTAACTTGAGTTGTTTTTTCTGTTACTAATAAATAATTTTTGAAAGTCAGCAATTCCTAAGAAAATGGAAACCATCAGCCATTGAGTAGTTATACGCTACTTTGGTTTCCAGGTCTTAATACCAAGAGGTCCACAAGGATACTTGAACAATTGGAGTTCATTGCAGATGAGCACATGGACGCATTCCTGGGAGATACCCAGCTCTGTGGCAATGTAATGATCCATTACTTGTGTGAAAAATATTTAATGGTTCTGGTAAACAATCGGGGCTCCTCACTTGGGGCACCAAGATGTAAGAAATATTTAATGTATACAATTCAGTGCTACTCTCTCAGGGCATCGCAGTGTAAGAATTTCTAGTATTTCCTAGTAAACAACTTGTAGGTTGTTACTCTTCCCTAAGGTTGTCCTTAAGTACTGTAAATTCAAACAAGTCTCATAGAGTTAGGTAAACCGTAACTTAACTCACCTACAGTAACTGTTTCTCTTCTATCTCCTGGCTAATCCCCCCTTGAATTGGCCAATTCGTGAAGGTTACTTAGCTAGTGAAGAGGGAGTGTCGGACAACCGATGACAATGGAGCTGCTTTGTGTAGTATCTTGAGCAATCAAGCGTCCTTAAGGTGCTTATGTACAACCATGCTAA
This sequence comes from Coenobita brevimanus, assembly GCF_032717465.1. Lineage (NCBI taxonomy): Eukaryota > Metazoa > Arthropoda > Malacostraca > Decapoda > Coenobitidae > Coenobita > Coenobita brevimanus. The sequence continues at coordinate 37,574,855 of NC_137053.1, read as the reverse complement.
CTTGACTATGACTACGAGCAGAGTGCGTGCATGGCTGGCTCTACCTCCCTCATAGAATGTTAAGGGTGCCAACTATTCATAAATTACAGTACTAAATACAATTAGATTACATCATGATATATACAGGGCGAATCTGACAAATTAATCTTAGTTTTAATTAAACTAAAGTTAAACCAAATATTCCCTTTAACTATGTAAATATCTTAATTCCACATCTGCTTTACGCGAAGATCTTTTCATCCTCGCCACGTCGTGTAACGCGCAGACGCAGTTTAGGTCAGTGGAAAATTCCATATACAGTAATTACATGTATTTACAATATACTGTATAGTTGTCCACGAGGGTTAAACGCAGTAGCATTTAATTTAACAATAACGAGAATGATTAAAGAGAACGTAATTTCTGGGTTATAAAAACCGCTTGAACAATTGACAACGGTCTCTAGTTTTCCTCTGCTTTTTAACCACGGATGACTTGATCTGCCATGATATCATGAATCTTGGTAGTGGTATCTTGTGTGGCATTGATGACTTGTCTTCCCAGATGGGGTCATCTTCCAGATTCTTCTTGCTACATTTGAACTCAGCAGTCCACTTCTTTACCATGCTGTATGAAGGAGCATCCGCCTCTGATTTGGCCTTCATGCCCTCACGGACCCCCTTGGGTATTAAACCCTTGAGGTCGAGATAGCTGATGACTGCATGATAGCTGATGCTTTCCAGTTTCTCAGAAACCACTTAACTTTCAGTTTTTCCACATTCGGTCTCTTGTCCTGATTGCTTCTCTCAGTCTTTATCCATCTCACTGGTGGTTAGATGGTGGTGACCATCGTCCACACACTTGATGTAGTGCTGCCTGCTCTTCCTTCAATTTTATGATTCTACTTCTGTTTCTGCTCCCTGCTCTTCTGACTTCTCCCCTTCCTTCCTGTCACTATTTATTACTCTTCTTTCCATCTTAGATAGCCCTGCACTGAGTGACAAGCCTAATCGTTCCCTGTAACCCAGGAAACCATTTACAGCACAGGGTGGCACCCTGTAATGGGGTGATGTGGAGCCTGCTGTGCTGCCCCTGTTAACTGGGTGGAGATGCAAATGCAGTGTCCATCCCAGAACCAAACCTACACACTTTTCCCTACACCTTGCTGTAGCAAGGCACTGTCAGCTGCAAAGGGACACTTGATTCACTGAGTGGATTGGCTCTGCAGAAGCAGTTGCATGCCTGCAGTTGATGGGTCTGCCTGGCCATTTGGAATAGGGGTGATCAACAACAATAAACTCATGTCAGCATATCCATGCATATCACAATCATTTGATCAGTAGACTCCTGCATCACACTTCCACCTCCCTCGTATCCATGACACTCCCAGATGTTCTTTCCACAAGCATGTAATCAGTCAGGCTCCTTTCCACACTGTCTGCATTCCCACCATAGTAAGTATATTTATGTGCGTCTTTATGTTTAAAAATATTTATTATAAATGCACAAGCATATTTCCTGGCACATGCCCTTCAGTTGCCTTCCGTCATTGTTCTCCTTTGGTACTTATAGCGACCCATTATATTATATACTGGATCAGTGTTGACTGTCCCATTCAGATCGCCCATCATAAACATTCTGTAACTCCTGAACATCCATCCCATCACTTTACCAGCTGATTCTAGAACCTGTCTCTCTCTGACTCTCCCCTATCATCACAAGGTGCATATTCTACAATCACTGCCACTTTCACCCTTATGAACTGTAAATTGCCATAAATATATTCTGAGCTGACACATTTATAATGTATCATTCCTCTTTGCTGCTCATCACTCATCAGTAGCACAATTCCTTCTTTGCATCGTCCCTACATATTTGTACCTGACCTTACATATTTCACACCCTCCCAATCCACATCACATCCTTTCATATTTATCTCACTCAGTGCCATCATGTCATATGTAGTACTTTTTAACACATTCATCACTTCCTTCCTCTTTCTTTGTTCTCGTCTTGCACATTACACACGGCCACTTGGCCTGTGGAGCTTGTGGGACCCTTCAAGGCTCTGATTTTTCTCCTGTTTTTGACTGATTTTAAAGATTTGAGGAAGCTGGGAAACACCGCCTACCAGACAATCCGAGGTTTGCATTTGGAGTTTTCTTTCTCCTGGGTGGATTGCCAACCAAAGCTGATGAGCTTACACCTACCATAGTAGCTGACCGTTCACTCAGATTCATTCACCCGAGGTGTTAATTTTGTCTTGCTGCATGTCTAACCATCCTCCTCACCAGGCAGAGCCAGTGGGGTTGCTGATTTAGTTGCCAACAGCAGGACCATGGCACAGGTAGTACTGGATGGTACCACTTGCATATCAATAGATGTGACTTTACTTTTACAGTCAGTGAGAATTTAGGACCTTTTTAACATCTTTTTTTAAATACCATGAATGCGATGCCTGGTTTGTTGTTACAGATATATTTGATTGTTTTTCTCACTGATATGATCACATCAGTGCAAAATTCGGTATACTGGGTAGTTGGTTTTCAAAAGCATATTCGTCATAAAATGAGAACATGCTGTTTCTTGTGAATTTGGAGAGCTATCTGTTTTTTCACTTTACAACCCCAGAAATGTTAATTATCCTTAGAAAGTGTAATGCATAAATCATATTTAGTGTAAAGAACATTGTCACAATATCATATCGCATGTGTAGGGCAACGATGCCCTAGGTGGTTATCAGTACATCAGATACTGTACCTCATTTCACATATTGATGTAGTGAAGTTCATGATTGAGCAGAAAATTATCAGTAGCACTGAACAACACCAGGATGCAGAGCTGTAAAAAAGTTTTGTAGGTCCATATTAAGAGGTGTGAAATTAGAAGCAGGTAGTGGGTGGAGGAATTTGGTAAACAACACAGAGGCAAAGAATGAGTTTCTGTGCGTGGCAGCCATGTTGGACAGGCAGCATAGGATTGAGGTGTATGTCTTGCTAATGAGACACAGATTTTTGCTTTTCTGACCATCTTTGATCAGAAAAGATTGTTAAAAAATAGCGCGTGTTAAAACAAACTGCCAGTGTTAAAACAAACTGCATGTGGTAGGTGGGGGCACTCACCATCCACTCACTTAGTGTAGTGCTACTTTGGGTGTCTTCCCTTTCCTCTCTTCCATCCTTCCTCCTCTGTCTTTCTTTCCTTCACCCTTTCCTCTTTCTTCTGCCAGTGGGTGACTTTTCACTCCCTCTTCTGTCTTTTTCATTCCTTCATTTTTTCCTCTTCCTTCTGCCTATGGGTAACTCTACACTGAATGACAGGCCAGATGGTTTCCAGTACACCAGGAAACCGTTTACTATGCTGGGTGGTAACCATATAACCAAAGTGTGGTGCCTGGTGGTTTACTGGGTAATTAAGGTGCTCCAGTCGGATTGAGCCTGTGTAGGTTAATATCCAAGGGATGGTTGAGGTTTATTGCTCAGGTAATGCCACTCAGGGATAAGTGAGGCTGGTCAATCTCATCTTAAATGTCAGAACCAATTGTCTAGCCCTGGGCTGCAACTCTCCTCATTGGGCGACAAACTGGACAGCAGAACACAGTCACATCCCACACCTCACCATAAACAACACTCCCCTACCACACACACACACACACACACAAAATCCTTGGTATAACATACAATACATCAATGTCATTTAAACAACACATCACAAACATTAAAAATAAAATGACACCAAGACTCAATGCTTTCAGGTCCCTTGCCCATACAACATTCGGACACAACAGAGAAACTACCACCACAGTATACAAACAATACATACTTTCAGTGATGAATTATGCAAGCCCTGCCTGGGCTTCTAACCTGACCAAAAGACGCTACAACACACGTTACAGACCATACAGAACAAGGCCCTAAAAATAATCACAGGCTGCACAACTACTACACCCACAAACCACCTACATCAGGAAACCAAAGTCCTCAAAGTCAAGGATCACCTAGACGTGAGAGGCACCCAGTTTCTTGCTGCAGCCTCCACAAACCCACAACATCCACTACAGTACATGGCAGCACATCCACCCACACCAAGGAACATCAAAACAACACCCAGCACACGATACCATACACAAATACTGTCATCTCTTCCCCCTTGCCCACCTCAGACCAGCTTCCAGAAACATATCCACACTCAGATCACTCGCTGCTCCATTCAGTCACTTAAAGACAACACACAGCTGCATGCACTGCCTCCTGACGTCCACCCTTCTTAATCCTATCTTCCTTATAAGGACAGGGTCCACCTGGCCAGGCTGAGATGTAGGCACCATCCAGCCCTCTTAAGCTGCCAGAAGAGGCTGGATGACTCCGTCGCTGATGCCTGTCCAGGATGCAACACAGCACCCCATACTGTCAAGCACATTATGGAAGACTGCATTGCACACAATCACGTATGCCAACAACACAACATACACTCTTTGAGAGCGCTGTGGGAAAGCCCGGTCTTGGCCATGGCCTTCCTAAGGGACTCGGGGCTGTTCAGCCAGACTGCCTAGGGAACAACTACTACCACTCTCCCAAACATTACCTCTAACTATCTTATGCACTACGCCACATACACACACAACATATCCTACCACATTATAGGGGTTGGCGCCAGCGAGGACGTGCAGCCAAAAAACCTTGCCCCTGTTACCTAGTGGCGGACTTTTGGGAGGGGGGGGGGCGTAACAGTGGTTCCACTGGCATAAATCATGGGTCCAGGGCGAGATGGGGCTTGAACCTGTGGTAGAGGGTACAGGGCATTGCGGTTCCCAGGCTGCCGCTTCCACCCAATAGAGAGGGGCCCGATCCTGGGAGTAGCGCCCCAAGAGGCTTCGTTATCAGTGGGTGTATAATGGCAGGACAGTTGCAGTGCCAAGGTGCACTTGGAGGGTGTCCCTGCAGCTGTCCTGGCAGGGTGCCCCTAGGCCACTACCACAGCCACTGGTAAGCTGGGGGGCTAGAGGTCCCAGATCCATTGCCTGGACCTGGGACTGTGCAGTGAGTGGGGCCTGTGGTATGTCTACTCCCTTTGTTAATAATGACTATGACTAAATACAGGAATAAGTTTCAAAGCAAGCCTGAGGACAGTAAATTGCCCAGGGGGATGAGGGTGGGTTCATGGAATGTGGGAAGTTTGAGGGGAAGAGCGTGGGAAGTCGTTGCGGCATTCAGTAGGAAGTGGGTGGATGTGGCATGTTTGCAGGAAGTCCAGTACAGGGGTGGAACAACCAGAAAGAGTGTTGGGAATGACTGTTACTATAAGTTGTTTTGGCAGGGGGAGACAGACGGATATGGGGGTGTTGGTGTGATGGTTCCGGAGAAATGGGTGGAATATGTTGTGAATGTTATGAGAGTAAGAGATAGGATATTGGTAGTGAAAATTCTGTTCGGTGGAAAGATAACTGCAATTATATCAGCATATGCTCCACAGGCAGGCTTGGATGAAGTAGAGAAAGATGGATTTTGAGATGATTTAATTCGTGTAGTAGGTGGTATGCGGGATGATGAGAGAGTGGTTTTGGGAGGGGACTTAAATGGTCATGTAGGTGAAGCAGCTCAAGGTTATGAAGTACATGGGGGATGTGCGCATGGTATAAGGAAAGCGGAAGGGGAAAGAATATTCGAGTTGGGGAGGCAACGAACATGATTGTGTGCAACACATCTATCTATCTATAGCCCGACGCCCTAATCCCGCAAAGGGTGGCCGCAGACAAAACGTCTCCAAGTCACTCTGTCACCCACCATTTGACTACCCTCCCCCCAACTCACCCCCCCCTCCCTCATATACCTCTCTACTCCATCCCTCCACCTCATCCTCGGTCTACCTCTCCCTCTCCCTCCCTCCACCTCACCTACATACACCCTCTTAGTCAGTCTTTCATTCTCTTCACATGTCCAAACCACCTCAATGTATTTCTCCTGATCTTCTCAACCACATCCACATCCACCCCACAACGTTCCTTCACTTCTTTATTCGCCAACCTGTCCCTCCACGTCACTTCACATGCTCCTCTCAAGTAATTCATTTCCACTGCTCTCGCTCTTGACTTGTTCCCCTCTTGCAAGGTCCACACCTCGCTTCCATACGTCAGGGTAGGGATCACAGTACTATCATAGAGACTTCTTAACTTCCATACTCACCTCCCTATTTCTCATCACTGCTTTCAGTGTACCAACAATCTTCCTTCCCTGCTGTACCCTTTCACGCACTTCATCCCCCGAAGTTCCATCCTTACCCATCACACTACCCAAGTACTTGAATGTACTCACATTCTCCACATCCTCACCATCCAACCTCACTGCACACTCTTTGACTTCATTCCTCTCAAACACCATAACTTGACTTTTGTTTACATTAACTTTCAGCTTCCTCCTCCAACACACTGTCCCAAATTCATTCACCAAACCTTGCAACTCCCATTCATCTTCACTCAACAATACTGTATCATTAGCAAACTGCAACACTGGAATCTTCCAAATCTCACCCTCATTAGAGCCACCCCCACATCCACTGCCCTACCTTGCACCTCCTTTACAACCCCATCCATGTATATATTAAACAGCCATGGAGACATCACACAACCCTGTTTCAGTCCCACATTGAGATCAAAGAACTCACTCAGCTCACCATCCACTCGCACTGTAGCCCTAGCTCCTTCGTACATACTCTTCACAGCACTCAGCAATTTCCCCTCCACTTCATATATTCTTAATACCTTCCACATACCTTGCCTATCTATTCTGTCATAAGCTTTCTCCAAGTCCATGAAGGCAGCATACACTTTCCTTCTCTTCTCTAGATACTTCTCCACTAAACATCTTAGAACAAATATCTGATCTACACACCCTTTTCCCTTCCTAAATCCCCTTTGTTCTTCTCCAACTAGCTCCTCTGTCATATGCCTAACCTTATCAATGAGTATTCTACCATATATTTTACCAGTCACACTAAGAAGGCAAATACCCCTATGGTTACCACATACTTCTCTCTCTCCTTTTCCTTTGTATAAAGGAACAATTATACCTGATTTCCAGTCCTCTGGAACCCTTCCCTCTTCCCAAGCCAATCTACACAACTTCCATATCCACTCCACAACAATCTCACCCCCATACCTAAGCATTTCACCACACACTCCATCAATTCCTGGGGCCTTTCCCAACTTCATCTTCTTCATCGCTTCCACTACATCCGCCCTACTGATCTCTTCCTCCCTCCTCTCATCTCTTCTTCTCCCAGCCATTCCCCAACCACTTATACTCGCACTGCTCTCATTCTCTACATTCAACAAATCCTCAAAGTGCTCCTTCCATCTCCTCAATTTTTCTCTCTTCTCCACCAACAATCTATTATTCCTATCTTTCACTCCCCTACTACTTCCCCTTTCACACTGCCTTACTTTCTTTACCTCCTTCCAAAACAATTTCTTACTCTCCCTCCATTTCACACTCAGATTCCTCCCAAACTCTTCATCCACTTTCTTCTTACTCTCCTTCACCAGTCTCTTAACCTCCCTTCTCCTGGTCACATATACCTCTCTCTTCTCTCTCTCATCTCCCCTACCTCTACTCACTAACCTTTCACTATATGCCTTCTTCTTTTGTTCCACAGCTCTTTTCACCTTATCATTCCACCATGCTGTCCCTTGCACACCCTTGCATCTCCTCCTCACTCCACAAACCGCCTCACACACTGAGCCTATCACTTCCGTGAATATCTTACATACGTCTTCCACCCCTTCCATCTGCTCTAGCTCATACCTTCCCAATCTTTCTTCCACTATGCTCTTATACTCTGTCATTTTCTCACTATCGTGCAATTTCTCCACTCTACTCACAGAGCTGCTTCCTCCTGTCTTCCCCTTCGTCTCCTCAATCACTTTCTTTGCAGTTCTACCTTGGCCATCACTAAGTGATGGTCTGAGACTCCATTCCCCCACCCTCTCCACACTCTTGCATCCAACACTTGTCTCCTCATTCATTCATCCACACACATGTAGTCTATGATTGCCTTTCGTTCAACATCCTCCTCATTACTCTCCATGTATACCGGTGGATCATCTTATGACGAAAGTAGGTGTTGGCTATTGCCAACCCCTTACAAGCACAGATGTCCACCAAAGCTCTACCATTCCCATCTACTTCAGCTGGCACATCCCACAGACCAACCACTCCATCCACTCGTACATTCCCAACTTTGCCATTCATGTCTCCAATCAACAGCACTCTCTCGCACCTCTCAAACTTGTCCATACACGCTTCTACTCTCGCCCAAAACTCATCTTTCACTCTTGCCACTCGATCCTCTGTCGGGGCATACACACATACAATCGCCCATGCTTGTATACCCACTGTCATCCTCACCCATACAATCCTTGCATCCACTGTTCCATACTCTCTTATATTCCCCTTCCACTTCTTGCTTATCATCAGACATACTCCTTCTCTTGCCCTCTCATTCTCATTGACTCCCACACATATACCTAAACCATATTCCCATTCTCTCACCCTTTCACCTTACCATTTGGTTTCAGTCATTCCACATATATCCACTTCTGCATCCTCAAGCACCTGAACAATCTCTCTTTCTTTCACTTCATCATTCACTCCTCTCACATTCCATGTTCCGACCCTAAGAATGTCCTTTGTCCATTCCTTAGTTGTCAACGTATGGTCCGTCTGGGTCCGAGGCACTTTATTCGCTCTTTTAGTTAGTTCCTTTTACAGGGTGGGGCACTAACCCACCACCAGCCCTTTTAGTCGCCTCGTATGACAAGCAGAGATACTGGGAGAGTATTCTCGAAACCCCCCTACCCCCAGAGGGTAGGAAAAGAGAGAGTAGGTTAATTATGTACGAGTCTGTGGGAATAGCAGTCAGATAGATTATCTTCTGGTTAGGAGGGCTGATAAGAAAAGAGAGAGTAGGTTAATTATGTATGAGTGTGAGGGAAATGGCAGTCAGATAAATTATTTTCTGGTTAGGAGGGCTGGTAGGGGGTTAGTGAGGGATGTTAAGATTATAGGAAGTGAGGAGTGTGTGCAGTAGCACAAACTATTGATTTGTGATATGGTGCTTTAAGAACGAGTGATGAAAAGAGGACCCATGTACCTAGGAGCAAAATATGGAATCTGGAAAACCAAGTAGTAAGGGATGCCTTCTGTAGTGAGATGAGAGTGGTGGCTGAACAGGGAGCTGTAGACAGTGGCATTAACCCCTAAACCACGGAGTTGTTTTGGCTTGAGTTGCGTGTCCCGCAGGCATATTCGTGCTCCAACAGACTCTCTAAAAATATTTGCCAAAAATCAGTTATTAGTCCTAGAATATTATATTTACATTTGCATATGGCACATACCTTTAGCTTTCTCCTGGGATGTTTGTTGACCCTTTGTCGAGTACCGTAGGACTTATGAAGACTTATGAAGTTGGGTAACAAAGTCTCCACTTTACACTTCCTGACACCCCGTAATATGATTACCCCAGCCTGATATTATCACTAGAAACACTATTAATGATTTTCAAATAGTTTGGAATCCATACTAAAAAAAAAAAAAAAACTGTGAAAGCAATGAATATTACGAGCATGTATGACCTTCCCACTTGCTCTCGTTCGCCGCTGGTATTCTGTCATTTATTATTCATAAAAACGGCCATACCACGTTGAGTACACCGCTTCCCGTTCGATCAGCGAAGTTAAGCAACGTTGGGTCTGGTTAGTACTTGGATGGGTGACTGCCTGGGAACACCAGATGCTGTTGGCATCCCTACGTCAAGTGGGGTTGGTGGAGGATTAGTGCCCTTCCCTGTAAAACAATTAACTCTAAGCCCTTGGCCACCCCGTCTGGGATACATGGCGTCTGGCAATGAATGAATGAAAAAACATTCACACTTTATATTTCTATTACTATATAACACTTATATATATCTGCGGTCTTTATCCATAAGTTTCCTTCAGTAATAGTAGTTTATTGTCACTGTAGGCATTCAATTTCTCTTTCAGTAAAATACGTAGCATTCACTTTCTCGTCCTGTATGCTGGCGTTGAGAGCGAATCTGTCACTTTCACTTCCACTCTCACAACTCATAGTATTCATACATGCTAGAGTGAAACTTTCACTTTCATTACTCCTGGTATATATACTCGTATTCTTATATTACTACTCATTTACATTTTTATTTACATTCTCTGTTCTATTTACATTATTTACATTTCTATTTTATTTACACTGTGTTATGCACTGTCACTTGCAGTAACTTATAAAACTATTTTCCACTGTTCATTTATATTTACATTCATTGCTTTCACTTGCTGTTTACACATTATGTACACATTATTTACATTTCCACTTGCACTGTTTTACTCACCAGAAAGATCGTAGTCACTGTCCATCATTTTCATTGATAAATTAGCCAGTTCACGTTCCACAGCAGTCACTTAGCCCTTTACCCCTTTCCACACGAGGTTTAGTAGGGGTAGATGTCACAGGGCCCTTTGCATGGGGCTAAAAAGCGGCGGAATTGGACAGGCGCGAATCCGACGTGGTTTCACCTTGAAAGACAACAGTAAACTGAATGCTGTGATGGCCTAGGGGAAGTGCAACGTTGCCAATATCAGCGTGGTGACAGCTGCTAATATATACGCTATGAAATGATTGGCAGGAAATCTAGACAATACATAATAAATTTGGTAGTTCCAGGTGAATGTAAATATCACTTAGGCTTCTCCCTTCCTTTCTTATATATAATTTTATTATGAGAATAGATCTATCTATCTATCTATTGCCAGACACCTCAATCCCGTTCGGGGTGGCCACAAACAAATCGCCTCCACGTCGCCCTGTCCCCCGCCATTTCACTGCCCTGCTCCCAACTGACACCCCCCTCTCTCATATACCTCTTCACCCCATCGCTCCATCTCATCCTCGGTCTCCCCCTCCCTCTTCCTCCCTCCACCCCACTCACATACACTCTCTTCGTCAGTCTCTCACCCTCCATCCTCTCCACATGGCCAAACCACCTCAGTGTGTTCCTCATGATGCTTCTTGTCACATCCACATCCACACCACAATGCTCCTTTATATCCTCATTCGTCAGCCTGTCTCTCCATGTGACTCCACAGGCTCCTCTTAAATAACTCATTTCCACTTCTCTCACTCTTGACTTGTGTCCTTCCAACAACGTCCAAGCTTCACTTCCATACGTTAGAGTTGGTATCACAATACTGTCATGTAGTATCTTTTTCACTTCTATGCCCACTTCCCTGTTTCTTATCACTGCTTTCAAAGAACCAGCAACCTTTCTTCCCTGCTGTACCCTTTCAAGCACTTCACCCTCCAAACCTCCATCCTTACTCATCACACTACCCAAGTACTCAAATGTACTCACATTTTCCAATTCCTCACCATCCAACCTCGCTGTACATTCACTGACTTCACCTCTCTCAAAGACCATCACTTTACTCTTCCCTACATTCACCTTTAGATTCTGTTTCTTACACACTCTCCCAAACTCATCCACCAAGCCTTGCAGCTCCCCTTCATCTTCACTCAACAACATAGTATCATCTGCAAACAATAGTACAGGGAGTTTCCAAACACTACCCTCTCTCACCAGGGCCACTCCAACATCCACTACCCTACCTTGTACCTCTTTTATTACCCCATCCATATACAGACTGAACAGCCATGGAGACATGACACATCTCTGTTTCAACCCAACCTTCAAAGAGGAAAATTCACTTAGTTCACCATCCACACGCACTGCAGCCTTCGCACCATCGTACATACTCTTCACAGCATTCAACAACTTCTGATCTACTCCATATATTCCTAATACTTTCCACAAGCCTTGTCTATCCAACCTGTCATATGCTTTCTCCAAATCCATGAAAGCCACATACAACTTCTTTCCCTTCTCTAGAAACTTTTCCACTAAAGATCTAAGAATGAATATCTGATCTACACAACCTCTTTCCTTCCTAAAGCCTCCCTGTTCTTCTCCAAGTAATTCCTCTGATCTTTCTCTAACTCAGTCAGTAAGTATCCTACCATACACTTTTCCTGTTATACTAAGAAGACAAATGCCCCTATGATTACCACACACTTCTTTTTCCCCTTTTCCTTTGTACAAGGGAATAATTATACCTGACTTCCAATCCTCCGGGACTCTACCTTCCTTCCAGGCCAATCTGCACATCTTCCACATCCATTCTACTGCTATCTCTCCCCCATGCTTCAGCATTTCACCACTTACTTCATCAATTCCTGGGGCCTTCCCCAATTTAATTTTCTTCATTGCTTCCACAACTTCTATCCTACTGATTTCTTCCTGTCTTCTCACCTCCCTCCTTCTCCCAGCCATTCCCCAGCCACTTATACTCACATTACTTCCATCCTGTATGTTCAACAATTCCTTGAAGTTTTCTCTCCATCTGCTCACTTTTTCTCCCTTCTCCACTAGTAATCTACCATTTTTATCTTACCCTCCCCTGCTAACCTCACTTCCACCCTGTCTTACTCTCTTCACCTCTTTCCAGAACATTTTCTTACAGTCTCTCCACTTTACACTCAGATTCCTTCCAAATTCCTCATCCACTCATCTCTCTTACTAATCTTTTCACCTCTCTCTTTCATTCTACATATAACTCCTTTTCCGCCTCTCAACTTCTTCCACGCCCCTATTTCTCATTCATTCATTGTATGCTTTCTTCTTTTGTGCCACAGCCTGTCTCACCTCTTCAGTCCACCACTCTGTTCCTTGCACCCCCCTCCGTCTTCTCTTCCTCCCACACACCACATCACATGTTGCACATATTTCTTCTGTAAATATCCTGCACACACCTTCCACAGCCCCCATCTCCTCCAATTCATATTTACCCAATCGTTCCTCCACTTCTCTCTTATACTCTGTCTTTTTCTCATCCTCTTGTAACCTTTCCACTCTTCTTGGAACTACTCCTTCCTCTCATCTTTCCCTTCTTCTATTCCTCCATCTTTCTTGGATCCTAATTCTGACCACCACCAAGTAGTGGTCAGAAAGTCCACTCCCCCAACCTCTATAAGCACTTGCATCCGTTACACATCTTCGCATCCTTTCATCCACACACACATAATCAGTCATTGCCTTCCTTTCATTCAGTTCACCACCCACCCTTCTCATCACTCGCCATGTATACCTGTGGATCATTTTATGCCTGAAGAGGGTATTGGCTATCACCAACCCCCTCCCAGCACAAATGTCCACTAATGCACTGCCATTCTCATCTATCTCAGCAGGCACACCCCACTCACCAACTATTCCGTCCACCTTCACATTCCCTACTTTACCATTCATATCACCGATCAAAAACACTCTCTCATTCCTTCCAAACTTTTCCATGCACACTTTCACATTTGTCCCGAACTCTTCTCTCACTCTGCTTTCATGCACTTGCGTTGGCGCATACACACACACAATCGCCCACATTTGTATTCCAACTTTCAACTTTACCCACACAATCCTTGACCCAACTGATCCATACTGTCTTATGCTCTTCTTCCATCTTTTTCTCACAACTATACATACTCCTTCCTTTGCCCTCTCATTCTCACTTACTTCTGCACATATACCCCATCCATACTCCCATTCTCTCACACTTTCTCCTCTCCATTTTGTTTCAGTTATTCCACATACATCCACTTTCGCACCCTCAAGCACCTGGACAATCTCTCTGTCTTTCACCTCATCATTCATTCCTCTTATATTCCATGTAGCCATTACCAAGTCCTTTGTCCGGTCCTGGGTCGTCATCGTTAGGTCAGTCCTTGTCCGAGGCTTCTTGTTTGTTTTTTTGGTTAGTTGTTTTTCGGGGAGTGGCACTAACTCTCCGCCAATCCTTTTAGTCGCCTTTTACGAAAAGCAGGGATACTGGGGGAGTATTCTTGAAAACCTCCCGCACCCCCAGGGTAGATTATACAGCATATTTGAAGGGGAAATCTATCTATCTATATACCTAGGCTGCTTCCCCCAAGGAAAGGGAGGTAGCCGAGACAGGACAACACACTCCCCATTTACTCATCCATTCAAACACATTCATTCGCATCTTAGCCCCAAAGGGGAGAACGGACAGATCCTCACCGCACCCCACCGCACAAGGGTCAACTGCGCAATTCAATCAGTGATATCCGCAGCAGGGCCTGACAGCAGAGCTGGTTTACCCCTCACATCATAACAGACTCATCCCCATACCCGCATCTGACCTGAAATAGCTGATCAGACCAAATGTGGGAGAATATCCCCTCAGGGCTGCGTCATCACTTATTCACAATTTCTCTCCATTTATTTCTGTCACGCACAGCCACTCTTCCTTGCTCAACAGACATCCCCCTCGCATCCAGCGCTCTCTTCACACTGTCCATCCATCCCATTCGTGGTCTTCCTCACAACCTTACACCTCTCACATCAGATCTAGTTATCTTTTTCACCAATCGCTCATTATCCATTCTCTCCATATGCCCAAACCATCGCAACACCCTCTGCTCAACCCTACCAGCCATCTCCCAAACAACTCCAGTTCTCCTTCGCACTTCATCATTCCGCACTCGATCCATATGCGTCACTCCACACATACTCCTCAAGGGGAAATAAACAGGGAAAATTAGCGAACGAGTGCACATGAGGTGTTGTCAGGTGATAATTAGCAATTCCAGGTGCATGGCACTATCACTTACCTTATTTCTTTTTTGTATATATTATTTGGTATAAGAATAGGGCATAGGGCTTATTTCAATGGATGAAATCAGTGGTTAATTCCAGGGAAGATTTACTTACGCAGCGTGGCTGGGCAGGCGAGAGGAGAGGGTAATGGAGAGGAGGTAGGGAGGGGAGTCAAGAACGGGGAGAAATGGCTAAATTGTCAACAATGGATGGGAGTACAGATGAGATTAGGAGTGCTTATTAGTGTTGGACATTGGCAGTACTGATAGATGATACAAGCCACCACTTGAAAGCCTGGGCGAATTCAAAATAACACAGAATCACAAAAGTGACGCCCCACGGTTAAGGGGTTAATGAACAGTACAGAGCCCTCAAGAACAACCTCTTGAGAGTTACTGATGTAATATGCGGTTGGACAAGAGGACTATCAAGACATAAAATAACTTGGTGGTGGGATGAGGGGTGTAGAAGCTGCAGTAAAGGAGAAAAGAAGGCTTTTCCGGGAATGGAAGAAGGGTAGTAACAAGGAGGAATACTTGGCTGCCAAGCGTAGGGCTAGAAGAGAGGTATATAGAGCGAAATCTGAGTCACAGAGACTTTTACTTGATAACCTAAATCATGGGGAAAGGAAAAATATAATATTTAAGGTGGTAAATCAGATGAAGATGGATAATCAGGATATTATAGGTGAGCAGTGTGTAAAGAATGATGAAGGAAGGGTAGTAGTGAACAGTGGGGATATTAAAGATGCATGGAGAGAGCATTATAGCTGGTTTTGATTCATGAAGAATGATGAAGGAAGGGTAGTGGTGAACAGTGAGGATATTAAAGATACATGGAGAGAGCATTATAACCGGTTGTTGAATGAGGAGTATGACTGGGACAGGGAAGGTTTGGAGCCAGCAGATCCAGTGTTTGGCCCTTGTCCTTTGATTGATACTGCTACTGTGAGTGAGGCAATAGGC
Source organism: Coenobita brevimanus (assembly GCF_032717465.1). Lineage (NCBI taxonomy): Eukaryota > Metazoa > Arthropoda > Malacostraca > Decapoda > Coenobitidae > Coenobita > Coenobita brevimanus. The sequence goes on along the minus strand of NC_137053.1, from coordinate 37,559,181 downwards.
AGGATGAGGGTGGGGAAGGCAGCAGGTGTATCTGGGTTGACTGCTGAAATGTTGAAGGCCTCAGGCGATACAGGGGTGAGGTTAGTCACTGACCTGATAAATAGGATTATTTATGAGTGTGTTGTCCCAGATGATTGGCTGAAGAGTGTAATTGTAAATGTGTATAAAGGGAAGGGTGATGACCTGGAAAGAGGAAATTATAGAGGTATAAAGCTTTTAGATCAGATAATGAAGGTAATGGAGAGAGTTTTAGAAGGTATGATTAGAGAAAGAGTGAATATTGATGAGATGCAGTTTGGGTTTATGCCAGGCAGGGGGACCACTGATGCTATATTCATTGTTCGACAGCTTCAGGAAAAATGTATTGGTAGGAGAAGGGATCTTTATTTTGTTTTTGTTGATTTGGAAAAGGCCTTTGACAGAGTCCCTAGAGAGGTGGTGAAGTGGGCAATGAGAAAGCTTGGCTTGGAGGAGTGGCTGGTTAGGGTGGTTATGGCTATGTATGTGGGTGCTCACACCCAGGTAAGAGTGAATGGAGATTTGAGTGATGAGTTTTCCATGAATGTTGGTGTGCATCAGGGGTCAGTCTTGAGTCCCATATTGTTTATCATGGTACTTGAAGCCCTTTCATGTGACTTTAGAAACGGACTCCCGTGGGAGTTGTTGTATGCTGATGATTTGGTGTTGATTGCAGAGAACGAAAGGGTGGCGGAGGAAAGGTTTAGAAAGTGGAGAGATGGTATGGGGCACAAGGGTTTAAGGGTAAATGCAGATAAAACAAAAGTGATGATGTCTAGGGTTGGTGGCGGTACTGTCAAAGACGAGGGAGAGTGACCCTGTGCATTTTGCCACAAGGGCGTGGGAAGTAATTCCATCTTGTGCGGTGTTTGTGATAAATGGGTGCATAAGAGATGTAGTGGTATCAGAGGTAGACTGCGAGATAATGCTGATTTTATGTGAACGACGTGTCGGGGTGAGCAGGTGGAGATTGTCAGCCGTGAAAGGATTGAATTTGCTGGTGAATCTCTTGAGTGTGTGAAAGAGTTTTGTTATCTGGGAGACATGTTGTGTGCTGGAGGTGGGGCTGTAGCTAGCTCTGTGGCTAGGGTGAGAAGTGGTTTGAAGAAGTTCAGGGAGCTCTTGCCTCTCCTGACATTGAGAGAACTCTTCCTACGTGCTAAGGGGTCTTTGAATGCAGCATGTGTTAGGAGTGTAATGTTGTATGGTAGTGAGACCTGGGCAGTGAAGGGGGAAGATATTCGCTGACTCAGACGTACAGAAATGACAATGATTAGGTGGATGTGCAGTGCGTCCCTGAGTCCAAGGCCTGGAGGGGCTGGGTTTACGATGGAAGAGCTGAGAGGTAGGATGGGACTGGAGTGTATTGGTGTTGTGATGAGGAGAGGTAGATTGAGATGGTTTGGACATGTGGAGAGAATGGGGGATGATAATTGGGTGGGGAAGGTGAGAAGTGTTAATATTGGTGGTGGTGTTATGAGGGATAGACCGAGAAAGACATGGGACGAGGTCATTAAGTGTGACCCCAGGGTTAAGGGACTGAACAGGGAGGCTGCAGTGGATCGTGCAGTGTGGAGAGCCGCCATTAGGTGACCAAGACTGACACATGCAAGCATGTTGGAGCCTTTAAAAACGGAAATGAAAACGTTGTTGAATGAGGAGTTGGACTGGGACAGGGAAGGTTTGGAGCCAGCAGATCCAGTGTTTGTCCCTTGGCCTTTGATTGATGCTGCTACTGTGAGTGAAGCAATAGGCAGGATGAAGGTGGGGAAGGCAGCAGGTGTGTCGGGGTTGACTGCTGAAATGTTGAAGGCCTTAGGAGATATAGGGGTGAGGTTAGTCACTGACCTGATAAATAGGATTATATATGAGTGTGTTGTCCCAGATGATTGGTTGAAGAGTGTAATTGTAAATGTGTATAAAGGGAAGGATGATGTCCTGGAAAGAGGAAATTATAGAGGTATGAAGCTTTTAGATCAGATAATGAAGGTAATGGAGAGAGTTCTAGAAGGTATGTTTAGAGAAAGAGTGAATATTGATGAGATGCAGTTTGGGTTTATGCCAGGCAGGGGGCTCACTGATGTCATATGCATTGTTCGACAGCTTTAGGAAAAATATATTGGGAAGAAAAGGGATCTGTATGTTGTTGTTGTTGATTTGGAAAGGCCTTTGACAGAGTCCCTAGAGAGGTGGTGAAGTGCGCAGTGAGAAAGCTTGGCTTGGAGGAGTGGCCAGGGTGGTTCTGGCTATGTATGTGGGTGCTCGCACCCAGGTAAGAGTGAATGGAGATTTAAGTGATGAGTTTTCTGTGAACGCTGGTGTGCATCAGGGGTCAGTTTCGAGTCCCATGTTGTTTATCATGGTACTTGAAGCCCTCTCACGTGACTTGAGAAACGGACTCCCGTGGGATATGTTGTTTGCTGATTATTTGGTATTGATTGCAGAGAACGAAAGGGAGGCGGAGGAAAGATTTAGGAAGTAGAGAGATGGTATGGGGCACAAGGGCTTAAGGGTAAATGGAAATAAAACAAAAGTGATGATATCTAGTGATTGGTTGCGGTACTGTCTAAGACGAGGGAGAGTGGCCATGTGCAGTTTGCCATATGGGCGTGGGAAGTAATTCCATCTTGTGCATTGTTTGTGATAAATGGGTGCACAAGAGATGTAGTGGTATCAGAGGTAGACTGTGAGATAATGCTGATTATATGTGTCCTACGTGTCGGGGAGAGCAGGTGGAGATTGTCAGGCGTGAAAGGATTGAACTTGCTGGTGAGTCTCTTGAGTGTGTGGGAGAGTTTTGTTATTTGGGAGACATGTTGTTTGCTGGAGGTAGGGCTGGAGCTAGCTCTGTGGCTATGGTGAGAAGTGGTTGGAAGAAGTTCAGGGAGCTGTTGCCTCTCCTGATATTGAGAGGACTCTCCCTACATGCTAAGGGGTCCATGTATGCAGTATGTGTTAGGAGTGTAATGCTGTATGATAGTGAGACCAGGTCAGTAAAGGAGGAGGATATTCACAGGCTCAGACATAAAGAAATGACAATGATTAGGTGGATGTTCAGTGCATCCCTGCGTGCAAGGTCTGGGGGAGCTGGTTTACGATGGAAGAGTTGAGAGGTAGGATGGGACTGGAGTGTATTGATGCTGTGATGAGGAGAGGTAGATTGAGATGGTTTGGATATGTGGAGAGGATGGGGGATGATAATTGGGTGAGGAAGGTGCAAATTGTTAATACTGGTGCTGGGGTTGTGATGGGTAGACTTAGAAAGACATGGGACGAGGTCATTATGTGTGACAGTTAAGGGACTGAACAGAGAGGCTGCAATAGATCGTTCAGCATGGAGGACTGCCATTAGGTGACCAAGGCCGACGCATGCAATCATGTTGGAGCCTTCAAAAACGAAAACGAAAATTAAAAGCGTGCAGTGTAATGAACATTGTACAATGGTAAGAAATTAGAATTCAGAGTGCAAAGACTTACGTGCAGAGTGCAACACTGGTTACAGGAAAGTACAATAGAGCACAAGTGAGAAAAGAATGCGCAGTGTTAAGAAATTAGAATTCAGAGTGGAGAGACTTAAGTGCAGAGTGCAACACTGGTTGCAGGAAAGTGCAATAGGGCGTAAATGAGAAAAGAATGTGCATTGTTAAGAAATTAGAATTCAGAGTGCAAATGACTTAGTGCAGTGCAAGACTTGATTACTGTAGGTGCTTCAGGTGCACCCTTTTACTGACAATAGAGCACAAGTGAGAAAAGAATGTCTAGTGTTAAGAAATTAGAATTCAGAGTGCAAAGACTTACGTGCAGAGTGCAACACTGGTTACAGGAAAGTACAATAGAGCACAAGTGAGAAAAGAATGCGCAGTGTTAAGAAATTAGAATTCAGAGTGGAGAGACTTAAGTGCAGAGTGCAACACTGGTTGCAGGAAAGTGCAATAGGGCGTAAATGAGAAAAGAATGTGCAATGTTAAGAAATTAGAATTCAGAGTGCAAATGACTTAGTGCAGTGCAAGACTTGATTACTGTAGGTGCTTCAGGTGCACCCTTTTACTGTCAGAATCTGAGAGGAGGTGGGTTATTCATCAGGATGACCATTGACTTGTTGTAAGTACCCAGAATAATGTTAAATAGTGTGCTGTATTTTCCTTACTCGCCTCTAAAACCTCATTCTCTGATTCCTTCATATTTATTTCACTTTTTTATGTCCCTTATTGGTGTGAATAGGCCCTTAAATAGGTGCTATGCATGTCTGGTAGGGAGTTATATACAGTACCCTCGTGTCCAACACGGTAATATTGTCATGCACAGGTCCCGTGTTGGACCAAAAACGTGTTGGACAAACAACAGAGCTTATGGGGAAAAATGAATTATGTCAGCAACCCTAAGAAAAGTCACCCTAAATACCTACTGTATACCTTTACATATATTGGTACTGCTGTAATTATAATAAATGGTGCTGTACTATGAATGATAACTAACCTTTTAGGATAGTGTTGGTGGGCTTGCTGGGATTGGAAGGTGGTATCCGAGGCTGTAGGTAGACCTACTGGGTCCCCGGAGGATGGCTGCTGGCGTCACTAGCGGGTAATGGTTGCTGCTCCTCCTCAACTTCCCTCATAAATCCTGCGAAATCACACTCAGAATCACTATCCTCATCCACATCCATGGAAGGCCCTGCTTCTGCCTATCCTAGCACTCCGTAAGCCTTCACTGCTGCCAGGATCTTGTCTTGGTTTTTTATTATGGTCCTCACGCTGGCTTCATTCACGTCATAGGCCTTGGTGATGTCCACTTTCCTCTCCCTTTTCTTCTTCCTCTCGATGATTTCTAGTTTGGTGGCCTGAGGGAGGTGCCGCCTCTTCTTGGGGCTCTCAGAAGGCTTCCTAGGCATCATGAGCAGGATAAAATGCAGTAGCAAGGGCAGAAAATGCAGCGAGAAAAAAGCACCATTCAGTGCGAATTATGCGACTGAGTGGCACTGTGGCGGGAGAAATTTAAACAAAACATCACATGAGAGCGGAAGCATTTTTGATTGGGCGACATCACGATCACCTCATGATGGCGGGTGGGGTAGGCAACTTGATCAGAAGTTTTGATTGGCTGTCAGCATCACAGGAACGTCCAGTTTGACCATGTTGGACTGGGGGTGATCGTGCTAGAGGCGAACTCTGCGAATTTCGCCCACTTCTTGGAGCTCCGTGCGTGTTATGCTAATGCACCCATGTTACAGTAATAAAATTGTATTAAATCGTACTAATTTTTTGCTCTCCGTGCTGGACGCGAATCATGCTGGACAAACACGTGTTGGACGTGAGGGTACTGTAGGTGTTTTTCTGAGTTAGAGTGGGTTGGGGTCCATAAGTACCAGTCCAGGAAGCAGAGACCCAGTATCTGGATGGGCCCACTTTCTGGACATGCCTTTGGCTCTATTACGTTAGATATCAGAGGGATTACTTGTGATAATGTACAACTACTCAGCTTCAAAAAAACATCACAACCAGCATCCTATTTAAAAAGTGAATTTACAGTGACCAATCAAAGAAAATAATCATGAAGTGAATATGCGGGCGAGAATCATATAAAATTTTTGCTTCTTTTAAATTTCGCTTTACTGTGTAATAAAATTAAGAAATAACTATAATCTATATATCATTGTAATGGTAATTTACTGTTGTTTTGCATGGTTTAAGCCAGATTTATATGTTGTTATTAGTTTTTTTATTCTGAACATTTTTCTACGGCAAGGTATAAAATTTTTGGTTTTCACCTAACTTCAACTCATCATTTTGACTTTTCATTTTCTTTGTTTTCATTTTTTGATCATACTGCAGTAAAGTACAACTATTCAGCTTTAAAATGACACCAAAACCAACACTCTGTCATGAAAAGTGTATTTACACAGAGCGATCAAAGAAAAATATTGCAGCTCGAAAATGTGAGTCAGCGTGAGAGCAACTGATTCTAGCACAGACATAATCTGCCCGGCCCATAAACCTGATAGGGTTAACACTGCCCATACATATAGTGGTGTGTCACTGTATATCAGTAAGAGAAGATTACATGTATTTAGACTCAGCTTCTGCTTTACTGGATTATAGTATATGTACTTGGATTTACCTTCTGGTCTTACTGGCTACCCATTGCTCACAGGATGAATCTCTTGGGTTTGTGTCAGTGCTTTTTCTTCTTAGAGGCAGCTTGGGGAAAAAGAAATGTAGACTGAGACAACAGACACATAAGTTGTGCATAAGAGTCTACACTATGAGTATTCTGTTATAGGCAGGGTGCCTCATGCCAGAGGTATTTTTAGTGCCCAGCCTATGTTGTACTGGAACACTGATTTTTTTTATTTATTTTTTTTATTTATTTTTTTTTTTACTGAATAAGTTGAGAGATAAGGGAGCCTATTCTCAGCAAGGTATGAATATTGTAGCATTCTGGACATGTGGATCCTTTAAGCAAGTAAATGAAGATACAGTATTTGTTCTAAAGCCCTCTATCTTCAAGCTGAAGGAAATAATGAATAATGTGTAATAGAGGCTGACTGGATATTGGACAGTTTCAAACTTAAATACTTACATTAATATTGTATATATCATCAGCTCTGTAGAGCGTATGGTCATGCATATTCATTTCAGGAGCTTGTGTTGAACACCAGTGGAATAATCATTGTGGAGGGGATTCGGCTGTTCTGGCGAGGAGAGACATCGGTGATCAACTTAGCCACAGAGTTAGAAACAGTGGTGGCCGATGCCCCTACTCCGCCAGATACTCTGTGCCAACATCTCACCACACACCTCCGTCTTATGATTCTTATGATGCCGGTTAGAATAGTGTATAAGTATATATAAAAGATATTTATGTGTGTGTGTGTGTGTGTGTGTGTGTGTGTGTGTGTGTATTTTACCTAATTGTGATATACAGGAAATGAGCTATGCTCGTGGGGTCCCGTCTCATTTTCTCAGTAAGTCAAATTTAGCTTTAAACTCGTTTAAGTTTGTGTGTGTGTGTGTGTGTGTGTGTGTGTGTGTGTGTGTGTGTGTGTAAAATTATATACAATGACCTCACATTCAGTAGGGTAATTAGATCAGACAGCACTACCATACTGGACTCATTCCATACTGAACAAATAATAAACCATATGGAGAATATTACAGTGGCCTTTCATCCAATTTTGTACTTAGATCAAACAACACTGCTGTACGTCACTAATTCCGTACTGGACAAATAAGAAACCACATGGGGATTATTACTTATGTCAGTCAAGGCTATAATTTAAGACACGAGAATCCATAGAATGTTGTAAACATTGAGAAGCAAACACACAAAATTGCAGTTTTGCATGATGAACAAGGGTAGATAGTATAAAAAATAAATGTGGTACTGTCCAACATGCTTGTTGGCATGCTGGCGATCACAAGAAGACTGATGCTCAGTGACATCACCTCTACCAGCCAATACATGTTCTCATTGGCTGTAGCACCTTTCAACTTTCCAGAATAACAAACCACCTCCCCAAAAGAAACACCTTAGATCATGCACATGTGTGGAAGCAAACCGTACGAATGTATGTTTTCCATACAATACTAATTTCCTTTTTTACTGAATATTTTGAGTGTCTGCCATACTAAAGGTGATTACCACTAAAGATACACATGTTGGATATGAGGCCACTGTATTTAGATCAGGTAAGACTTTAACTTAAGGCAAAAAGTCCCTAGAATGTTGTGAACAATGATTGTCAGACTCATACATACAATTTATCATATGTATTGAACATAAGATTATAGTGTGCCATGATAACTTAGAACAGGTAGCACAAGAAAAGAAAGGGGGGGGTACTGTTTAACATGCGGTGCACAAAATTTAAAATCGCATTATTATTGTTTTCAGTAAAAAATTATTATTGTAATAGCATTAAAAAAAGAAAATGTGTAGTTTTGAAATGTCAGCTACTCAACCCCACCAGTATTACACACAAGCTGTGGCAAGTGTCCACCAGTGATGTCAGATTTTCAGGTTGATTCAGCTCCAACGTCAGGCCATTCCTAATTGCATATCCATGCTACCTAACGTTATATGACCTAACCTAACCTAACCTAATGCAGTGTAAGCTAACCTAACTTAGTTTAACCTAACCTAACCAGCTGCAACAACTTAGGGATGAATTAATTTTGGGTCTGAATCGATCCATTGTCCTCTGTAGGATGCCACACAAACATCAACAAACCTTACTTGGTGCTCTTCCATCCATCCATCATCCAATCCTATGTTGCCCAATGAGGAGCATAGGAACCTGGGGCTAGGCAAGTTGGCCTTGACTATTTAAGATGAGAGTGACCAGCCTCACTCATCCCTGAGTGGCATTATGTGAGCAATTAACCCCAACCACCCCATGGATATAAACCTACACAGGCTCAATCTGATTGGAGCACCTTAATTACCCATTAAACCACCAGGTGCCATAATTTGGTTACCACCCAGTGTAGTAAATGGCTCCTGGTGTACAGGAAACCATTTGGTTGTCACTTAGTGTAGAGTTACCTAAAGACAGAAGGAAGAGGAAAGAATGAAGGACAGACAGAAGATGGCATGTAAAGTCACCCATAGGCAGAAGAAAGAAGAAAGAGTGAAGGAAAGAAAGACAAAAGAGGAAGGATGGAAGAGAGGAAAAGGCAAACACCCAGTGCAGCAGTACATTGAGTGAATGGATGGTGAGTGCCCCCACCTTCCACAATTTCTGCAGAATTTGGATGTCTATCTGTCTATCTATCTATTGCCAGACGCCTCAATCCCGTTCGGGGTGGCCACAAACAAATCACCTCCATGTCGCCCTGTCCCCCGCCATTTCACTGCCCTACTCCCAACTCATATCCCCCTCTCTCGTATACCTCTCCATCCCGTCCCTCCATCTCATCCTCGGCCTCCCCCTCCCTCTTCCCCCCTCCACCTCACTCACATACACTCTCTTCGTCAGTCTTTCACCCTCCATCCTCTCCACATGGCCAAACCACCTCAATGTGTTCCTCCTAATGCTTCCTATCACATCAACATCTACACCACAACGCTCCTTTATATCCTCATTCGTCAGCCTGTCTCTCCATGTGACTCCACAGGCTTCTCTTAAATAACTCATTTCCACTGCTCTCACTCTTGACTTGTGTCCTTCCAACAACGTCCAAGCTTCACTTCCATACATTAGAGTTGGTATCACAATACTGTCATGTAACTTTTTCACTTCCATGCTTACTTCCCTGTTTCTTATCACTGCTTTCAAAGAACCAGCAACCTTTCTTCCCTGCTGTTCCCTTTCAAGCACTTCACCCTCCAAACCTCCATCCTTACTCATCACACTACCCAAGTACTTAAACGTACTCACATTTTCCAATTCCTCACCATCCAACCTCGCTGTACATTCACTAACTTCACCTCTCTCAAAGACCATCACTTTACTCTTCCCTACATTCACCTTTAGATTCTGTTTCTTACACACTCTCCCAAACTCATCCACCAAGCCTTGCAGCTCCCCTTCATCTTCACTTAACAACACAGTATCATCTGCAAACAACAGTACAGGGAGTTTCCAAACACTATCCTCTCTCACCAGGGCCACTCCAACATCCACTACCCTATCTTGTACCTCTTTTATTACCCCATCCATGTACAGATTGAACAACCATGGAGACATGACACATCCTTGTTTCAACCCAACTTTCAAAGAGAAAAATTCACTTAGTTCACCATCTACACGCACTGCAGCCTTCGCACCATCATACATACTCCTCACAGCATTCAACAACTTCCCCTCTACTCCATATATTCTTAACACTTTCCACAATCCTTGTCTATCCACCCTGTCATATGCTTTCTCCAAATCCATGAAAGCCGCATACAACTTATTTCCCTTCTCTAGAAACTTTTCCACTAAAGATCTAAGAATTAATATCTGATCTACACAACCTCTTCCCTTCCTGAAGCCTCCCTGTTCTTCTCCAACTAATTTTTCTGTTCTTTCTCTAACTCTGTCAATAAGTAGCCTACCATACACTTTTCCTATTATACTAAGAAGACAAATGCCCCTATGATTACCACACACTTCTTTTTCCCCTTTTCCTTTGTACAAGGGAATACTTATACCTGACTTCCAATCCTCCGGGACTCTACCTTCCTCCCAGGCCAATCTGCACATCTTCCACATCCATTCTACTACTATCTCTCCCCCATGCTTCAGCATTGCACCACACACTCCATCAATTCCTGGTGCTTTCCCCGATTTAACTTTCTTCATTGCTTCCACAACTTCTATCCTACTGATTTCTTCCTGTCTTCTCACCTTCCTCCTTCTCCCAGCCATTCCCCAGCCACTTATACTCGCATTACTTCCATCCTCTATGTTCAACAATTCCTTGAAGTGTTCTCTCCATCTGCTCACTTTTTCTCCCTTCTCCACTAGTAATCTACCATTTTTATCTTTCACTCCCCTGCTAACTTCACTTCCACCCTGTCTTACTCTTTTCGCCTCTTTCCAGAACATTTTCTTACAGTCCCTCCACTTTACACTCAAATTCCTTCCAAATTCCTCCTCCACTGTCTTCTTACTCTCTCTTACTAATCTTTTCACCTCTCTTTCTTCCTACAAATAACTCTCTCTTCTGCCTCTCAACTTCTTCCACGCCCCTATTTCTCATCCATTCGTTGTATTCTTTCTTCTTTTGTGCCACAGCCTGTCTCACCTCTTCAGTCCACCACTCTGTTCCTTGCACCCCCCTCCATCTTCTCTTCCTTCCACACACCACATCACATGCTGCACATATTTCTTCTGTAAATATCCTACACACACCTTCCACAGCCCCCATCTCCTTCAATTCATATTTACCCAATCATTCCTCCACTTCTCTCTTATACTCTGCCTTTTTCTCATCCTCTTGTAACCTTTCTACTCTTCTTGCAAGTACTCCTTCCTCTCGTCTTTCCCTTCTTCTATTCCTCCATCTTACTTGAATCCTAATTCTGGCCACCACCAAGTAGTGGTCAGAAAGTCCACTTCCCCAACCTCTATAAGCTCTTGCATCCATTACACATCTTCGCATCCTTTCATCCACACACACATAATCAGTCATTGCCTTCCTTTCATTCAGTTCACCACCCACCCTTCTCATCACTCGCCATGTATACCTGTGGATCATTTTATGCCTGAAGAGGGTATTGGCTATCACCAACGCCCTCCCAGCACAAATGTCCACTAACACACTGCCATTCTCATGTATCTCAGCAGGCACACCCCACTCACCAACTATTCCATCCACCTTCACATTCCCAACTTTACCATTCATATCACCGATCAAAAACACTCTCTCATTCCTTCCAAACTTTTTCATGCACACTTCTACATTTGTCCAGAACTCTTCTCTCACTCTTCTAGCACGGTCTTGCGTTGGCGCATACACACACACAAACGCCCACATTTGTATTCCAACTTTCAACTTTACCCACACAATCCTTGACCCAACTGATCCATACTGTCTTATGCTCTTCTTCCATCTTTTACTCACAACTATACATACTCCTTCCTTTGCCCTCTCATGCTCACCTACTGCACATATACCCCATCCATACTCCCATTCTCTCACACTTTCTCCTCTCCATTTTGTTTCAGTTATTCCACATACATCCACTTTTGCACCCTCAAGCACCTGGACAATCTATACTCCTTCCTTTGCCCTCTCATTCTCACCTACTCCTGCACATATACCCCATCCATACTCCCATTCTCTCACACTTTCTCCTCTCCATTTTGTTTCAGTTATTCCACATACATCCACCTTTGCACCCTCAAGCACCTGGACAATCTCTCTCTCTTTCACCTCATCATTTATGTCATAAATCAATTATACAATTATGAGAGATAATCCTGGTCATAATTAATGGGATCTCTCCTGCAGTTCGTCCCAACATCCTATTATGGTGTTACACTGGAGAGCACAGAGAGACTAATACTCAGTGACATCACACTTGCAAATGAATGTTTTGATTGGCTTCTGTCCTTTCTCAGCCAATGCATATTTTCACTAGCTGCAGCATCTCTCCTGGGACTTCACTGAATAGCAAACACCCCCACCCCCTCAGCTTTCATGCATGTATGTGGAAGTAAACTGAACTAATGTAAATGTTCCATAGTAGAGTAATTAATTTTTTACTGATTATTTTGAGTGTCTGCTGTATTAAAGGTTGTAAGTACTAAAGAAACTCGTGTTGGATGTGATGGCACTGTCGATTCGTCATAGTTAAAGTAAAATGAATGATGGGACTATTTTCCATCAGCAGAATATTTTGCAGATGTGTTGGAAGAAAGGGATACTCACCATCCACTCATTCGATGTAGTCCTGCTCTCGGGTGACTTCCCTTTCCTCTCTTCCTTCTTTCCTTCCTTCTTCTTCTGTCTTTCTTTCTTTCCTCTTCCTTCTGTTTATGTGTGACTACACTGAACGACAAGCCAGATGTATTCCTGTACACCAGGAAACCATTTACAATGCTGGGTGGTAAATATAGAACCAAACTATGGTGCCTTGTTTAATAGTGGGTAATGAAGGCACTCCAACTGGACTGAGCCTGTGTTGGTTAATAAATCAAGAGGTGGTTGGGGTTTATTGCTCACGTAATGCCACTCAGGGATGGGCAAGGCTGGTCACCCTCACCTTAACTGTTGGGACCAACTTGCCTAGCCCCGGGCTCCTGTGCTCCTCAAGGGGCAACACAGGATTAGTTGATGTATGTATGTATGTTTTAAAATTCAGTCCTATTTTAATTGATTTTAGAATATATTTGTTATTATCTTGGGTAGTACAGTACAAGCTCATAAATCTGATATGCTTGGTTCCAAAGATTTCATCCAAAATGGAATACAGGATATGTATTTTGGAAAGTGGAGTATAATTATAACACAAGACAGTATCATGTAATCAGTAGCCTAGTGTGAATAGTAAAAACAGTGAAGTTCCGTTCATTAGTAATTGATTATCTGCTCTTGTATGTATCTGCAAAAGAACTTTGTGGTCAAATATGCATTGATTGTGTGAGGACAGGTGATAAGTCTTCTATAGCATGAAGAAGTAATTTGGAAACTGGAGGTTTTTGGAAGTGCTGTAGGATATTCAGGATTGGGAGTTTGTATATCATATTGTTATTTGACTGTATTATGTTCTCATATTTTCCAGCCTCGACATGAAAATGCTGTACTAGAAGCTAATGCACTTCATCAACAACTGACTGAAGTTATTGAAAGGCTGACGTCAGGAGGACAGGGTGGTAATTCATCAAGCAGTGATATGAGTCAAGGGCAGATGTTGCTAATGGGCTTCCATCTGCTGTTTGAGGCTGTAGAGACTCAGCTAGATCAACTGATGGATGCTATCACCTATGCTCCTCTCCCTCAGCCATGGCCAAGAGTTGATACTGCTAGGGAAGCTGCAGAAATTATGGTACGTTTGTAATGAGTTTAGAGCTTACCTTGCCAGCAATTATCAAAGAACAGTGCGAGTATAAGTGGTTGGGGAATGGCTGGGAGAAGAAGAGATGAGAGGAGGGAGGAAGAGATCAGTAGGGCGGAAGTAGTGGAAACGATGAAGAATATTAAATTGGGAAAGGCCCCAGGAATTGATGGAGTGTGTGGTGAAATGCTTAGGTATGGGGGTGAGATTGTTGTGGAGTGGTTATGGAAGTTGTGTAGATTGGCTTGGGAAGAGGGAAGGGTTCCAGAGGACTGGAAATCAGGTATAATTGTTCCTTTATACAAAGGAAAAGGAGAGAGAGAAGTATGTGGTAACCATAGGGGTATTTGCCTACTTAGTGAGACTGGTAAAATATATGGTAGAATACTCATTGATAGGGTTAGGCATATGACAGAGGAGCTAGTTGGAGAAGAACAAGGGGGATTTAGGAAGGGAAAAGAGTGTGTAGATCAGATATTTGTTCTAAGATGTTTAGTGGAGAAGTATCTAGAGAAGGGAAGGAAAGTGTATGCTGCCTTCATGGACTTGGAGAAAGCTTATGACAGAATAGATAGGCAAGGTATGTGGAAGGTATTAAGAATATATGGAGTGGAGGGGAAATTGTTGAGTGCTGTGAAGAGTATGTACGAGGGAGCTAGGGCTACGGTGCGAATGGATGGTGAGCTGAGTGAGTTCTTTGATCTCAATGTGGGACTGAAACAGGGTTGTGTGATGTCTCCATGGCTGTTTAATATATACATGGATGGGGTTGTAAAGGAGGTGCAGGGTAGGGCAGTGGATGTGGGGGTGGCTCTAATGAATGAGAGTGAGATTTGGAAGCTTCCGGTGTTGCTGTTTGCTGATGATACAGTGCTGTTGAGTGAAGATGAATGGGAGTTGCAAGGTTTGGTGATTGAATTTGGGACAGTGTGTAGGAGGAGGAATCTGAAAGTTAATGTAAACAAAAGTAAAGTTATGGTGTCTGAGAGGAATGAAGTCACAGAGTGTGCAGTGAGGTTGGATGGTGAGGATATGGAGAATGTGAGTGCATTCAAGTACTGTACTTGGGTAGTGTGATGAGTAAGGATGGAACTTTGGGGGATGAAGTGCGTGAAAGGGTACAGCAGGGAAGGAAGGTTGTTGGTACCCTGAAAGCAGTGATGAGAAATAGGGAGGTGAGTATTGAAGTTAAGAAGTCACTGCATGATGGTATTGTGATCCCTACCCTGACGTATGGAAGCGAGGCATGGACCTTACAAGAGGGGAACAAGTCAAGAGTGAGAGCAGTGGAAATGAGTTGCTTGAGAGGAGCATGTGGAGTGACGTGGAGGGACAGGTTGACGAATGAAGAAGTGAAGGAATGCTGTGGGGTGGATGTGGATGTGGTTGAGAAGATTAGGAGAAATACACTGAGGTGGTTTGGACATGTGGAGAGAATGGAGAATGAAAGACTGACTAAGAGGGTGTATGTGGGTGAGGTGGAGGGAGGGAGAGGGAGAGGTAGACCGAGGATGAGGTGGAGGGATGGAGTTGAGAGGTATATGAGGGAGGGGGGGTGAGTTGGGGGGAGGGTAGTCGGTTGGTGGGTGACAGAGCGACTTGGAGGCGTTTTGTCTGCAGCCACCCTTTGCGGGATTAGGGCGTCGGGCTATAGATAGATAGATAGATAGATTATCCTTAAGCTGCTAGGTGCCGTGAGGCATGTGTAAGGGTAAATGGGCATTTAAGTGAATAGTTCACGATCGGTATGTGTGTGCGACAAGGTTGTTTGATGTCCTCATGGTTGTTATATTTATTTATATATGGATGGGGTGATCGGAGAAGTAAAAACACGAGTATTGAAGAGAGGGATGGGGTTGGTAATGAATGGTGATGGGTGGAATATCAAATTTGTTTTATGTTGATGATGAAGTGCTCCTTGCAAATATAAGACAAGAGCTTGGTAGATTAGTGCCAAGTTTTCTAGATGTCTGTGAGCATCATGCCTTGAGAGTATATGTAGAAGAAGTTAAAATGATGGTAATTCAGATAGAATGTGACTCTCAGTGTGATGTTACAGTAAGTGGAGAGAGTTTGGAATTGGTGAGAGAGTTCAAATACCTGGGTACAGTGATAGAAAAGAGAGGAAAATGTGCAAAAGACTGGAAAAGTAGAGTGATACAAGGAAGGAAAGTAGGTGGTGCAATGAAAGCCTTGATAAGAAAGAGAGGCTTGAGTGTTGCAGCTCCACCAGACTTACATGAAGGATTGTTAATGTCAGCTTTAACATAAGGTTGTGAGACTGTGGTGTGGCACAAAAATGAAAAGTCAATAGTAAGAGCAGTGGAGATAGGACTGCTGAAGAATGTGTATGGGGTGCAGAGAGTGGATAGGATATAGAATAATGTGATTCATGAACAATGCTGAGTGAGCAAGTCTGTGGAGACCGGAATCAAAGAGAGTGTACTGAGGTGGTATGGTCATGTGGAGAAAATGGTTGACAATAGAGTGGTGAAAAAAGTATATCTGAGTGAATTTAAAGGAGGGAGGAGGTGAGGTTGGCCAAGAAGAAGGTGGAGGGATGTGGTGGATGAGTGTGTGAGGAAGAGGTATGGAAGCTGGTGAGGCTAAGGGACTGAAAGAGACTGAGCTGGCTGGATGCATTTTATGTGGAGAAGTGCATAATTTGGCACCCCTTTTTAATGTGATGGCATTCAGGTTCACTAGCAGATAGGTATAATATGTGAAGCTACAGGACGTGGTAAAATTTTTTGGTCTATCTGATGGAGCCAGGATTTCGTGGGCTTGAATGATGAGTGAATGGAAGCGTGGCCCATTGAATTGGACAAACTTTGGCTGTTTGGACTTTGCTATTCCTCACCATGCCTTAGAGTGGGAAAGGAGGTCCGGATAATGATGGTAATGACGATCCTTAACCCTTGCTGAGCAGCAGACTTCATACGAGGCACAAGAAAAGTCTGCACAGGCCATGCTGGAAACTTCATATGAGGTGCAATTTCCATTGCTTATAAAACAGTGACTACCCCTGGGGGTAGGGGGGTTTGTCAAGAATACTCCCCCAGTATCCCTGCTTGTCGTAAAAGGCGACTAAAAGGGTTGGCGGAGGGTTAGTGCCCCTCCCCGGAAAACAACTAACTAAAAAAAAACAAACAATAAGCCTCGGACAAGGACTGACCAAACGTTGACGACCAAGGACCGGACAAAGGACATTGCAATTGGAACGTGGAATGTAAGGGGAGCAAATGATGAGGTGAAAGAGAGAGAGATTGTCCAGGTGCGTGAGGGTGCGAAAGTGGATGTATGTGGAATAACTGAAACAAAATGGAGAGGAGAAAGTGTGAGAGAATGGGAGTATGGATGGGGTATATGTGCAGGAGTAGGTGAGAATGAGAGGGCAAAGGAAGGAGTATGTATAGTTGTGAGTAAAAGATGGAAGAAGAGCATAAGACAGTATGGATCAGTTGGATCAAGGATTGTGTGGGTAAAGTTGAAAGTTGGAATACAAATGTGGGCGATTGTGTGTGTGTACGCGCCAACGCAAGATCGTGCTAGAAGAGTGAGAGAAGAGTTCTGGACAAATGTAGAAGTGTGCATGGAAAAGTTTGGAAGGAATGATAGAGTGTTTTTGATTGGTGATATGAATGGTAAAGTTGGGAATGTGAAGGTGGATGGAATAGTTGGTGAGTGGGGTGTGCCTGCTGAGATAGATGAGAATGGGAGTGCGTTAGTGGACATTTGTGCTGGGAGGGGGTTGGTGATAGCCAATACCCTCTTCAGGCATAAAATGATCCACAGGTATACATGGCGAGTGATGAGAAGGGTGGGTGGTGAATTGAGTGAAAGGAAGGCAATGATTGATTATGTGTGTGTGGATGAAAGGATGTGAAGATGTATATTGGATGCAAGAGTTTATAGAGGTTGGGGGAGTGGACTTTCTGACCAGTACTTGGTGGTGGCCAGAATTAGGATGCAAGTAAGATGGAGGAATAGAAGAAGGGAAAGACGAGAGGAAGGAGTAGTTGCAAGGAGAGTGGAAAGGTTACAAGAGGATGAGAAAAAGGCAGAGTATAAGAGAGAAGTGGAGGAACGATTGGGCAAATATGAGTTGGAGCAGATGGGGGACGTGGAAGGTGTGTGTAGAATATTTACAGAAGAAATATGTGCAGCATGTGATGTGGTGTGTGGAAGGAAGAGAAGACGGAGGGGGGTGCAAGGAACAGCGTGGTGGACTGAAGAGGTGAAACGGGGTGTGGCACAAAAGAAGAAAGCATACAATGAATGGATGAGAAATAGGGGCGTGGAAGAAGTTGAGAGGCGGAAGAGAGAGTTATATGTAGAAAGAAAGAGAGAGGTGAAAAGATTAGTGAGAGAGTAAGAAGAGAGTGGATGAGGAATTTGGAAGGAATTTGAGTGTAAAGTGGAGGGACTGTAAGAAAGAGGTGAAAAGAGTAAGACAGGGTGGAAGTGAAGTTAGCAGGGGAGTGAAAGATAAAAATGGTAGATTACTAGTGGAGAAGGGAGAAAAAGTGAGCAGATGGAGAGAACACTTTAAGGAATTGTTGAACGTGGAGGATGGAAGTAATGTGAGTATAAGTGGCTGGGGAATGGCTGGAAGAAGGAGGGAGGTGAGAAGACAGGAAGAAATCAGTAGGATACAAGTTGTGGAAGCAATGAAGAAAGTTAAATCAGGGAAAGCCCCAGGAATTGATGGAGTGTGTGGTGAAATGCTGAAGCATGGGGGAGAGATAGTAGTAGAATGGATGTGGAAGATGTGCAGATTGGCCTGGGAGGAAGGTAGAGTCCCGGAGGATTGGAAGTCAGGTATAAGTATTCCCTTGTACAAAGGAAAAGGGGAAAAAGAAGTGTGTGGTAATCATAGGGGCATTTGTCTTCTTAGTATAATAGGAAAAGTGTATGGTAGGATACTTATTGACAGAGTTAGAGAAAGAACAGAGAAATTAGTTGGAGAAGAACAGGGAGGCTTTAGGAAGGGAAGAGGTTGTGTAGACCAGATATTAATTCTCAGATCTTTAGTGGAAATGTTTCTAGAGAAGGGAAAGAAGTTGTATGCGGCTTTCATGGATTTGGAGAAAGCATATGACAGGGTGGATAGACTAGGATTGTGGAAAGTGTTAAGAATATATGGAGTAGATGGGAAGTTGTTGAATGCTGTGAAGAGTATGTACGATGGTGCGAAGGCTGCAGTGCGTGTGGATGGTGAACTAAGTGAATTTTTCTCTTTGAAAGTTGGGTTGAAACAGGGATGTGTCATGTCTCCATGGTTGTTCAATCTGTACATGGATGGGGTAATAAAAGAAGTACAAGGTAGGGTAGTGGATGTTGGAGTGGCCCTGGTGAGAGAGGATTGTGTTTGGAAACTCCCTGTACTGTTGTTTCCAGATGATACCGTGTTGTTGATTGAAGACTAAGGGGAGCTGCAAGGCTTGAAGGATGAGTTTGAGAGAGTGTGTAAGAAACGGAATCTAAAGGTGAATGTAGGGAAGAGTAAAGTGATGGTCTTTGAGAGAGGTGAAGTGAGTGAATGTACAGCGAGGTTGGATGGTGAGGAATTGGAAAATGTGAGTACATTTGAGTACTTGGGTAGTGTGATGAGTAAGGATGGAGGTTTGGAGGGTGAAGTGCTTGAAAGGGTACAGCAGGGAAGAAAGGTTGCTGGTTCTTTGAAAGCAGTGATAAGAAACAGGGAAGTGAGCATGGAAGTGAAAAAGTTACTACATGACAGTATTGTAATACCAACTCTAACATACGGAAGTGAAGCTTGGACGTTGTTGGAAGGACACAAGTCAAGAGTGAGAGCCGTGGAAATGAGTTATTTAAGAGGAGCCTGTGGAGTCACATGGAGAGACAGGCTGACGAATGAGGATATAAAGGAGCATTGTGGTGTTGATGTGGATGTGATAGGAAGCGTTATGAGGAACACACTGAGGTTGTTTGGCCATGTGGAGAGGATGGAGGGTCAAAGACTGACGAAGAGAGTGTATGTGAGTGAGGTGGAGGGGGAAAGAGGGAGGGGGAGGCCGAGGATGAGATGGAGAGATGGGGTGGAGAGGTATATGAGAGAGGGGGGTGTGAGTTGGGAGCAGGGGAGTGAAATGGCGGGGGACAGGGCGACTTGGAGGCGATTTGTTTGTGGCCACCCCAAATGGGATTGAGGCGTCTGGCAATAGATAGATAGATAGACTCAGGGAGGGTAAACTTACTTACAGAGAATCAGCATGGCAGAGGTTAATGTGAATGGAAAATCTACCTGTCTATCTGTTTCCAGATGCCATAATACCATACGGGGTGGCCACAAACAAATCGCCTCCATGTTGCCCTGTCCCCTCCCGCGATTTCACTGCCCCGCTCCCAGCTCACATCCCCCTTTTTCATATACCTCTCCACTCCATCTCTCCATCTCATCCTTGGCCTCCACCTCACTCACATACACTCTCCTGATCAGTTTTTCACTCTCCATGCTCTCCACATGGTCAAACAAGCTCAGTGTGTTTTTCCTAACGCGCTCTATCACACCCACAACACAGCATTCCTTCACATCCTCATTTGTGAGTCTGTCTCTCCATGTGACTCCAAATGCTCCTCTCAAATAACTTATTTCCACTGCTATCACTTTTGACTTGTGTCCCTCCAATAAGGTCCAAGTTTCACTTCCATACGTTAGAGTTGGTATCACAATACTGTCATGTAATAACTTCTTCACTTCCATGCTCATGTCCCTGTTTCTTATCACTGCATTCAAGGAACCAGCAATCTTTCTTGTTGTACCCTTTCAAGCACTTCACCTCCAAACTTCCATCCTTACTCATCACACTACCCAAGTACTTAAACGTACTCACATTTTCCATTTCCTCACCATCCAACCCCACTGTACATTCAGTGACTTCACTTCTCTCAAAGACCATAACTTTACTCTTCCCTGCATTTACCTTCAGATTCTGTTTCTTACACACTCTCCCAACTCATCCACCGAGCCTTGCAGCTCCCCTTTGTCTTCACTGAACAACACAGTATCATCTGCAAACAACAGTACAGGGAGTTTCCAAACACTGCCCTCTATCATTAGAGCCACTCCAACACCCACTGCCTTACCTTGTATCTCTTTTATAACCCCATCCATATACAAATTGAACAACTATAGAGACATGACACATCCCCATTTCAATCCAACCTTCAAATAAAAAAATTCACTCAGTTCACTATCCACACACACTGCAGCCTTATCACCCTCAGACATGCTCTTCACAGCATTCAGCAGCTTCCCAGCTACTCCATATATATTTAATACTTTCCACAATCCTTGTCTCTCCACCCTGTTATATGCTTTCTCCAAATCCACGAAGACCCAGTACAACTTCTTTCCCATCACTAGAAACTTTTCAACTGAAGATCTAAGAATGAATACCTGATCTACACAACCTCTTCCCTCCCTAAAACCTCCCTGTTCTTCTCCAACTAATTCCTCTGTTATTTCCGTAACTCACTAAGTATCCTACCATATACTTTTCCTGTAACACTAAGAAGACAAATGCCCCTGTGATTACTACACACTTCGTTTTCCCCTTTTCCCTTGTACAGGGGAATAATTATACCTGACTTCCAATCCTCCAGGACCCTGCCTTCCTCCCAGGCCATTCTGCACATCTTCCACATCCATTCTACTACTATCTCTCCCAAGCAGGTTGTGAAGTGGCCAATGAGAAAGCTTGGGTTCAAGCAGAGGCTGGTTATACAAGTTATGGTTATGCATGTGGGTGCTCCCACCCAGGTGAGAGTCGTCGTTTTCGTTTTCGTAGGCTGCAACGTGCTTGCCTGTGTCAGCCTTGGTCACCTAATGGCAGCTTTCCATGCTGCACGATCTATTGCAGCCTCCCTGTTCAGTCCCTTAACCCTGAGGTCACACTTAATGACCTCGTCCCACATCTTTCACAGTCTACCCCTCACAACCCCACCCCCAATAATAACACTTCTCACCTTCTGCACCCAATTATCATCCCCCATCCTCTCCACATGCCCAAACCATCTCTATCTACCTCTCCTCATCACAACACCAGTACACTCCAGTCCCATCCTACCTCTCAGCTCTTCCATCATAAACCCAGCCCCCCCAGGCCTTGCACACAGGGACGCACTGCACATCCACCTAATCATTGTCATTTCATTACATCTGAGCCTGCGGATATCCTCCTCCTTTACTGCCCTGGTTTCACTACCGTACTGCATTACACTCCTTAACACATACTGCATGCATAGATCCCTTAGCATGTAGGGAGAGTCCTCTCTGTGTCAGGAGAGGCAGCAGCTCCCTGAACTTCTTCCAACCACTTCTCACCATAGCCACAGAGCTAGCTCCATCCTCACCTCCAGCACATGACATGTCTCCCAAACAACAAAACTCTTCCATATACTCAAGAGACTAACCAGCAAGTTCAATCCTTTCACGCTTGACAATCTCCACCTGCTCTCCTCGACACGCCGCACACATAAAATCAGTATCATCTCACAGTCTACCTCTGATACCACTACATCTCTTGTGCACCCATTTATCACAAACACTACACAAGATGGTATTACTTCCCACGCCCTTGTGGCAGACTGCACATGGCCACACTCCCTTGTCTTTGACAGTACTGCCACCAACCCTAGATATCATCACTTCTGTTTTATCTGCATTTACCCTTAAGTCCTTATGCCCCATACCAGCTCTCTACTTCCTGAATCTTTCCTCCGCCTCCCTTTCATTCTCTGCAATCAATACCAAATCATCAGCATACGACATCTCCCATGGGAGTCCGTTTCTGAAGTCACATGTGAGGGCTTCAGGTACTATGATAAACAACATGGGACTCAAAACTGACCCCTGATGCACACCAGCGTTCATGGAAAACTCATCACTCAAATCTCCATTCACTCCTACCTGGGTGCGAGCACCCACATACGTACACCCTAACCAGCCACTTCTCCAAGCCAAGCTTTCTCATTGCCCACTTCAGCACCTCTCTAGGGACTTTGTCAATGGCCTTTTCCAAATCAACAAGAACAAGATACAGATCCCTTTTCTTCCCAATATATTTTTCCTGAAGCTGTCGAACAATGATTATGGCATCAGTGGTCCCCCTGCCAGGCATAAACCCAAACTGCATCTCATCAATATTCAGTCTTTCTCTAATCATACCTTCTAGAACTCTCTCCATTACTTTCATTATCTGATCTGAGAGCTTTATACCTCTGTAATTTCCTCTTTCCAGGGCATCACCCTTCCCTTTATACACATTTACAATTACACTCTTCAACCAATCATCTGGGACTATGCACTCATATATAATCATATTTATCAGGTCAGTGACTAACCTTACTCCTATATCTCCTGAGGCCTTAAACATTTCAGCAGTCAACCCCGACACACCTGCTGCCTTCCCTACCTGCATCCTGCCTATTGCCTCACTCATAGTAGCAGCGTCAATCAAAGGCCAAGGGCCAAACAATGGATCTGCTGGTGTGAGTGAATGAAAACTTGAGTGATGAGTTTTTCATGAATGTAGGTGTGCATCTGGGGTCAGTCTTGAGCCACACTCCAGGACCAGTCTTGAGCCCCTTATTGTTTATCATGGTGCTTGAAGCCTTCTTACATGACTACAGAGATGGACTCTCATGGAAAATGTCATATGTCGATGATTTGGAGCTGATTGCAGAGAATATAAGGGAGGCAGATTAGAGATTTAGTAAATGGAGAGATATTATAAGGCACAAGGGTTTGAGAGTAAATGTAGATAAAATGAAAGAAAAGCGTTCGGAATCTGAATGCTAATCACCCGACGGAATATGGTGTTGGCCAAGTTACTAGCACGGGCATGTGGCAACCCCCCTGGGGGGGCCTGGGGGCAGGGGAGAATGTCTCCTTCTGGGGGGTATGGGGGAGCAGTTGTCCCCCCAGAGGGGGCCAGGGGGATAGCTCAATCTGTTCATGTGATGTAATGGTACTAAAGATGGGAAATAAAACCTAGATCATTAGATATAATGGTACTAAAGGTGGGCAATAAAAACTAGTTGACCTTTGGTAGCCATTTTGGTAACCATGACCTTGACCAAGAGTTCCCACCTTCAAACTCAACCAAGATTTTGGCCATATCTTGATACCCTGAAGGTTTCATGTTGATAGCTCAAGCCATTCGTGAGATATAATGGCAACACACACACACACACACACACACACACACACACACACACACACACACACACACACACACACACACACACACACACACACACACACACACACACACACACACAACCGAACAGCCGGAGAGAGCAGACGTCCCAGGCATCGCTCCTAACCTTGAGTAGTTTCAGGAATTTTGTCTGTCCTGTCTCCTAGGGTCTTTCTTTAAATTTAAAATAATGAAAGCTAGTAGACTACCAAAAATGTAAAGATTTGTTGGCAATAGTATACATGAA